>NC_087516.1:61058904-61361861 GCF_963921805.1 Phalacrocorax carbo
ACACAGTTCAATTTACTTCTCAGTCTCTGTGCTTAAATGAACAATGTAGAATATCAAATCAGTGTCAACTGCAAAGGGATGGTCTTGTTAAGACCTTGTCTCTTGCCACCTCGATCTCAACTCAACATACTACTTCCTGAAGTGTTCCATTGCCTTTCTTTGTAAATGCAGGGTACTTCTAAGCCTTTCACTCTAGTAAATCCTGTTTCTCAGACACTTCGTACCAAGTGTATTAAGAAATCAATATAGGTAATAGAAGAGAGCCTAAAAAGCCTCCAGACTGCCATCTTACACTGTGACACCTGGATTGCTTCATTGTACATGAACAACAGCATGCAGAAGCAAACTCATTTAAGGCAGAAACGACGGAACCTGCCACCTTTACTACTGGCCCCTTTCAAGTCTCTAAGAGCTAGGCCCCAGCATGCTTGAACATAACTTTAAAGATAACCCTTCAAGTAGTCCCACTGGTTTGATCTTGGGGGCAGTTGCTGCCTCAAGCAGGGCCAGAAGCTTTCCCTCTTGACCCTTGAGATTTAACCCTTCCATTGGCCAAGCAGAGGTGGCCCAGGTAATGTGTAAGTCAAATGTGGGCAGTCAACATGTGAGAGCAAATTTGCCAGTTTGCTTCATTATTGCCTAAGGAACTTGCAGAGAAATTGAATCATCCCTTCGTTAGAGAAGGGGAGAAGGGATTACAGAGTGAAGAAGACAGAAAAATTAATCTGCATGCATTTTGTTTTCTTTTCCAGGTACCTCCATCATCTACCCTTCTTGATGTGAAACACAAATTTCACAAAGCATGTAAGTACTATGGCTAGCAGGCTGGAGGTGTGGTTAGAGGCCTTTCAGCTTGCATAAACTGTCAAATTTATTTTTCATGAAATATCACATGAAAGCCGAGACTGGCTTGACAGCTCTAGTGCTAAGAGCAGTGTTTGGACTAAGGTTCTACTGTAGCTATCGCAGATGTGAGAGGCTGGAAGGAGAGGACTGCATAATTTATCACTGCCAGCCCATAAAGGGCAATACTTACCTATCCTCTTTTTAACATTACACAGTGTCAATTCAAGACAGCAACTGCACTTGCCCTCACAGTGTTATACTAGATAAGCTTCGATAACATTAGACTGCTTCAAGCTGACCATAAACAAACCATATAGACCAAATAACTACTGTAGTGGGGAACTCAAGCGCAGAGTGATTAAATTACTTATTTGGGAATGTACAGGCAATCTGACAGACTTCTCAACTGACTTAGCCATGTCTAGCTCCTTAATGGTCACGGTAATGCCCCTTTCTTCTTGTACCAGTTTTTGTGTTTTTCATATCCATGAGGAGGGGAGAAAATAGGGGGGGAGAGGGTAATTTTTGCACATACAGACTGAAGATATGGACCTTGAACATGAGAAGGGATGAGAACAATCATACTTGTAAATCCCTCTTTTCTTCCTGTCAGAACAAAGCAGTTTTGCTGGATGCTTCCTTTCTGCCTCCTCTTAGCCACATGCCTCCAGCCTTGACTAGAATGAGGTGGTTGGAAAGGTGGGAGAAAGAGCAATGAAAGTAGCTGAGCACCAAAGATTGATGGCATTTACCATTATCCACAGAACTGATGGTCAGGATTTTGGGGAGTGGAGCCAAAAGTACCTGCAATGTACAGGATGTATATGTGTGTATTTTTTTTATTCAGATTTGAAAAGACCTTTAAGGTCATCGAGTCCTACTATTAATCTCGCACCACTAAGTCTACCACTAAACCATGTCACTATGTGCCACACCTACATGTCTCTTAAATACGTCCAGAGATGGTGACTCAACTGCTTCCCTGGGCAGTCCGTTCCAATGCTTGATAACCCTTTCAGTAAAGAAATTTTTCCTGATATCAAATCTAAATCTCTCCTGGTGCAACTTGAAGCTGTTTCATCTCATCCTATCATTTGTTACCTGGTAAAGGAGACCGACCCCCACCTTGCCACAGCCTCCTTTCAGGTAGTTGTAGAGAGCGATAAGATCTCCCCTCAGCCTCCTCTTCTCCAGGCTAAAGAACCCCAGTTCCCTCAGCCACTCATCAGACCTGCTCTCCGGACCCTTCCCCAGCTTCGTTGCCCTTCTCTGGACACGCTCCAGCACCTCAATGGCCCTCTTGTGGTGAGGGCCCCAGTAGTGTGCCTTGAGTTCTGACATGCCAAACTACTGCTGTATCTGTGTTTGTAGAGATCCTAACTGTGCCACCCTTGCTCCTAGACTGAGAAATTTTTCTTTTGCTCCTGCCTGCGAAGTAAAGTGCAGTTGATGAGAAGGACTGGTAGCCTTGAGTGTGACTGACATTTGAGACGTACAGGTCAATGCAGGGCCTATTAACTTGAACTGGACTTCTTAGAACTGCAAAGGTATTTAGTGGAGTAGAAAAAGATGTAACAAGAATTGAGGGGTGGAAGTGAAGGCCAGAGAAACTCAAATTCCAAAAGGCAGGATGTTTTACTCTTGGAGTAAACATCTTAGATGATGGGTTTTCATTCTTTTTACAAAAAAGGGTATATTCAACTAAAATCTAGATGCCTTTTGCAAAAAAGCTTTAGTCAGACACTAATATCGAGTTCAGAGTAGGGTAAGTAGAAGAAATATTATGATTCTCTCTATCCTTAAAATTATATAAAACACTAAAGTTGAAGGCTTCTGTGGTTGCACAAAGGTTCATTTGATGAAGCAAAAGGCTTTTGACCTGACTGCTCCAAAACTACTTGCTTTCACTCCCTATAGGGGCTTGTAAAATGCAAAGTGGTTAAAGTTCAAAACCCCCACAGCTGAATATGAAAAGACTGAGAGCACAAGTTTTAATATTTCAGTCAGAGTATGTGTTCCCATCAGTTTCTGAAATCCAGTGCATTTCTGCCTAGACTCTCTTGAACCAGTTGAAACTGGATTTATATTGACGCAGCTTAAATCAATTGATGATCACTGGCACAGAGGTTTATGCCCATTTAACTGTAATGAGGTTTTTAATGGATTTGGGCTAAAATGGTACAAGTCTGTATGTAAGCCATTTTAATGTCACCTGTTTTCATATTTAGAGGTACCTTACTTCTCAAATACTCCCAGTGATGTAAGTGGAGCTGAGTGTAAAGGAAGACAGTAAGCAATACAACAACGCATGATACAAATAGTGAACTGAAACTCTGGAAGGGCTGGCATGTGCCTTCAATGCTTTTTCAGTTTTCAATTTTTTAGTTCACTTCCCACCACTCCCAGGAATACACCATGTCAGTGTCCTATGTCCTTTCTTCCCATTCCAGCTCATTGCTTTGATCTCTCTTTTCCAGTTCAGCCTGGATGTTGTTGTCTCATGAGGTTCCCCCCTCCTCCTCCTTTCCTACTTGCAAAGAACAAACCTTCCTTTTTTTCTCATCATATGGTTTGGAGCATGACAGCTTACAGAATACAGTTCTTTCAGGCAAGAGCTGAGAAGGGGCTAAAGCTGATCTGTGGATGCTTTTGGTTAGCACGCTTTTTTGTACTAGCTCATGCATTCATTTCTGTCATTCTGTGTGTGCCAGACTCGCGTGTTCCCCTATAATCTCTTGCTAAAACGCACTCCTACGCACACCCCCTTACAGTCTCCCTGTCTTCATACATTCTTCTTTGATCACTCATGCAATTAAGCTTTTTCCTCAGCTGGTATCTTGCCAGCCCTTCAGTGAGAGGAACCCTGTGCAGCAATTTCACAAGCATCATCTCTGTCACTGATCAGTTTTCGCTGCCTTACTCAAGAAAGGAGGAAAAAGACTGAATTATGAATTGCAGCACAAGAGGCTGTTAATCATAAATATATAAGAAATGGGATGCAAGTGACACATAACATGTTGTTGCTCAGTAGTTTCTAAGTTAGTCAAACATTAGTCTGGGTCTGTGTTTATATGAAAAGCAGAATATGGACTTAGAAATCCAGGAACAAATACTGAAATACTCCTCAGACCTCACTTCAGCAAAACTGTCTCTGCAGAAACAACCCTGGCAAAGCCTAACCCTGTGCTTTCTGCGGCACTGAGTTCAGGGGGCCAATCCTAGTTTTATCGCTGGAGATTTGGGGATCTATGAGCTCTCAATGGAGAATAACCAATTAAGGCAAACTGCCATTTCCGTGGGAATTCAAAGGCTTTCTCCAGACTGAATCGGCCCCTGTTTGCTGAAGTCCCTGCCCCTGGCAGCACCAGTCAGGGTCAGCACAGAACAGCAGTTTCCCCTGTTGCAGCCTTCCAGCCATCAGCTCTACAAGGGCTTTCTGTAACAGATGTTAGATCCAGGCTGTCATGCTTAATAGCAAACATCACACCTGCCCACCATGAATATGTCTAATCCTTTTTAAACCTACTTACACTTTTGACCTCAGCAAAATCCGCTGGGAAGGAGCTTTGCAGTGTAAGTATGCTGAGGACAAAAATACATCTATAGTGGCATCATACAAATGTCTACATTTTTATTGCTTGGTGTTTTCTGCCTGAAATTGAGTGGCAGCTGAGTGCCTGGCTGTTACTGGCCATCACACTGTACTGTCTAAGGTATGGTCAAAGAAGCCTCAATCAAATTGGTGCTGTGCAGTAGGAGACTTTACTATTTTTCTCATTCCTTTGGCTAGGTGGCAGAGGGGAAACCAAGCCGAAAACTAAGTGTATAAAAAGGAATCCTTTTGTCCCATTTTTTTCAGTTGCTTCTGATGAGTTGGGTACGTGGCATTTTCTTTATCTGTAAAGATTATGTTTTCAATGGGGAAGGAAATACCTTGTAGGCTAAACTTCACAAGGTCTTGTCCTTGTCCATAACTCTTCACCTTTAATTTATTTTTATCTTTGCAAAATGTATTGGACTGGTGGGGGAGGAAATCTTACAGATAGAATATGAAAAACTGTAACAATAATGCTAGTAATTCAAGTACCACATAACTAAAAATACCTCTAGAGCAGGTAATATAGTGGAGTCAGTGATCATTAAATATTTTCAAGGTTACTGCACAAAAGTTGCTGAAAAAGCTCTTGAAAGAAGAGGAAGAACAGAAAGGAGGGGAAGAAATAAGATCTTAGCAATACTGTAACAAACTCATGGATGCAACCTCCTGCACAAGAAGGCAGCACAACTAGAGTTACTCTTTGAAGTCAGAAGAGTGAGCTTAGGGAGGCCAGAAATTGCACTCTAGGTAGAAGGAGCAGGCAGGGAAAGAAGGGCAGATGGGAGTAGAAATAGGTGGAAAGAAAAAGGGAAGTTGAAGAACAAACTGAAAACAACCCATACAAAATATCCCAATCTGCAGAGGGGAATGAGGTGCTCAAGGAATAAGGAACAATACAGGCTGCCACCTGTCCCAATAAAACATTAACTCCTTCAGCTCCAAAATTGCAGGCCCCCATCTAAGCTAACAGATGTTACATAGCGTATTTAAAATAAGCAATGTCAATGAAAGTAAATAATTAAGAAAGAAATTGTCAGTAGATGGCACTCAAGAATAAATAGCATCATTTCTGGACACTATGAAACTTCAGAAGTTTGCTATACGTTCTTCCAGCCGATTCTTACAGGTATTTCTCTAGCGATCCTAAGAACTATGTTCCCTGGAAAACCACTGAGATATTTTCTGTTACTTTCTTCTAGAGAGGTCAAGGAGAAAGACAGTGTAATTCTTTCTTCATGGTGGGGATCAATCTCTCTTTTACTGCCTTACAGGCTGTAGGGCAGTGTGTTAGGATGCATTCATCCACCAGGTTTTAACTACAGCTCTTGACCTGGATATACCCCAGAACCCATAGGAGAACTGTCAGCCCCTTAGATGTCATCACCCTCCACACCGCCCGGTCAAAGTGTACCCTGTCTGACTCCCTGCACAAAAGCAAGGTCAGAGGCTCCTGTGCACGCCCTTCCAACACTCCATTTCACTGAGTCTGTCAAACACTCCCACTGATTTCCAAGTGTCTCGAATAAGGTTGCCTAATGCAAGGAGATACCGTACCATCTCAGAGGACAAACATAAGCAGATGTACCACATCACACAATTCTTTCCAAGCTGCATGGGAGACCTCTGGAAGCTGGAAGGACAGCAGCATTTTAAAACCAACAGGTTATTGTTTACCCAAAACCCTGAAGCAGATCTTCAAAACACAGAACAGTGGAAGCCAAACTGGCCTGGTGAAGAGCAAGAGGAAGAATCCCTCATTGCTTAGAAATCACAAGGCAAGCCTTGTGAGAGGAGCTTAAGGCACATGAGGTACTAAAACTAATTCTTTAGTGGAAGAGGTTCTCTTTCTTTTCTCCTTTCCAAAAAGTCTACTAAGGGTTTTCATTCTCTGAATCTGCAACTTTCCTGTTTTTCACTCTCTGAATCTGCAACTTTCCTGTTTTTAACGACATCTGAGAGCTAGTAGTATGATTCCAAAGGCAAAAGCTTAAGGAAGAACTCCATATTTTGCCAGGCCCGTGCTAAAACACAAGAGCTGGATGCAGAGCTGTTGCTGGAAAGGATGGCTGTTCGTACTGCATCATGTAATTCCCTTCTAGAGGCTGGCTGTGATGTTAAACTGCAAGGCTCAGAGAGGTGAGAAAGGATGCTGTGGGGATTAGTCATTAAGAGCAGTACCAGGGAGAACGGTGACTGCTAAGCCAGTGCCTTGCCTACCGGCTCTGTGTAATCAGGACTGTCTGATAACAGTCCTGCTGAGAACCTGCAGTTCCTCTGATTTCTCCACACTGTCTATTACAGATGGATTCTCAGGTTGAAGAAAGTTAATGAAATGTGTCAATTTTGATGCCTGGAGAGACTCATGTGCCCGATGAATACACCTGCTGGGGACTCAGAGAAGCTGAATTATGCTATTTATGGCTCTCCCAAGCTGACTTCATAGTCTTGGCCTGTCAATCACCCAGAAGCCCTTCATGTGTCTCACAAACTGAAGAGACCCAAATAAGTTATATCTAGGACATAGAGCCTTCCAGAGGGATCTTTCTTGTGCCCTGTATTAGGAAATCAGGCTTTGAAAATGCCAACATTTTGGAAAGAGGGCAATAACCGGGTACTGCCATGAGTCGCCTTGTGTTGGATGCACTTCTCGGACAGAAAGGCAGCTGCAAAGTCTATGGCTTTTAATAAATCTCAGACTCCTTCCTCTGTGTTTTTATCCTAAGTAGTTCATGCTATCCCAGAGTCACAGCTCGAATCCATATACGAATGAGTTTTCAAAGGGACAGGCAATATCCTGCTGTGCAGGCTGTCTGACTGCAGAGCTCATAGGCTCACCGTTACGCCCCCAGTGCAGATTTGCAGAGTGCATTGGGTTGGCAGTCACATCCAACTATTGTTTTCAATAAATTTTTCCCTTTCTGCATTCATAACAACTCAATTGGAAATTAACAACGAAGGCAAATCACTAGGGATGGGCAGTTATTGCAAATGGGCACTAAGAAGTACAGTGATTTCATCTGGGTAAATTGCTCATTCATCTGTGCTGACTTTGTAAATGAAAATGACTAGATTAGGAGGAAACATGATTATATTTATTTCATCTTATATTTATAATTTATTTTTGGTTTAGTCACACAGCAGATAGCAATAGAAGCCGAGTTTACGGTGATTTTCAGTATCCCTCAAATGACACAATCCTAAGTTCTTTTTACTTCTCTATGCCTGTCAACACAACTCAGTTTACTAGAAACTCCTTGAATTTCTTGTTACTGCCACAGTGAGGCTTGTATATTCTTAAACTCTTTCCTTTGTGTTTTACAAGGCTAAGCACAAAGTAAGCAACAGCTGCTGGCACAAAACTCAAACCATTTGCTACCCTGTTCCTCCCCAGCTCACAATCAGAGATCTAGTGTGTGAGTAAATTGCTTCCTGCCTCTGCAGCGTGTGCATGTCAGAACAGAGACCTAAATTCTTGCCTTGGCATGCTGCTTCAGCCACGAGGCCTGCCCGTCCAGTAGGCTTCATTTCTGATGTGTGCAGGAAGACGTGTCAGGAGGATGACCTCCTCTCAGCTTATTTGTGGCATATCTGTGCAAACCTCTCAGCACAAAATACAAGAGTCTGTCTGCTGGTGCAGATTTGCATAACTTGAATTTATGGCTTAGCTGTCAAAATAATTGAAGCACGGTTGTGAAAGCTGGAAATACTTTCACTTCTTTTGTAATAACCAGACAGGAAATGAAAATGGCATCATTAACCTAACACAGTTAAAAGAAAGAAGCAGCCAAACTGAGTTAGCCTCATGATTTTAATTTTCAAAGTGACTAAAAATTAATGTTATACTTAGACCCCCCAAATCTCTCTTTTTCCTTTTTTTTTTTTCCTCCCACATTCTGTGTTGGAATAACAGAAAACCTTTTTTACAGAATTTACAGAAAATTCTGGCCAGTTTTTGAAAGGGAGAGACAATGCATGGAGCACTCCAGCTGCAGTTGCAGCGGTGTAGCTGTTGGGCAGCTCTCCAGAAGGTGCCATGCACTTCACAGACACTGTTTTGCATCCCGAGCTGTGGTCATAACCCTCCCATTTGAGCCCTGACTCATGTGTCTTGTTGACACTGCTAAAGCCCAGAACTTGCATTTGGGCATTCTAGCTGGGGTGGTGATTTCTGACTTCTTGCTCCCAACTATTGGACTTGATAATGAGAGCAAGCACCAGATGAGGCACCTGCAGTTCACTTTTGCTGAGAATTTTAATCTCTTTATAAGTTGTGGAGAAAGAAACGTTATATCAGTCTGAAAAACATCTGATCAGATATCCCTGGAGTTTTGCTTTCTGAAATGTACATGTGGTTACAAAGGATATTTTCATTATGTACTGAATTAAGAAACTATGGTTGAGGTCTTGCTCACCCAGATGATTTAGAAGCAGTGCACTTAGTAACATAGGATCTTAAGCAAGACTTTTAGGGTCAGACTTTTAAAGCATTTTGGTCTTTTATAGATAACAATAAAAGCCAAGGGCCAACTAGAATTTTTGAAGCCTCCTGATTCACACTGAAATGAAGGTGATGTTTAAGACTTAGGTCTTTAAGACTTGATTCAAAACGAGTGGGAGTCACACTATTGACTGGGGTGAGTTGTGTGCTAGACACTTTCTCCCTTTTGAGCTTCATTTTCTCATCTATAAAATAAGAATAATTAACCTGCCTTTCATCCACCTTGGGATCTTTTGTCTGTTTTGGCTGTGATCCCGCAAGAAACATTTGGGACAAAGAGTGACTTAAATATATGCCTAATGACCTATTGAACCAGAGGGAGTGAGGTGTCTAAAACACAAAAGCCAGGCTTTCCATTAAATGCTCATAGAATTAAGACGACCTTCAGAAAAAACCAGCAATATTTAAACTAGCAATATAAAAAGTGAATATCAACTCAAAAACCTTAATGGAAATTCACATTATTTCTCTTTTTTTTTTGGCAGCTGCTACATCTGATGTTGTTGCATTTCATTAGCAGGATTACAGATATCATTTCAGATGAGTAACATAATAAAAGAAAAGGCAGCAAATCTATTGAGATGTAGCTTGAAGCAGAACTGGCCCTCTCTGCTCTCTGGGATATTGTTCCCAGCTGAGATTTACAGGGCTCTAACAATGCATCACAAATGACATCTTATGTAAACAATCAGAGAACAAATGTGAGATGCTATTTAAATGCCTCATTAAGAAAAGGAAATTTCATAGCTAGATTCTTTGCTTTTCGTGCCTTTGCAGTAGATTTAATTGACAGATCTAGATGAGAAACAACAAAATTTGTTTACCAGAATTGCCTATTATTAGTTACAATGTGTCTTATATTAGTGCCTGTGGCTCAACTGAAAAAAGGACAGTACAAGGCCCTATAGAAACAATCCAGGCCCTAAAGAATATCTAGTCTCAGGTAAAATAAAGAAAGAGATCTTACTGAACTGTTAATAGAAGATGCCAAAGTAGTTTGGGTTTTTAAACAGCTCCTACGTTAATTTAAACGCAGGTATTACACTTTTGTCTGAAAAACAGATAGACTTCCAGAGTTAACCCGGTGTTCACGACCAGATGGATGTGGGCTTAATGTTCATTCAAGGAATTTAGGATACTAAAAGCCACAGTGGGTCTTCATGGTTGTAAAAAGAATCTCATGTCTGTTAATAGACAGATGCCTGTTGATTGCGGCAGGGTCAAGGGCACTTCAGGCCTTTAAACACGCTCTGAATCTACGTGAGGTTTTTCATAGGAATCCCTGGGCTTTTGGACAGCGGAGTTGGGCAGGTGGCTTTACAGAAAGATCCAACAGTTTCTCTTATGAGTAGCTGCATGGAACGAGTCTGCACGAAACATTGCAGGGACTTATTGTAAAACAGAGCTGACAGGCACTGGATGACAGAAGAGTTGGAAAACTCAGGGAGAGCATGAGAAAAAAAAAGACACGGTGTCACCTCTGCTAGAGAGGACAGAGAAGAGGCAGCAGCTTCAGCTGCGAAGTTAAGAGCTTCCTCCAGGTCTTCTCTGCCTCATGGCTTCCCTGGCTGTTCTTCTGCAGCTCCCAGCTTCCACAGGGCCAACATAACAAGTAGCTGCAATTCTGCGGGTAGGGTCAGGTGAGCAGGACAAGAGCAAGGGAGGCTGTTCAGACCTGAATGTGAGGGATGTCACACAGTGACAGTGACTTTTTTTGTATTTGTTTACACTGTCTCTTTCTCTCTCTCATATTTGTAGCCTATATATTTATTTATTTTCCTGTTTGGGCATGGGGAGAAAGAAACCCTAAAAACAACCAAAATAAATCTTTCAAACAAAACTTGATATCTGCCACTGTTCCAAGATAATGAAAGCAATACATCAAAGACAAGAAGCTAAACAAATGATTCACAATAAAAATAATGTAGTAGAGGAGACTTCTGCCTCTTTCTAAATTGTCCCCAAATTGCAATCATATTGAATGTATTTGCTGTTGGAGAAGATTCACCATTGAAATAATCAATATGCGAGTTATACTGGATCTGCAGCTCATTCACAACCTGTGCCGATGTAAAATGTGGGCTGGCCTTGCCCAGTGTCTGGTTCTCGTTGCTGCTACTGGATTTTAGGTGTCTTTATGCATCTACCCTTGTATTCCAGTCTTGCATTTAATTATTTCTAGTCTCCCAATCATGGCCTACCAACCAATGTTTGGTTGAAACTAATTCCTATCCCCACCAATTAGTCTCAAAGTTGTCAACGAAGGACCCAAACACCTCATCTCATATCTGGGGAAACAGAAGTAGAGACACCTCTAGAACCCTCAGAAAACCTGGAAAGAGAAGCCAGTCTCTGAGGCTATGGGGTGTTTAACCTACTACCTTCCCTTTCAAATTATTTTAATCTCGTTTTTGAACATTTGAAAAGAAGCAAACACCAATGCAAATAGATGGGGCCTCTGAAAGTGTGTAAAGCTTAGTATCTAGCTAAAAGCAGATGGGGACATTTCTGGAATAGTCTCATCTTTAGAAGAGCAATCCATTTTTTCCTGGAGATAAGCCCGGTATCCATTAGGTAAGAGCAGTGGTTGCTATATTCCCATGCAGAAAGCTGACAGCATGTGGTTTAGATTGACCGTTGCCAAGGACTGTCTTAATTTACACTGAGATGACTGTGTGGCAGCACCTTTGTTGAAGGAACATTTCTGATCCCTAAGAAAATGACACTGTTCTCGAGGTTTTGAAGATCTGTCACAAACTTTCCATTTTGAACCGAGTAGCTTTTGTCCAAACACACTGAATTCAGTACTGGCTAGATGCCTTGATATGAGGCGAGCTTTGAATGTGGCAAAGTATAGCCATATTTGCTGTATGATCCAAACAAGATTTACCACATAAAGCTACAGGCATTTGAGCCCAGGGAAAAGGCTGGTGTTTCTGTATACAGTGTCACTGAATCATAGACTCATTTGGGTTGGAAGAGACCTTTAAGATTATCAAGTCTAACCATTAACCTAGCAATGCCAGGTCCACCACTGAACAATGTCCCCCACCTACACATCTTTTAAATACCTCCAGGGATGGTGACTCAACCACTTCCCTGGACAGCCTCTTCCTGTGCTTGACAACCTGTTCGGTGAAGACATTCTTCCTAATATCCAACCTAAACCTCCCCTGATGCAAATTGAGGCTCTTTCCTCTCATCCTATCGCTAATTACTTGGGAGAAGAGACCAACACCCACCTCACCACAGCCTCCTTTCAGGTAGTTGTAGAGAGCGATAAGTTCTCCCCTCAGCCTCCTCTTCGCCAGGCTAAACAATCCCAGCTCCCCCAGCCACTCCTCATCAGACCTTCTCTTCAGACCCTTCACTAGCTTTGTTGCCCTTCTCTGGACACGCTCCAGCACCTCAATGTCCTTCTTGGAGTGAGGGGCACAAAACTGAACACAGTATTCGAGGTGCGGCCTCACCAGTGCCGAGTACAGGGGCACGATCACTGCCCTGCTCCTGCTGGCCACACTGTTCCTGATACAAGCCAGGATGCTGTTGGCCTGCTTGGCCACCTGAGCACATGCTGGCTCATATTCAGCCAGCTGCCAACCAGCACCCCCAGGTCCTTTTCCTCCAGGCAGCTCTCCAGCCACTCCTCCCCAGGCGTGTGGCATTGCATGGGGTTGTTGTGACCCAAGTGCAGGACCTGGCACTCGGCCTTGTTAAACCTCATACAATTGGCCTCCGCCCATGCTGTCCAGATCCCTCTGCAGAGACTTTCTACTCTCGAGCAGATCGACACTCCTGCCCAATTTGGTGTCATATGCAAACTTACTGAGGGTGGACTTGATCACCTCATCCAGATCATTGATAAAGATATTAAACAAAACTTGCCCCAAAACTGAGCCCTGGGAAACCCCACTTGCAACTGGCCACCAACTGGATTTAACTCCATTCACCATAACCCTTTTGGCCTGGCCATCCAGGCAGTTTTTAACCAGCAAAGAGTACACTTGTCCAAGCCATGAGCAGCCAGTTTCTCCAGGAGAATGTTGTGGGAAACCGTCAAAGGCTGCTGACTGGGGCTGATCACCTGATTGTCCTGTACATGCTGTGTGATGGCACTCAAGACCTTCCCCAGCACTGAGGTCATACTGATAGGCCTGTAGTTCCCTGGGTCCTCCTTCTGGCCCTTTTTGTAGATGAGTGTCACTTTTGCTAACCTCCAGTCAACTGGGACGCTCCCGGCTAGCCAGGACTGCTGATAAATGATGGAAAGTGGCTTGGTAAGCACTTTCACCAGCTCTCTTGGTACCCTTGGGTGGGTCCCATCCAGCCCCATAGACTTGTGTGTGTCTAAGTGGTGTACTAGGTCATTAACAATTTCCCCTTGGATTATGGGGGCTTCATTCTGCTCCCCATGCATGTCTTTCAGCTCAGGGCTGGGTACCTGGAGAACAACTGGTCTTACTATTAAAGACTGAGGCAAAGAAGGCATTAAGTACCTCAGCCTTTTCCTTATCATTTGTCCCTATGTTTCTCCCATCCACTAAAGGATGGAGATTCTTCTTAGTCATCCTTTTGTATCTAGTGTATTTATAGAAATATTTTATATTGTCTTTTATGGCAGTAGCCAGATCAAGTTCTAGCTGGGCGTTGGCCCTTCTAATTTTCTCCCTGCATACCCTCACGACATCCTTGTAGTCCTGCTGAGTTGCCTCCCCCTTCTTTTTTTTTTTACTGAGTTCCAGCCAAAGCTCTCTGTTCAGCCATGCCAGTCTTCTTCCGCACCAGCTTGTCTTCCAGCACACGGGGACGGCCTGCTCCTGCGCCCTTAAGGCTTCCTTCCTGAAGAATGCCCAGCCTTCTGGACTGCTTTGCCCTTCAGGGCTGCCTCCCAAGGGACTCTGTCAAACAGTTTCCTGAACACCCAAAGTCTGCCCTCTGGAAGTCCATGGTGACTGTTCCGCTGACTCCCCTCCTTACTTCTCCAAGAATCAAAAACTCTATCATTTTGTGATTGCTATGCCCAAGACATCTTCCAACCATCACATCACGCACAAGTCCTTCTCTGTTCATGAACAACAGGCCCAGCAGGGCACTTTCCCTAGTCGGCTCACTCACCAGCTCTGTCAGGAAGTTATCTTCCACGTGCCCCAAGAACCTCCTAGACTGTTTCCTCTCCACGGCATTGTATTTTCAGCAGACATCTGGTAAGTTGAAGTCCCCCCATGAGAACAAGGGCTAGTGATTGTGAGACGTCTCCCAGCTGCTTATAGAATATTTCATCTGCCTCTTCATCCTGGTTGGGTGGTCTGTAACAGATCTTCACCATGATATCTGCCTTGTTGGCCTTCCCCAATTCCTATCCTTAAACACTCAACCCTATTGTCACCATCATTAAGCTCTAGACAATCCAAACACTCCCTAACATACAGGGCTACCCCAGGGCCTCTCCTCCCTTGCCTATCCCTTCTGAATTGTTTCTAGCCATCAATCGCTGCACTCCAGTTGTGTGAGTCATCCCACCATGTTTCCATGACGGCAACTACATCATTGCTTTCCTGCTGCACAATGGCTTCCAGCTGGTCCTGTTTGTTGCCCACACTGCATGCATTGGTGTAGATGCACTTCAGCTTTTGGGGAAAGAAGTCCTTAGTCCTATGTGACCATTCTCAGGTGCTTCTGTAGTTTCTAATACATCAATAGGCCTTGCATCTTTGCTGCCTCATGGATCTCCATCCCCTACCTCCACTGAGATGGCAGACTGAAGGACCTTGCTAGCACACTGTCCCTCAAACATTGGTGTGCCACCCTCAGGCTTATCTCTAGCAAGCCTGGTTTTATCCCTTCCCCCCTTCAAATCTAGTTTAAAGCTCTTTCAATGAGCCCTGCTAACTCCTGTGCAAAGATCCTTTTCCCCCATTGAGACAGATGTACCCCATCTGTCGCCAGCAAAGCTGGTATCATGTAGGCTGATCCATGACCAAAACCCCCAAAATTCTGCCAGTGACACCAGCCTCAGAGCCAGATATTGATCTGCTGGCTCTTACTGTTTCTTCCCTCATCATTCCCTGCAACTGGAAGGAGAGAGGAGAACACTGCTTGTGCTCCTGATCCCTTAACCAGTTCTTCCAAGGCCCTGAAGACTCTCTTAATTGCCCTGGGACTTCTAGTTGCAACTTCCTTGCTGCCTACCTGAAAAATCAATAGTGGATAATAATCTGAGGGCTGTACCAGGGTAGGAAGTTTTCTCTTCATACTTTGCTCCAATTTGGTCTTAGATAAACTTTTAAATTATTTAGCACACACCTTGGAAAGTCTTAACTTTCCCTTCACCTCTTTTGTTATTACTGTTGTGATGACATATTGGGTGTGGGTTTAAGGCTGCAGTCTGGACACTAACCTGTTTTCAATGCACACTTACATTTTGACTTGTTTTTTGGGTAATATGGCTCATACTTTTGATTTACCATCACAATGAATATAGGAGGTACCATGTTTTCCAATCAAGATTTACAGCTCAGAAAGCTAAGTCATGCCTAGCATCTGTTAATGAGACTGGATTTTCTCCTTAAGGCAGGCAAGCTTAACTTCATAGCCTGCCAACCAGAAGTTACCAAAACTTCAAAGGTAAGAAAGTTTATAGTCTAAATTGTTCCGTAAACATAGTTAGAAACAAAATCTGATGGTAGAAAAAGTAAAAAGAGAACTGTACATGGAAAATCAGAGGCTGAAAAAGAAGCAGTAAGCCAGTCACCGAACACAAGACTAGGTTATTTTTTTCTGGTTTGAAATATACATCTTCACTTTCTCCATAAGCAACTCTGAATTCTGAAAAAATATCTTTGAAAACTTTCAACTAATTCTGCCTGCAAATAAGGCCAGATCCAAAAATGGTTACCGAATGGCACAGAAATAGAACAAACAGAAGGTCATGCCAGTGATTTATTTGCTTTGAACAACATATGTTGCTCTGGTTTAAATACATACTAACAGGAAGGCAATTTTTTCTTATATTCTGCCATTAGAGCACAAGTTCAGAGTTCACAAACAGTCTAGACGAGTTGAGGCTATAGCATTTGCAAAGGAAAATCAGTAGAGGTGTTCAAAGGCCACGAAGACTTTTCTCTATAGATTGGGATGAAATGTCATCCCTCAGGTATGACAATGAACATATTCACCAAGCAATATCACCATAATCAAGTCTCTCATGGGCTGTGTCTGTATAACTGTGGAAAAGCAGTTTGCTGATCAGTTTTAAGCACATTACACTTCTTTCTACATGGTTGTGTCGTGGTTGACATGCAGACAGCCTTCCTGGGCTCATTTCCTGCTGGGAGACCTTGGGATGGCTGGTCCTGTGTTCTCTGTGTGGGCTAAAGCATCACTCACAGCGTGCAGAGGAGGCGACCTGGAATCAGCCATGTTTGCAGTTAATCCTCACATCATTTCTGTTCACTGGAAAGGTACTATAGCCTCATCTCACAGCAGGGGAATGGCAGCATGCAGAGGGAAAATTATTTGTCCTCTGTCATAGAGCTGGGATGGGAAAAGCAGTTTCCCAAGCCTCGTGGCAGTGCTTCTGAAGCACTGAAGCCTCTGCTCAACCTAATTAATGTGGTGGGTCGGAGGAATTAAACCAGGACAAATAAACTTCTCCCAGGAAGGACATGGGAACATGACTGAGCCTCTGGCTCACATGCTAGTGTCCAATCTGCTGCCAAAGCAGGGCAGATCTGTGCTGCCTTTTCCTTGTTGCTTGTGGAGAAAATACAGTTTAGCCCTCTTATTAGTGGAGATTAATTTTCAGTGAGGTGAATTTACCAATGAATTTATAACAAATTAATTCGCACTAAGGAAGAAATCATGTCAGTTCAAATGTGTTCTGTTAATTGTCGATGGCACTGGTGTGGCCATTAGATACAAAAAACCTGTTGCTATTAGGGGTTAGTTGGGGAATGCATCCTGATTAGATTAGAGGCTGGAGGGAGCGCTATTCCCTGGACAGGCAAATAATGAAAGAAAATTATACTTCATTAGCATATTTTATTAGCTAATTGACTAAGGAATGCTTTTAAAGAAACGTAGCTAGAGCCTGGGATAAGACTCTTCTCTGCCTAGTACATCTGAGGTGGAGGCACAAACGAGCTTTTGAGGTATCTTTGCTGTATCAGCTGTGATTGTTGGACCACCGGGTACTTTCTGCCTGCTGTAACGTGCACGGGTGCTGTACCGCATTCAGACAGCATGCAAGCAGCACGGAGTAAACCAGCTACCTCGCCAGTCCCTGGTGCAGCAGCGTGGACAGCTGTTACTTAAATGTACTTCGCAGTTGTGCTGATTGTGGTAGTGTCCAGACAAGAGCTTTCTGAAGTGAGGGGGAAATGACCTGTGTTATCAGTGTTCTGAAACCCAGCGTATCACATACCACCTTCATTGCAAGGCACAGTACTCTCTGTTCTCTCAGAACCTGGGACAGGCTGACCATGAACAAAGGCTTTAAGAGCGACAACAGTTTAAAACTGGCCTTTATATCTTATTGCTTGTGTTTTCTGAGACCACAAGGACGGTCAGATACCTCTGTTTAAATGCTCTGCTTCGCCCCCTATGAAACCCTTGGCTGGGCTGGCTACTGCCACACCAGTAAAAGGTATTTGAGCAGTTAAGGATTCAGATAGACAGCAACTGGTTTCATAAACCACCAAACATTAAGCTGCCTTTTTAAAAATCCCATGTTAGAATATGGACAGACAGAGAAGGAAAGATATTTTTAGTCCCTGAAACACATATTTAGTGTGGCAAATGTATGTTCCTTAACATGCAGTTTCTCATGTTTGGGTCGCCCTTGGTATGAAGGTTTCGCTGAGAGAGTTTGTATTTAGGATGAGAATTCTGCTCGAGTTCTCACATCCCCCTGATATCTCACCAATTATCTTTGTTACCCTTTTGGAACTGGTAGAGACAGGAGAATCAAAGACAAAGATAACTGCCAGAATACAGATCCTCAATCGGCTTAAATGATTCATCTCTCTTTTAATTGGGGTTGGCATTTCAGAGCCAGAACACGATTCTGTAGATACGAAGCAAACTCAGTGCCATTTTAGCGTGTGGATCACAGAACACAGTCCCTGGGGGTCCCTGGTCAAAAGACTCCCTGAATCCATTACGCAGAGTCCAGCTTCACTGACCAACATGCCCACCACCACCCTGCAGCAACAGTGTATGTCTCTGTGCAGTGACTGTGTGTCACACAGGCGGTAAAGGCAGCACGAAGCCCACGCGAGGGGAGCCAGTCCTGCGGGCACGCTGCTCCGGGCCAGGCGGAGTGTGTGTCACGCTGCTGCGGCTGGGCACTTGCAGCCCCACTGCTGTGCCCTGCTGCAGCGCGATGCGTGCAGCACCTCCTCGCACTGATTAAGGGCAGCCCCTTATGGGAACATTGCTTCAAGCTCCAGGCTTGTCAGAGTATCTATTTTTTGTGTGTCTGTGTATTCTGCTCTATGGTTTTTATTAATGAAATAAATGGTGAGCCTCATTCCCTTTCCCTTCCCTTGCCCACGCACGTTAATTTAAATGCAAATCCACACAGAAAGATCAAAATTAATTATACTTTCTGCAGCAGGCTACATGGAAAATTGAAATGCATAGAGCTGGCTTTTCTATTTCTCTTTTCTGGTTTTTTTTTTTTTTAAGTGGAAAGGAGAAACAATGTAGCAAAAATATTAAAATCCACCTCTAAATGTTGCATACTTGCTTGCTCTTAGTTTCTGATGTTTTTTGCTTGGCAAAATTTCCACAGTTGCTTTCAGCATCAAGCTGTTTCAGATGGAAAATTGAAAGCTTAATCTGCTGGTGACATAAATTGACCTCTAAATGACAAATAATATTCTGTTTAGCACTAATAACAATCGATCTTCATTAAGAAAAACTATGCTGAGTCTTAAGAAATTTATCAAGTTTTGCCTGATCAGAATATAGCTAGAGCCTGAGGTTCTTTTTTTTTTCAGGTAAAAAAAAAAAAAGGTGCATGGGCGAGAGGAGCATTCTGTTCCTCAATGAATTCAGGCACTTATGTATAGTTTTTCAATATAAATGCAATCAGGTGAATTTGTGACCCAAGGTGTAGTGCAGAGTCCCACGGGCTGGAATTCCACGTCTGGGCACAGTCACAGAAGATGAACTGCTCCCAGGAACCAACACATGGACAGGGCTATCCTGTTCACCAGATCCTGGGCAAGGAAAGCAAAATTCTGATGCTTTTTAAGGGGAATGGCTGCAGGCATGGTATGCAATATAATACTCTCTGCTATGGAGACATTAGGTATGCTCTGAAAAACCTTCTGCATCAGGCTCTGTGGGGCTTCAATGGAGATGCTAGGGTGACAGTTACATTACTTTATGTAGGAAAAATGGATACTCACAGATTTTAAGCATTTAAGGCCAATGGGAACAATCAAATGGATAATTAAAAAGGAAGCATGTAGCCAGAGACTTTGTCAGACTGGGTCTTACTTGTGTAGTAGTCTGTGGGAAATGTGTGTTGTTCTGCCCCTTGGCTAGGCCCTTTCCTTAGCAATGCTGGTCTTAGCCAATGTCTGGAGACATCAATTCAGCCAGCCTGCTGCTTGTTCTCCTTGTGCAAGCAGCATGGTTGTAGCTAGATGCATTCATGTATTACAAAAACAAGAAGAAATGGATGCTTATGATCAAACAGTTCCTTTTCCAAATTCTATATGTCATTACATGGTTATTTGTGTCCTCATAGCAACTAGAGGTCAGGTGCCTTTGTAAAGCATGGGGCCAGAGATCTTCCCTGGAGAGCTTACAAATTAAATCAGAGAAAATACTCAGAGGAAGAAAGCTGACAAAGAAAAGGGATTTATCCATGGGTATGGAGCCATTAAAACAACATCTATTTCAGTACCCTGCTGAGATTTTACTGAACAGGACACACTGGATCTGCTCTTTCCACTGACTTCCCATAAAAACATGAATCTAGTTTAAGACCTTGCTCCCACTTTGCAAATATTCTATTTGTGCCCTAAAGACTTAGCAAGAGGTAGAATCAGCAGGTGGAAGGTGATATTTGGCCCCTGTGAGCCAGCTGGGCTCAGGAGCTCAGTACGGTGCCAGGCCAGTACAGCTGGGTGGTACCAGGAAGGGGCCTGGCAAGAGCTGGTCATTCTGCATTAGCCCTGAAGAAAAAGGTCCAGATGATTGTGCTGGCATTTAGCAGGTCAAAGCAGCAAAGCGTCTTTTGGTCTGTGGCCAAAGAGGGCCTTTTGAATGGGGTGATGTGAAGAGACACTGTGGCCTTGCCTGCCCCAGGCTTGCTGCTGAGAGCTGCCATTCTTCAAGTGGGCTGCTCATTCAGATTGCAGTACTTTGTAGTTTATTACAGTGGAGGCAAACAGTAAGTAACAGCTTCAGATATTTTCCTTCCTGGTCTTGTGGCCCAGCTTAGTTTTACTGTGGTTTCTCTTTACCGTGCTTTGCTTACCACCTTCATGCTCAGGAATCACTCAAATGCAATGTTAGTACAATAAATCCCACAGCCTTTTCTTCCAAATAAAAACAGAAAGAAACAATTTCAAGTCATTTCAGCATTCTGCTTTCCTGCTGTCAGGTCAGTGAAGCAAGGGTATGCAAACTTTAGTCCAGCAAAGGCTGCAACTGTCAGCATGGTGATATCTCTATCTATTCCTGTTTTCTCAGAAGCGTTCCTGAAAATGCTCAAACACACCTGCCACAACCAAGAGGAACAACACTTATGACCATTGCTGTTTAAGGTCACTGTTGTGGTTTAACCCCAGCCGGCAACTAAGCCCCATACAGCCACTCGTTCACTCCCCTCTGGTGGGACGGGGGAGAGAATCAAAAGCGTAAAAGTGAGAAAACTCGTGGGTTGAGATAAAGACAGTTTAACAGGTAAAGCAAAAGCCACACACACAAGCAAAGCAAAACAAGGAATTAATTCACTCACTATTTCCCATGGGCAGGCAGGTGTTCAGCTGTCTCCAGGAAAGCAGGGCTCCATCACCAAGTTCTCCTAAGTTTGTCCCCCTTAACGGGAACACAGAATGCCATCACTCTGAACATTCCCCCTTCCTCCTTCCTCCCCCAGCTGTGTATGCTGAGCATGACACCATATGGTGTGGGATGTCCCTTTGGTCAGCTGGGGTCAGCTGTCCCGGCTGTGCCCCCTCCCAGCTCCTTGTGCACCCCCAGCCTGCTCACTGGTGGGGTGGGGGGCAGAGAAGGCCTTGGCTCTGTGTAAGCGCTGCTCAGCAGTAACTAAATCATCCCTATGTTATCAACACTTTGTTCACCACAAATCCAAAACATAGCCCTGCACAAGCTAATATGAAAAAAAATAACTCCGTCCCAGTCAAAACCAGCACAGTTGCAGACATGGAACAACTGTATTTGTTCAGCCTTTACTTGTCAAGGGAAGACCTCGGCAAGATTTCATATAATCTGTGTGTTGGTATGTGTGCCAGTCTCTATATATAACACACAAAACCACCATTCCCACACATACTAATATGTGAATCTTTCCTAGCAATCTCTTCTTATTGCTACATAGATACCAGAACTACCACCTGGTTAAGGTGGCAGAATGCATTTAGCCATGCTCAGTTTATTTGCATAAGTGCCATTACATTTCTCAGCTAATGTGTAACATTTTGTGATCATAGAAGGGATATTGGTGCTGCAGTGGTCCCCAGAATTTCATGTATTTCTGCAAATTTAAACAACACACTGCTGCTGATTGATCATAGTAATTTTGTTGTTCATATCATCCTATTCATATCACAGCAGGTATTGCTTGTAATTATTAAGGCTATTTGTTATTAGAGATGCATGGGTGGTAAAATACAATGAGAAGCAAACAATTTACCTGATAACAAAATTAGCTGATCATGGAAAGTCAATCTGCTAATTATCTCCAAACTTTGTCCATCAGCTCTGTTTTGCATTTCCTAGACTCCTCGCTCCCCAGTGGAATAGCTTTTGCAGGGCTGCATTCCAACGAACACACCGAATTTCCCAGCAAGATAGGCCTTTATCATGTTACACCTTTGCTCTCACTCAAGTTCATAAAACTTCATAAATACCTTGTGACAAATAGGCATTTGATTGTGTAATATACTACAGAACAGGCAGCGCACTAAAGAATTTGTATGGAAGGTTCTTTAGGACACTTAAAATTAGACTGGCCCCTTCAATCTCATAACTATTGGAATGTACCTACCTACTTAGACTTCTTAGTCATTAAATTTTCAAAGCCTCTTGTGATACTTAAGCGGTTGGGCACACATTAAGGTCAATTGGAATCATGTGATTGGAGAGCACCTTTGGTCACTTTTAAAACTTCATATGGGCTTTTAAAACTGTCCTCAGTTCTGGTGATTGTCAGCTGATTCGTTCACTGAAATTCTAGTATAAATACAGTGAAAAAATCAAGCTGTGTGAGCAGCAGAACAGGTAGAACTTGGTTTTCTGTGCATCTTTGCATACTGGTATTGGCAGTTGGGCACAGCACCGATGCTGTCATTTTAGCAAGCATTTGGATGGTTATTTAGTAGCACTACATATCCTTTTTATATCCAGTATTAATAGATGGTTTCATAGCTGAGTATGGTCAAATTAAAGGTGGCTGTCAGTTTTTATGTATCCTGCCAGTTTGCTTATGTTTTAATTTTTATTTCAAATCCTTGCAGGTACAACAAATAACCCATCCAAAATTAAATATTTTTCCTCATGTCCATTTTTTAAAACAGATTATTGAAAGTAAACATTGAGTCATTTTCCAAGAAAATACCATCCTGCGTTGAAAAATGATGATGCTTTATGGGTATTAGTATTAAAATATTTTCACTGTTTTCAAATAAACGTATGAGTTTTTCTCCACCAAGTTGGAACAGATTCCTGACAGAGAAGATGGAATAAGGTATCAGGCTTGAAACTTCTCATTAATTGCTTACGCTTCCAGAGTAAAGGAAGCCTGTACACATAGAAGAAATACTGTGTGAATCTTAACAGAATGAATCATAGAATTATAAAACAGTTTGGGTTGGAGAGGACATTCAGAGATCATCTGGTCCAGCCCCTGCCATGGGCAGAGACATCTTTCACTAGGTCAGGTTGCTCAGTGAATGAGAATGATGTTGATGACACTTAAAATCAAGAAGTTTGTGAATAACCTCTCAGCTGAGGAATGGGCAAAGCTTTCAGGTGCCTATGTGCATGCAATTGAGGGGTGATGTTATTAAAGTCTGAGACAAACATCCTTAAAGAGAAGGACAATTCAGGAAGTAGAAATAATCAAATAGGACACGGAAAACCAATAAGACATCTCAATAGCTGTTTAAACACGCTGCAAAGAAATAAACTAAAACTGTTCTACACAAGTGTTAAAAATCTAAGAAATGTGATGGAGAACCGCAGTATCAGGTAAATATCAGAGGATATAATATCAGCTAAATAGACCTGTGGTTTGAACCATGATGGCCATTCTTATTTTCTGGTCAGCCTCTGTCTGCTTTTTCAAGTCAAAAGCAGTCTGGGATATAAGTGGGCTGAAATATAATTTTTACAGTTTTGTTCCAAGTCTGAAATGCATAGCCAAAACCACAACCCTGCAAAAGGGAGCTGAACACCGCTGCTGGTCACAAGGAATATACTGGGACTGTGGCCTACCAAGTACCATGTGGCTGAGTGCTGATACACCATCACAATATCAGAAAGTAAATAAATAATAATACATGCCTGATCTTAGATGCAACAGGAGTTACAAGATAAAACTTCAGTCACCGATACCCTTGGAATGCCATTAATCTCTGCAGGAGGCACCAACAGAAAGTGTTAATAAGAATAAACTGAGAAATAAACTCTGCTAAAATAAAACAACTCTGGAAAAGAGAAACCCTCCAGCTTTAGATTTGAAGCAAGGGGAACTTTGCCAGGTGTGGGAGTGCAGAGAGACCTTCAAGTGCTGCACACAGCTGCAGCTGTGTCTCTGTCTTTAGCGAGTGCTTGTTTACTCCGTCTGGGAGCATGCACTCTCCACATGCACTTCTGAACTCCTGCTGATGGCAGGTGAAGCTTATCTGCCAGATAGGTCTGGCTGTAGGTATCCAAGAGAGCCATCAACCCCCTATTCTGACAGGCAGTAGCAAGAATTAATGAGTGATAATGAATCACTGTGTTTGGCTTCTTTTCACTATTAAAAGAAAGAAAAGCTCTTCTCCTATAGGAATGGCATGAATGCGTGTTTGCCATTCCAGGCTGGACTGGAATGGCTTCCCACATTGCCAAACAGAAATCCAGAGCTGTCCTAGTGAGAGCTCTGGAGCATCCCTGTGGAAAACAGTCACAGTAAGGAGGCAGGTAAATGGTGACAAGTGGGACCAGGGTCCCTTAGCTGACTGCTACCAAGTGGTGAGCAGGAAAATCTCTGATGTCTAGGAATGTGTGGGGTTTCCTGTCTCTGAAATGAGTTTCATCAGGCTGAGAGAGCAGACCAGCCAAACCTCTGAGACTTCCCAAGAGCTAAAGTGTGGTCACACTTCTCTCCAGAAAGCAATGCTGTTTTTTGCAGGACCCTGGGCAGCTGCAACTTGGGAACAGCCTTGCTGAAGTCTGCGGCCAGTAATGACTGAAAATGGGGAACTTTCATGTTCAGACTAAAACCAACAACGCTTACAAACAGGCATGTGTTTGGACTCCGCTCCCCACTCCATTTGCATAGCATTTCTACTTGACATTAGTTAGTGGCCCCCCACCAATAGTAAGAGCTGGGAAGGAACATCCCAACACTGAATTCCAGGTCCCTCCAGCAAAATACTGGAAACCAGAGAGAGACAGTGGTGTGATAACAAGGTCGCTCGCTGTAGACAAGCAGCATCATCTGTCTGAATCTTTGAGAATCTTTGAACATAATGGTGTACTGAAGCTAAAGGACTGGAAATGTGGGATGACGTGCTTAAACGCACAACCTCTGTTTGCCCTTGTGAAGATTATGAGCCATACCTAAAAGCGCACTGCCACAGGATCAGGTAAATTGGCTTTTATTGAAACATACTGTGATATGGGGGTGGGGGCGGGGCTGGGGTGAAGATTCCAATTTAAAACAAGTACATTGCATTTCAGGCTCCCAAATAACTATTGATAACTGCTGTCCTGGAGCAAATCATATCTTCCTTGACAAGTCAGACAGCTGCTCTTTCTCTATCTTCCTTTTGTTATCTTTAATAGCCATGGATTGTTGTGGTGCCTTGAAAAAAAATGTTTGCGACTTGATGGATGTCTCGCCTCTTGCTATTAGCCCCGGTTCATGGGTTCACCTAATGCCTGTTCTTGCCGACAAAACTCAGATCAAGTGCTTTTGAAATGAGAGTGCGCTGGGTGCCGCTGCACAGTGGGTGCAGTGCACACTGTGTACAGCTCCCCTTCCCCTCCAGCTGGCAGCTGGTGGGGCTGAACAAACTCTCTTGACCATCCTGAAATACAGTTAAAGTAGAAGCAACCTCTGGAGCTCAGCTGGTCCAGGCTTCTGCTTAGAGCAGGGCCAACTTTCAAGTCCTATAAGATTGTTCAGGGTCTTTGCCGTCTGGGCCTGACTATCCACAGCTTCTCGGGGCAAATGTTCCCATGTTCGATCTCAGTCATTGCGGAGAATTTTTTTTCCATTTGTTTAAGTTACGGAAGTACTGGTATCTTAAATGCAGGAATACTAAGAATTGTAAGATGGGTCTAAAGAAAACCATGGCTATATTTGACTAATTTCACCCAGACTTTGTATTGAAAAGACAAAGCAGATCTCTTTCAGGCTATCAACTGTCCTAAGGTGTGTCGAAGTAAATAAAGACTAATGTGGTAGAAATGGCCGCCAGCGGTGATAGTGCAGCTCTTCCCTCGCTTTCCTCTGTCAGACTTTGCTGCCCCCAAATCTCAGTCAGCACTATGGGCTGTGTAAGGTCTCTCCAGGCTGCTCTAGGTCAGCCCTAAAACGTGCCAGGTCGGACCTAAAAACCTTCAACAGCTAACTGAAGTATGTGTGTGGGTTAAGCTAAGTTATGTGATGCCAAGAAGGAGTGCTTGTATCATCCATTCAACCAGCACAGCTGTAGGGCAGCCTTCTGCATACAGGCACTACAAAGAGCAGGACAAGTTAACAATTTGAGCAGCTGTGATCCCTTCTGCAGTCTTTCTGTGGCACCTACCTACTTGCCCTGACACAGAGAAAAAAATGCAGCTGGAGACCTGTACCTGTTCGAACAAAGTGAAGGGTGTCTGTCCAAAGTCATCAAAGGGCACCTAATAACTGCCAACCGCTATTGTGCATTTGGAAGAAAAATTTAAACTAAAGCATTTAAAAATCTGCTTCTAGGGAACATCCTTAAGTTGATGGGTATCATGGAAGTCATACATAACCCGGTATTAACTATCCAGGTGCCTCTGGTTTTTGTGTCTCTATTTGCCCGATTAATCTGTGAGTAAGGATTAGTGCTACCTGCATGTCCCTAGTAAGATTTTATATGCCTAAATGGGAAAACCCAACCCCTTTGGACAAGACTGTAGAAGAAGCATAATTTTGGAGGGCAGGGCAAGACTGACACATTTAGTATGGAGCTTTGGCAAATGTAGTAATAAACAGGTCCTCTTTATAGTTCCCAGTGGTGCATGCACATACCCATTTTTTTGCGTGCAGATAGAGCATTCAACACTGAGATTGGCCCTTCCAACCTCAAGTGGGGAGAAGGGATTTCTGCTCTAATATGTGTATTGTGTGCTCCTCCTATCTCTCTTGTATTATCCTTGAATAGCTGAGTCTGAAAAAGAGGATTCTTTTTCATCTCACATTTGTAGCTATCAGCTAAAAAGAATACTAACAGAAAGAGAAATTTAGATCCTCCACCATGAAATTAACAGCCATGCTTTGTGATTTCAACAGGTCCCCAGTGGTACCCTTCCCGTGTTGGCCTGCAGCTAGAACGCAGTAAGTATCCATATGGTTGAATACAACCACCTAACATATTACTAATCCTCTAGCAAATTCTCATCCTGACAGTATTGCTCTCTATATATGTGTTATTGGGTGAAATGTTAGTACTTTTTCATTAATTGATATAAATTATTAACTTATTAGCTTTCTCATTAATAAAGGAATCTAATGGTGGTTTATGAATCTAGTGGTTTATTCATAACCACTAAATATATATGTTTCATAATACAGTATATGATCAAATAATGAAGACAAGGCAGTTTTAAAACCATTCACTCACTTCCCTCACTAATTCACTCACTTACTGCATTAACTGTTTTAATACTTGCTTACAGCCTCATCAGAAGGTGCAACTGGCTGCAGGAGGCAGCCTCTTGTTTGTGCCAGTACACCAGGTCTTGGTGGACGTGGCAGTGGGAGATGAAGCTGCCATGCACGGGCTGTGTGGCATTTGGTCTGTGGACATGTAGCGTTGCAGAGCTCTAGAAAATGAGGGCTCAGTACCTGGTGGAATTTAGCACCCTCACTGACTTAAAACAGCCATCAAACATATGTTGATGGGGAGACACAATACACAAAGTGGAAAAGAGGAAAGAAATGCTGCAGCCATGGTAACACCCCATGCCAGTGGCTGTTGGTGTTTCCTAATATTCAACTCACTGCCTTTATAAAAAAAAAGAACAAGGTATTGCCATTTTATGACTGTGCCTGTACACTCTAGGTCCATCAGGACTGGACTCAGATGCCTCAGAATAATGTGAAAAGAAATGTAATGCTCAGATACACCTGGCCTGCCTACGTCAGACAGCTTACAAAGAAAACTTGGTCTGGGGGCCTTTGCCCAAGAAGTTACGTTCATCATGATGGTCCCACCTACTGTAAAATAGCCTCAGAATGCAAATGCTTTAGCAAAAGATATCAGTGAGGGAGACACTGCTTAACATCGACTTTCCTATTAGTCTTGCAAGACAGAACAAAAGCGCTCTGTAGATTGTCTGTGATTGCATGGCATGTTTCTAATGGTCTAGATTAACAGAGATAGCGTCATAATAATTGCTATGCATTGCTGCCCAGTGTCATGTCAGCCTAATGCTCTCATTAAAATAAGAGGAGAATAACTCCCATAGTAGCTAACCTAGAGAATAAGTACCAAGTCAACAAAATAAATCAGAATACAAGTTGGGCCTACACCTTGACCCAGGCAGGGCAGCCTATACATTGTGCTGAGCCGCTGAGAGGATGCCTGTTGTTCATGCTGTCTCCTTTTCCCTTTTTGTCATTACAGATGGGCCCTATTTGAAGGATTCCGTTAACATTCAAAGCCTTGCTGTTTCTTCCATCATTACACTGTATTTTACAGACCTGGGTCAGCAGGTCGGTTGGACCACAGTAAGTATGTCCTTGTAACAATCAACACAATATATCTTAAAGTACAAAGTGTTTTAGTATCAAATTACTCCAACTTCCTCAGCCTGTCCTTCCCTTTGTCAAGTAGCATAATTACTTTATCAGCAGTCAAACCAGAATTAAATAGTTAGTAAGCTAAGTTATCAATGTACTAACTCTGACATCCAATTAAAGATTAGAAGGTGGACATAACAATATTGCCTGAGGGAAAAAATTAAATTTTTAAAACCAGTTTTAGCTTATCTAGGGTTTATATGCAGGTGCAGTACCTGTAGCAAAATACAATCATTTGCTGCAAGGCTTCTCAGCTTCACAATGAGGACAGTCACCATTGGACTAATCTCCCCAGGGAAGTGGTTGACTCGGCCACGTTGGACACCTTCAAGAGTTGTCTGGACAGGGTGCTGGGCCATCTTGTCTAGACTGTGCTCTTCCTAGAAAGGTTGGGCTAGATGATCCCTGAGGTCCCTTCCAACCTGGGATTCTGGGATTCTGTGATTCTGTGATATTAAAGAGAAAAAAATGGATATCTGGTAATCCTGTTACTAATGCAGGAGAATTATTGGATGGGAATGTCTTACTCTTTAGTCATCCAAAGAACAGTTCTGAAAGAGTGGTGAGGCCAAGGATTCCAGTCAGAAGATGCCCAGCCAGGCTCAGGAGTCACAATACCTTTGAATCTTTTTGTAAAACAAAAGCATTTGCCGTGAGCAACAGTACCTGTATTATGCTGTGGGTAGAACCATGGTCTCTTTTTACTTTTGTTCTCACATTGACTTCAGTTATTTTAGTGTAAGCAGCTGTTGGAAGGTCAGGGTGGCGGGAGAGAGGCAACACATTCCACCCAAATGAGGTTGTGGGGAACTTTAATCTTATAGGCTCATCTGTGCAAGGATGAAGTGAAAGGTTCAATTCTTTCACAGCCCAAAGACAAAAGGCAGCAGAAGGGTTTGAAGAGACAGTGAAGGAATGGGAGATGAAGAGACCTTTTCAATGTCCTGCAGCAGGCATAGGTGGTGCAGCTGAAAGTAGTCTCACTACTAGACCAACCTAGCTTTTGCTGTAGTTTGCATGTACTGTGTTAGCTGGAGTAACACACAGCCCACATCTATATATTGGGTAATGAGAGTCCCGATCTCTGCAGTGAGAAACACGAGTAAGATAGAACTACTGTTTCTGAAAGCCATAAAAGCCACGATGAGACTATTCATAGCAATGGAAAACAAACTGCCAATTGCTTGCAGTTCCTTTAATGAAGCAAGTGAATTTTTCTTAACAGCCATCATGGCTGTAGGCCAAATTATTAGATTCTTACCTCAGGCAGCCCACAGATCCCATCCTGCTCACGTGAGGTGACCACAAGGCCACTGTCTTTCCTTGGCTGTGCCTATATGGATGGAGCTTATGAGTGTCAGGACTTTAAACAGATTGCAGATATTAGCACTGGTTCCTCTCTCCAGTAGGTCCCTACGGGCTAGGAAGAATTACTACAAGACACCTAGAATGGATATGATATTTTACAGCTCCTTATTTGTTAAACAGTACACTCAAGGTGGATGTCACTGCCAGAACTGCCCTTGACTTTGGGAAGAGTCAGCTTCTGGATCAGCACTGTAAGGTCACATATCCATCTCACCTGCTCAAGCTCATGTCCATTTCTCTCTCTCCAGGAAAGCAGATAGCACCTAGCAGCACACCCCCTGGGAGGCTTTAGCCCCTATGAACATGACCTATATCTGTCCTTCCCAGTTCTAACAACAGGTCCCAAATCCCCGGGTGGTGACAAGCAAGTAAACACTTCAGTGGAGGTAGAGCAGTTCACACTGTGTGACATACCTGTTACAGCAGAGGTTTGTGAGTTTACCAAGGCTAAGCCTTTACCCCACTGATTCCCATACTGATTAATGGCCTACTGGGGCCATACTGATTAATGCTAGTTGGGGTTCTGCTTCCCCCCCAGCCCATTTCACCACCTCTCAAACGTGGAATTTCCTTGCAAAGCAAAATTGTGAGTAGTGCAGCCTCCTGTTTGTTACAACTAAGTAATCTGCAAGAACCTTATTTATTCTCTCCTTTCCTGGTGGTTTATGTAGCCTAAGACAGTAACATAACTAAAGCTTAATATCCCGTTATAAATAGTGCAGTTGATACTGCAGGCAGTGGCATTTTTTATGATTTAATCTGTGTGTGCAGAAAGTTGACTCCATGAGTTTCTGAATATTCATCTTATCCCATTCTGTTCCATATTCTAAATTGTCTCCATTCTCAGTGGGAGAAATCTTCTTCCTAGCCACATCATTTAAACAGTCAAGGGATTTTAATATTATAGCTAGTCTATAGCAATAGGGAAAAAGTTCACAGAAGACTGTATTCTAACAGTAGCAATTAAGAATGTATTTGTACACAGGATATATAGTTTTACTGCCATTTTTACTGTGCTTAGAGCTCCCGTTCTCCCGTCCCCCTTGATGCTCTATCAGATTTATGCACACAGTGAGGGATGCTTCTGATTTAAAGGGTTGACATTTAAATAAACAAGGTGGAGAATAAAAATATTCTTATCATCATCAGCAAAATGATAGCTGAGGTGCAAAGGGCCACATTCCGGTCTGGACTCCAAAAATAGATACAAAAGCACATGTTGATATGTTGCTGTTCCAGTGGTCAATGCATTGGGCATGGATCTGTCTAGGGGAAAAATAAGCAGAGAATTGGGTCCTCTGGGGCTTGGTCACCTCACTGGAGATCACACTTGAGATGCCCACTTGAGGATCAAAAACACTAAGACCCTCAGTGCTGGGGATTTGCACCAAGGTAATAAGCTTGTGTTTTTTAAAAGGGGAAAGTGATACCCACCTCCACCTCGTGGGAGCAGTACGCTCTCCAAGTATGTTGTAAAATAAAAGATGATGCTATTGTCTGTTCACAAAGAGTTTGGGTCCCTAAGGGCTAGGAGCGTATTTCTGAATCAAGAAACCTCAGCTTCCCTTTTGGAGAACGTACAGTCTCTGATTTACAGTCCTTGTCACACTCTACCTTTGTGGCTCAAGAGTTTGTCATCTCCTCTTGTTGTCTACTCAGTCCCTCTGTCAGAGGCTGCCACTTTGTAGGAAGGATGTTTCCTTCTCATCCTCAGCCTTCTTAAAATGTGGTTGCACAGTGACCAATATATTTTTGGTGGCTTACACCAGAGCTCTGAGATTGGTTGACCAGATTTCAACAAGTTCTATAGCCTGGGTTGCTCTGAGGGAGGAAGGAGGTCAAATTGGGGTGAGGGATTTGCAATTATTCTCCACTGGAGCAATTACTTGCTAATCTCTTCTGAGAATGAGGCCCTTTCCTGGGATAAGGTGGGTAGAAATCCAACCTCATCTGGCTCTTTTAGAAGAATGGAGGCTCTCAAGGCTCGTCTCCAGAAAGCAATTCAGGGAGAAAACAAAACCTGTTTCTTAGTACCATGGATTATGTTAGAGCTCTCTCTCTAGTCTGCCTTGTTTTTTGTAAAAAAATATTATCTGAAACACGTAATTTACTTCTGCACAAGATTTACCAATTCCTTTACCCTACCTGGAAGGCATAGTTGAGGTTTGCTGACTGATGCTGCAGAGATACTAATGGGAGCTGTGTTTACAGATCTTTTCTATAAGCCTCCTGCAAAGATTGTACCCCCAGGGGTGTTTGAAATTCCCACCACTGGAGTGATGGGGTTTATTTTTAATCTCTGTCCAATTTTGGTCCTAAGCATATTTGACAGAGACCTCTTTTTACATATTGCAATGCAGCATGTGAGTTTTTGAAAGATGGCTGGTATTTTACTGCTAAGAATGCATACTGCTGCTGTAGTCAAAAGGAAGAAGAAAACCATTCTTCCTGCTCAGACTCAGACTTCTGTTAAAGCTTTCCTTCTTTAAGCAGTGATTGCAATTTCTGATTTATCATCTTCTGTTGTCTACTTGCTACCCAGGCAGGCTACCAGAAGGATCAAAATAAAGCTGGGAAAACAGCATAGAACTGTGGAAAAATATGTTTTGCCTCCAAGTCTGTGAATTTCATAAGATTAACCCTGAAACACAGTACTTCAGTAAATATTTTTTGTAACTGTTGTTTAAAATTAGGGATTGCTTAAATAGTTTGACTCCTGAGAGCCTTAAAATATTGAATCTGGCAGCAGAACTGTTCCATTTGCTTAGATTATAGTTCTTTGGGTTGTGCATTTTTTTGCTTTTTGTTTGTATAGTCCCCTTGCCTCACATACCCTCCCTACGTGACTCTGATTTCACACAGCTCTGTGATGCAAACAAATGATAACACAGAGAAAACCGTTGATTCTCTCTGATATGAGTTACGACTTCAATAGGCTTCTGCTGATGTTAAACAGAAACGGCTGAAAAATGGAACTGTATTTAATAGGTTTAAGATTGTATTATGCATAATTTTTCTGGAATAACTTCAAATTTCCCAATGAAAAAAATTCTGCTCAATTTAGAAATGTAGAGACTAATACTTACTTAAACCCAAGAACCTCTTTGAAATTTGAAAATCTACGCTTGCACTAATTGGTCTGTTCCCTTCTGGCTGGCAAGCAAAATTATCACCAAGTTAGACATTGCGGAAAATGAACAAGAAGCCAAGAGATCTGTGTCTGAGGCTTTGTGGTTATGTATAGCAGGTGTATACAGTGGGGAAGTGCATGCTGTACTGAATAACCAGGTGTGCCTGTTCCCTCAGGGGGAAGGCAATGTTTTGGTCAGTGTGGTTCTCTCCTCTTGCTCTCATAGCAAAGTTTTTCTGTCCTGTGGGAGTGGGTGGTGGCGAATAGGGGGGAAGCAGTTTGCTCTGGCTGTGGCTGGCAGAGTTCACTCGGTCCTGTAAATGTGGGACAATCCCATGAAGTCTGTGGGATGAGTGTAATACGAAGCAGTCTATGACTATTGATGGGTTTAAAAAAGAGGCAGCCAAATTGCTGCAGACTAATTTTCTCCACCTTCTCTATACTGAGGTCAGCTTTGGGCTTCCTATGCGGAACAACTTAAGATGTTTTGCCTAATTTGGGAACAGAAGAAGAGACTTCAGTAAAGGTTTATAATGTCTCAATGTGATTCAGAAGTACAGAGGATCATAGTAAAAGAAAACAGAACAGGATCTGAGGAATTTGAAGGAGTAGGAGGGCTGGGAGTCCCAGCAAACTAGTGGGCTAGTGTGAAGAAGATAAATGTAAGAAAACCCATATGATCATTGCTTAGGAAGGAATTTGAGATCAAGGTAAGAGAGAGAGCTGAGGAGTTGGAGGCTATATCAGTGGGGAATGTCAATGAATATATTTTTCAGCAGATACATATCAGAGCTTGCATATTTTGTGGCCAATTCAAACACAGTTAGTTGTAGGACAGGGCCCTACAAATTGAATAACACTTTCAGGGAATTGTGGGTGCCTGGAAAACTTTGCAGAGGTGCCAAATAAACAGAACATGTGATTCTGTGTAAATCTGTGAGTGGCTTAAGAATGACTGCAACAGAGTGCCAAAGAGAGAGAAATCCCCAAATGGTTTTTCATTGCTAAACCTCTTGGATCAATAGATAATTTGATCATAGCAGATGATCTCCAGGAAAAAAAGAAGTCACTATTTCCTCTACATCCCTTTTTCCAACTACAATTATTTGTAATGCAAAGCACCTCCATTTTACAGCTAGCAGTTTGTGCTTGCCAGACGTTTCTGCTTGAGCAAAGAGTAAGTGCTGCTCTACCTTGGTACAGCCAGCCAAGTCTCGAGCTGATCCCGGTCAAATGCTGTGAACTTTCAAAACATTGTAACCTTTCACAAAGGCAAACTACATACACAAGATTGGTCTTATTTTTCATTTAATTGTCTAATAGTTTTCAGCCTCCAGGGTTATCAGGAGAGAACAGCTTGCATTTGCCTGTTTTCTTGCCATGGTTTTATATTGTTTGTGCCTTTCCTTGGGCCACATATACTTTTGGCTCTTTGTTACTGCCCAGTGGCAGCATGAATTCAACTGATAAGTGAAGACCTCGGAAACTGCCCAGCTGGCTGACTGGGATTCCTCAGATGTTGCTTCTAATGAGGCAAACAGTGTTGCAATTATTTCTCTTGGTCTCAGCAACAAATGCCACAAGCTTACAATGAACCATGCCAGCATGTCAGTTTTTCAGGTGCCAAATGGAGTTAGGGAGCTACTAGGAAAATTAATTCTGAGGGGTGAACATTTTGGTTGCTGTTAAGCACAGTACAGGCTGAAGAACCTATGCATAAGTGCTTATAGTTTCAAAAGAAAAAAAGAAAGTAGAGGGAATTCAGTAAGCATAAACAGAACAAACTCTTTCTTTCAGTTGTATACAACTTTATGTTTAAACCCTTCCTGCTACTTAAGGAACAAAGAGCTACTTGATGTATGGTACTGATAAGTGCAAACCCTTTCCTATTTGTATTCAGAGTAACTAGGGAGGTTGACAATTTGTCAATCTACTCAAATTTGAGAAGTTTTAGTCCCTCTATAACGTGTCAACCTGGCAAAATTATTTTGTATGGGGAATTTTTGCCCAACCCCATACATGGGGATACGGAGAGCACAAAGAGGAGGGTGAACCAGTGTTTCAGAGAACCAGGTGCCCCTTTGTCAATCTTTGCCCACTTGTCTGGTGACCTTGACAGGTCACTGAATTTCTCTGTATCTCAGTTTCCAGATCTACAGCAAGAAGATAACAGTATTTTCCTCTTTGCAAAGTGCTTTGAGGCTTCTAGATGAAAAGCAATGTGGAAGAGCTAGCTGAGATTAGTAGTAATAGCCAGGTGTTAAAAAGCACTATTTCATTTAGGTATCTACACAGCAGATGATCAATATACATTTTAAAATGATATATATTATATGGCAGATTTCAAAATGCTGTCAAAGTCCTGTAAAGATTTGGCAGCAAATCTGAACTCACATTGGTGTTTGGTTACAAATAGAACTTGAGTGCTCTGCTGAATATGTATAGGTACCAACACATGTAACATGCAGATACGTGTGTGTATAAGAAGTGCATTTGTTAATTTGCAGTAATTTTCCATTTTGAGTAAGAAACATGTTAAAACTTGTGCTGTCAGGGAAGAATCTTGACCAGAGTAGGAGTGATACGATGCCAAACCAGTGGTTTCAGACAGCTCAGGAGAAAAGGCAGGAGGAAGCTGGGATTTCACCTCCCGTTTCCCTCAAAGGGAACACAGGCCTGGCTCAAGGAGGAAGAACGTCCATCACCCTTCAATCCCCAGCTCCTGAAGCTGGCCTGAGTCAGCTGCAATTTGCCTATAAAATCCTACAGCAAATCCATCCCTAACTCTGATATTTGCAGTAAATATCGAGCTGTAGCCCAAAATACTCTTAGACACTGAGTCACTGCAAAATCTGCTCAGACAAGGGAAGTTTCAGGTGCCCCTGCATGCACTATATAAGTTTTGTTGAATGGATTAGCCAGTTCCATGAGGAACAAAAATCACTGAATATTCAAGCAGCCCTTAAGAATTGTACTACTTGATACAAAACTGCTACTGCTGCAGATTTTTGCAAACATGAAAATACACAAATTTTAAGAAGATGAAGATTTAGATATGCTGCTAAAATTAGACCATTATTCCCAGGTAACTGTCTTTAATGAGGTAGCAAAGCATGTGAAGTAGAATTAGTCCAGAAATCAGTAATGTTTCTTAATGATCATCAGCTCAAGAGTACTTAGGGCTGGCATTATAAAAGGAGTCTGAGGTAGTTAGATGCTTAGTTTAATGTGATTTGTGGACTTGTGGGGTTCAGCTGCCTGTTTGTTTTGGGTTTCTCAGAAACCCCACTCTTTTCTGTACACTCACACATAGCAATGGTCTGTCTATCTGATAACAGTAGATCCTCCTCTATGTGGTACGTACTGTATTAGTCTGACCCTGGCTCAGACCTGCAACTAGTGCCTTTGTCTCACATTTATCAGAGAAACTAAGCACTGTCCATTAGATAATTTATATACTGCAGCTGCTTTTCCATCAAAGTTACTCAGGACATGCTTGAGCTATTTTGTATCTCTTGCTGTGCCGAGAGCTTCAGGCAATGACCCAAAGTCATTGTCCCAGCTGCAGGTATTATCCTCATACCATGCCCTCCGCCTCCCCTGCTTGAACCCAGACATCCTGTTGGCATTGGAAGAGAAAACATCACGACCAGCATCGATGAACTGGGAAACTGCCCCTACATGGCATGGAAAGAGCTGCAGGAAGGGATCAGTATGGAAAAGGCTACACGGCCTTTCCTCAGCTCTGCTCTGCAGCGTGTCGTAAATGAGATAATGTGAGACTATGCCAAAAGGCAACATGATACAAGATAGGGTCTGTTGTGTGGTATTACAGAAAGGGCACGCCGTAAACATTACAGAAAGGAATTAGCTGATGCCCTCATGTGAAGATTGCTAATCCATGGGCTGTTCATTTATAATGATTCTGTTGGACTTTTTTCAGACTCCCTCCACTCCACCACCTCTGGGTATAGCTTCCTTTTGTCCTTTTCACCTTTTCCTAACCAGTACACATGGTACTATTAACTCACATCAAAACCTTTACATTCCCTGTAGTAGACCTGCTGGGATGGTGTCAGGCACACACCAACTGCCCCTAGCAGCCAGAAAATTCACCTCACAGTCCCTCAAATAACTCTAAAGAGCTCCTTTCACCTCTGCTGCATTCATATCTCCCTAAATATCCGCCTTATAAGGTCTGGGATTATAATTCCTGACCTGGTTGTTACTCAGTTCAGCAAGGTGTTACTGGCATGATCATCTGAACAGAGATGAAAGAAGCCGGTATAATCTCTCTCATGCAAGATAAAGCGCTTTGCTGGTTTGCAATTTGTTTTCCCAGTTGTCCCATCATCTCTCGAACGATGGAGACTCCTACATTAGCTCCCTTTTGACATATTTCAGATCTCTGTTTTGTTCTTTATGTAGTAGATACAGTTTAGGTATTACTGAGTCAGGTCCCCAAGGACCTGATAATTGAGACAGTTAATGAAGCTTGAGTTTAGCACCCTGTATGGAGCTCATGCCTGGGAGAGGTTTGATTCAAGAACAGCACTTTCTCTATGCCACTGAGAATAAGAGGTATATACAGTATATAATGCCAGACATTGTAGAGGAGAGAAGGAAGGTAAGAGAACTGGACACTGTGCAAGGTATGAAATAGCATGTATAGGTGTGGAAAAAAGGGGCAATCTCCTTTTCTTGCTTCAGTGAGTTAATGATGAGCTCAACAGTTAAATTTTGTTGAGCTATCCACGTTGTAATGGAGATGTAATGCTCCTCCAGGAAAATATCTTAGTGTTTACTATCACAGAATCACAGAATCCCAGGTTGGAAGGGACCTCAGGGATCATCTAGTCCAACCTTTCTGGGAAGAGCACAGCCTAGACGAGATGGCCCAGCACCCTGTCCAGCGAATGTTAAAAGTGTCCAGTGTGGCAGATCCACCATATTTGGCTGCACCAAAATAATCTAGGCAGGCCCACAAGACGGTAAAGAAAAAGTAATTTGCTTCTAAATATTGGATATTTTTTCACAAATCTGCTGAAGAAAAATGCTCTGTGTTTTAAATTATCACTTTTCTGTTTTTTACAGAAATGGTATTTCGTTTGTCTAGAAACTACAAGATACAATGTTATTATTTTCAGGATTGTTTAAAATTTGTTTATTATTTTTACAGGATATGACAGCAGGAACTAGTATCTTAGTAGTTTTGTAGTTTATTTGAGCATCTGTAAAAATCATAGGTTGAACTGATCCTTACCACAACTCCACAACTAATAACTCCACAAGCCCAGCAATTAGTCAACTATAGGATGAGCTTGAAGATACTAGGTAGGCTTAATTGCATATATTCATTGAGAATCAACAGTAAAAGAATGGTGCTTGCCTTTGACTGCCAATGGTTAGAACCAATTGTAATTTTGTGTTAAGACTACTTTCCCTTCCACCTGTTTGAACCTGTGGGATTTTTAGCAGTTTCTCTGCCTGCCTTTCTGGAGTTCACTTTTCATTTTTGTTGAGTTTAAAATCAATGGGACAGAGAAGGAGAGCAGAGGTTGCAGCATGGGAGATGCAACAGGGGGAAACAGACTGAAACTCACCCAAAATGTAAAAAATAACCCCAAACCACTACAGCAAATTGAACTTCATCCTCTAAAACAGAATGCTACTGATCTTGGCTATGTTCTAGCAGTGTGCCACAGTTATGACAAAGGCAAATACAGTCCTGCCTGCCAGACAATACCTACTTTGATTGCAAATCTCACAGCTGACCCTGGACCGCCTGCCTCCGCATGGGTGATTAATGCTTTGTGTTGGATGTGACTCACACACAGATAAGATGGGACCTTGTCCCTGGCCTGTAAAGTACCCTAAGCATGCTGATGCTGCTCACCCCCAGAAACGTCAACTCAAGAACTGCTCTTGGTGCTCTCAGGTGCTTCTCTGAATTGCTCTGATGGGAGGCTCTGCATCCACCTTCCTACAACAAAAACACCTCCTCACCCAGTCACAGGGTTTCAGGAATCATGTGGTTACTAGCTTTGGCTGTTACATAGAGACTGGATTTTTTTTACTAAATTGTGAAGTTCTCCTTCTCCTTTCAACATCTGAAATGGGGATAAAGGGGGGAACATTTGGTGCAGCAACAAGTAACCACAACTTGGTGCTATGTCCTGCCAAATTTTCCTGGCAGCTTTCAATATGCTTATGCCAAACAGATGATAAAAGCTGGCAGTTACGGGTGTATTTTTTGGTGCAACTCATGACTGAGAGGAAAAGCTACACTGAAGAAAGCAGCTCATTCCTAGCTCTTACACTGACCTGCCTGGACCATATTACGTGCACCTCTGCCTCCTCTACCACCATTGTCTATATTTAGTGTATTAGGTTTCAATAGTGGAGGCTGTCTCTTACAGTGTTTGCAGTGCCTAACACAGCGGACTCACAGTTAGGAAGAGAGCCATACAACTGCTATTAGGACAAACTCTAATAAGCCCTTGGCTGTGGTGTGTTCCACAACAATGTGGGCTCTTAGACACTCCTTGATTAAAAGTTTTCATACACACACACACACGACCACTCTTGGGATCATGCAGAGTCTAAATGGAGCACAGAAATCATAGTGTTAGATACATAAACATGTAGTACGACACCATTTACATTTTATTCTGAGATTCATTGCAGGTGGGACAGATGATCAAATCCAGACCTCACATCACTCTAACCACATTTTACTTCCTCCAGCTGTTTGTAGCTTCAGAGTGTGCCCTGACAAAAGGCAATACAGGCTGTACCAAACCAAAGCCAGAACACAAAACTGAGGGTGGCTCATGGCAGCGCTATAAGCCCACCTTCTCTCCCTGCCCCCGTACCTCCTCTCAGCTCTCTGTGGCTAGCAGCGGTGACAGTGAGGAGATGAAATGATTTCCTTCTGTTTTACAGAGTAACTTACTTGTCCAGTCTGCCTACCGCAGGCTACTTCTGCTGATGCCTGCACAGGGAGGAGTCCCACTCGGTGACTGAACAAAGGCTCAAAGCGCCATCCACCAGGCAGGCAGGTCCTGCTCTTCTGCCCACCACCAAATTTCAAGCAATGATGCCTCCCTTCCAGATGACTCTGCTAGCAACCAGGATTCAAAGCTATGTTGGTTTCTGTCCTGCTTGGTTGGCTTTTAACTGATGTATCACTTAATTGTAAAAAAACACTGGCAGAAAACAAGGTGCCTTCAGCTTTTGGGCCTTGATTTTCAGTGTTATTTAGATTCCAAAGAGGCAAAGCCAAAAGCATAAGGAGGAGATGACTGTGATTTTGACTACCTTCCATGAAGCCTTCCTGGCTGGGTTAATGTTTTGCACAGAAACCTCTCTCTCATTTCCTAGATGGATTTTACTCCTTTGCTAAAGAGACAGCAGACAAAAACCTATGTGCCACTTAAGTCCTCAAAATGAAGCCAAAATGACATTCAAAGGATGAATAGCTGTTGTGGATAGGGGTATTCTTTTTCTTGTGCCTTTATTGGTACAATTTTCTACTCTGATACAGCTATTTTCTTTTTCATTTCTAGTTTTTTCTAACAGAATACACCGGGCCTCTTCTAATATATCTGCTCTTTTACATTCGTCTCTCAACTATTTATGATGAAGTGGAAAGTACGAAGAACTTCCGCCACCCAGTGGTTCAGTAAGTGACACTTGCGTGAACTATTTTCCTGGAGGACAAGGAGCCAGAGGGATGGAGACTGCATTTCCAGTTCTGAGGAGGTTACAGGGGGTGTGAGGCTGCACGCCTGGTCTCAGAGTCAATGGGAGTTTCAGATTGTTCTTACCAATAGTGGTTTGGCATTCTAGCAGCACTCAAACCCAACCAAAAATGGGATCCCAGTTGCAATGGTCACTGCACCTGGTCACGATGGGAGGCGTAGTATTTTCCCCAAATAGTTTGCACTCCAGACACAGAGTCTGAACAGAAGGTGAAATAATAAACACAAAGGGTAGTAACCCAAAGTCACACTTGACAGAGAAGAGAGGATAAGACTCCAGGTGTCCCACTCCCAGACTCTTCCCACCCATAAGATGAGTAACACCAGCATCCAGCACAGAAATAACTACCCCTAAGCCAGCTCTCACCTAGGCATAACAAGGAGGAATTTCGAGAGGTCTGTATGTCATGAGTCAGGTCAAGAACAACTGAGAAACTCAAAAGGAGTACCACAGGAATTCAGAACTGGTGATCTGATTTTTGAAACTTACCTCTTCAAACTGTAATTGTTTCTCTATTTAAGTTTTGAAAGACTTTTAAGAAATAAAACACTTAAATGACAAATAAAAATAAGAGCTCAGCCACTGTTATAGAACCGTGAAGAGCACAGGTTGTATCTAGCTGTACAGAAACAAATCAGAAGAGCTCATATATAAATATAAACCAAATAGCTTTGCTTCTTTCCATCACTGGAACAGTATTGCTAACAAGGAAAATTAAACAGGTCTGACATAATACAGTAGGAGCTGACCAGAAGGAAACACAACCTGCTTAGTCTGCTAGAACTCAAGAGCGTGCCAAAAAGCAATTAAGAGAGGACAGCCAACCAACGTAGCTTCTTATGACCTTCGACAGCCCCTGCCATTCCCAAGATTTTTTGAGAACTCTGGAAGAAACAAAGCAGACCTGATCAATGGGAGGGATTAAAAACTGTTACAGACAAGAAGGTGGCAAGCATCTACACACGATAACTGCCAGGGAGGCTCGAGGCACTGCCACCACCAACTGTACCCCTCCACAGGATGGTAGTTAATGCACCAGGCAGGCTGGGAACTTTCACACTTAAGGAACTTACTTCTCTTCAGTGTTATTGTCCCCATTCTAGTGGATTAGTGCCTGGCAGCGGGGTGGAACATGACCAAGGAAAGGCTGTCAGCTGCATAAGCTGGAGCACTGGAAGGGGGAGGGCACACAGGGAACTAGAAGCCCCAAGGAACTGTACAGCTTTCCCACAGTACTTTTTCCACACTATGACTGCAGAATCAGGGGAGCCGCTACACGGCAGAGAAACAGAGTGAGTAATAATACCTTTTACAGATGGAGGAACAGAGACTTGGAGAGACATTAAAGGAGTTAGTGGAGCTGGGAATGAGAACACAGACTGTTGAATTCAAATCCAGAGCTGCAAGACACTTGCCTTCCTTCTCTTGCTCATACACGTCAAAGGAGCGTTTCTGGTAGCACAGAAGACCCAGCAATATGCTTACCTTCCTTTAAGCAGGCAAGGGATGTGCAGAATCCTTCCAGTGACCGGTCTTTAATGGGTTCATCTGAGGTCCCCATCCTAAGCCAAATTAATTTTAAAATTCCCAGCAAGCTAGAATTTTGCTCCAGACTTTGGATAGGTCGTTGTTTGAAATTTTCTTAGCTCAATCCTCTCTGCTTTAATTACTTTGAAATTGTTTAATCTTTGACTCTGGCTACCATGCAAGATGCATAATAAAAGTGTTTTGGATTTCACATGCTGAAAACCACTTTTCATTGATGTCTTATAATTGGTTTGCAGTGAGACAGACTCCGGTAGTATGGTAAACGTAACCAAGATAAAATACCACTAGGAACCACTCTTGACATTTGTTTCTGAAACTCAGTCTCTGTGAGCTGCGACTCATTCTCAGAAGCAAATCAGCAATGCCTGTTATTGTTTCATAATCTCCCTAAAAAGAGAACCAGTATAATAATTTCCACAACAATTACCTCATTTCTTTGTAACAGGCAAGAAAAAACCCTATCAGAATGGATAAACCTTGCAACAAAATCTCATTTTGTGTCCACAAGAAAATGAAATACAAACTACCTCCATGGAGGTACTTGAATTGGCAAAGGACAAGGAAACCATTCAGAAGATGTTAAGAATGTTCTTAAATGTCAGACACAGCCTACAGGAGTTTTAAGGTGGCCTTAAAATGTGGGAGATGTCTTTTGGAAAAGCACAGCAGATGCCTGCTTGTATACACAGCTGTCCTGTTTTAATGTCTTGTCAGGGCTATGTATCACATTCAGAGCTTGAGGAGCTCTTTTTAATTCAAGGCTAGTAAAAATAAGTTGATAAGTTGCTTCCCTGCAAAATGAAAGCAACTTTGCATAACACTGAAAATGATTCTGTTAATTTTTGCTTCCAGATGCTTCAATTAAGACAATATCTTAAATCCCACGATTTCAGTGTGACTCTGCAGTTTTAGAATATTAGTCCTTATTCCTTTTGTGACATTAAACCATGAAGTAATAAAAAGCAATCTTTCACTTACCTTAATTTGCCTTTTTTTTTTTTTTCTTCCAGCTTGGCCTGCTTCTGCCATTGTTTACACTACATCAGACATCTTCTGGAGACATTATTTGTTCACAAGTTTTCGGGAGGGCACACTCCTCTGAAAAATATGATAAAGGTGACAATATGTTTATCATATTGTGTAAGAGAGACCATCCTTATATCCTACAAGCTGTCCTTGTAAGAAGATGGAAAAATAAAAAATAATTTATTTTCTAGCTCCAGGAATTATGATTAGTCAAAGGACAAATATAGGAAGAATTTCAGGGCCATGTCCCCAAGGGCATGAATGGAAATCAATGTCCATTTTAGCTCCTGCATGTCAATGTCCACTTTGGCTCATCCACCCAAGGGGCTGATTGTCATGCCCAGGGTATTTTTCAGACTGAACGTTATTTTATTATGAGATATGCTGCTGCAACATCTAGCAATGCTGACAGAAATGACACTCCACTTCCTCAGTGCAATATAAATAGAGAGCAAGAGACAGGCTTTGCATTAGGAAAATAAAATCTAATTACAAGTAGAAAAAAAGAATGTTCTCCTATAGGTGGAGGCCTCAGGAAGGAAGACGCTGAGCTGGCCTAAAGTGTTCTGTCTCCCAAAGCCTCCTGAATTTCACCTGTGTGTCATTACTCATAGGCTCTCCTTTCTTTTATTTCACATACTCAACCTCAGTCATTTTGTGTCACCCCACGCCCCATCCCATTCAGTGTGATGTGAAGACCCTCCCTTTAAAAGTTTTGAAATACATTAAGATTTTAGTGAAGGATAAACATATGGCCACGACAGGGGGCTCAACTCGATTCCAGCCAGAAAGGAGGCAACGAGATGCACAGCTAGAGATGTTTTACAATACACAGTGTTTAAAAAAAGAAAGGAAAAAAAAGAGGAATATAGTGTAATGAGCTTTGGAACAGAAGTGCCATTGCCAAAGTGATTCATACATGTGGGGGTTAAAGATCCACAGCTGCTGTTGTCCCCTCATGTCTGTGGTATATGTACCACAGTGGCATTGCATAAAAAGATTAAAAAGAGAAAGCCTGACTTGTGCCCCTGCTTACGGGATGGAGCTGTAGCCGGTCCCAGCACCCTGCTCTTCCTGAGAAGGTGCTGAGCATGGGACCCTTAACTTGGACGCATAGAAAGGCTTTGTCCAGTCTCCAGGGTGGTTTCATTGTTTGGCTGGTGGGTTTTATTTTCCCCTTGCACAAAGGATGGGAGCAGTGACCCCTACACAGAGCAAGAACATGATTACATTATCTCTGCCTGGGCTTTCCCAAGCCCACAGCTCCAATCACCAAGCAAAGGCTGCTCGAGTGCTGATCTTTAACAAGAGGATGGAGTGGGGCTGGATCCATGGGAGTAGGTGCAGTGTGCAGCTCAAGTACCTTTATAGGAACTGCGTGGGGTTTTTTTTTTGTTTTTGGGTTTTTTTTGCCAGGGTTAAATCAGGCCTATTCAGTTTTACTCTCTATCGTCTCAGCTGTTTTAGCATTCTGTTCAGCTAGCTCTATCTTGCTTAGAAATGATGAGTTTAAGGTATAGTAACAGCTCAGCTGTTTTAACCAGCCCTAGACTTTTAGCAGTACAACTCAGAGAAATGTGCCCTTCAGCAGTAAAATCAAACAAGGAGAAAACAAACATAAGTTCCTGCAACAGGCATAAAACACACTGGACACAATCCAACAATCTACATTGTGCTTCCTTTTATTTTTTTATTTTTAGTGGCTTCATAGCATCTTAAAAAGATCTACATTTTGTAGAAATACTAGAAACTACTGCAAAGTCTTTCAGTGGTCATCTGGGTTTTGCACTTACTAGAATTTATATTTATGAAGTTATGGTTTGTACTTACTTATCGCCCTTTCTAACAACAACAACAAAAAGTATCTTTTGTCCGTTCCAGGGCTGTGCCTTTTACTGGGGCTTCACTTCCTGGATTGCATACTACATCAACCATCCACGATATACACCACCATGTATGTATAAGCAGAACACTAAAGTGACCTTGGTTTTAAAAAGTTTATGCAACTTTAATTCCCCCAAAATCAAAAGGTGGCCCCCACATGAGATCATGTGCCTAATCTAGCCAGAGACTAGCCTTTACTCCGTGTCAGAAGGAAGACTGTTGTGCGGGAGGCACTCCTGCTGTGCCACTGAATGTACGCTCCTGTTCAGAGATGGTCATTTGCTGTCCAGTTTTACGCGCTAGAAATATTGGCCAAGTGGAGAAAACACAAAGATCGACATGTTTTGCTCATCTTCACGGTGTTTGTATTATGAATGCCAGGAGAGAACTAGAGCTGGCTGCATTTTCTTGAAGGAGATACTTATTTGCCAAAGATACATGCTTTTCATGAAAATTAAGATTTTTTAATTTTAATTTATTTTTGTTGAAACTAGTAAGAGTCAATCAGATACTGCTGATGAAAATGAAAAAAGAAAAAAGTCCTATGCTTTCACTTCCAGATTTCATTCATCATGTTGTTTCATCATATTTTATTGTTGCACTGCTGTTTCTTCTTGATTTTTTTTCTTCTTGTTTGCTCTTTGAACTTTTGCTTCTTTTGAGCATAACTGTCATAAGTTTTGTTTCCTACTACTTTACTTTCCTTGCTACACCTTAATCTTTCTTTCCCTCTGCATCTTATACTTATCTATAAGCTTTAGGAACAAAGGATTTATTTTGCTGTTTTTATTTACACTCGGCTAAATTGCTGATTTTTGTCAATCAAAACTTTCTCCTACATAGCACTTGCTTTCTTTTCAAAATAACACAGAAGTTCTGTTTCATAATTATGCGATTTATTAAAAGACAGTTGAATTTGGTGTGGCTTTAGCAGTAACACTGCAACAATGTTGAAACTTCCCTAGACACATTTTTTAGCAGTCTGGGCCATCAGATCAGTAGGTGCAGCTTCTTTATAGAGGAAACCATTTCTTCAAGACACAGCTTTCCAACACAGAAAGCATTCAGAAGAAGTACTTCTAATTGCTTGCCACTGCCTTAAAATGACAATTATAGGTACGTGGGTCTAATGCTGGAGGTCACCAGCCCTCTGGCGTAGTTAGCTGGATCAGTAAAACATTGATGGTTTGTTTTGGATGCAGGAGCAGGTGACCTCCACAGCCGTGCCCAGAGGTGGCTGGTCTGGGGACAGGTAGTTGCAGAATGCTATGTAGGAGCGGTACATTAAATCAGGCTGACGAAGGGCCCACGAACAGCGCCTGCTTAGCACCTACATACTGACATGTTGACATGTGCTGGTTGTTCTGAGGAGTTTTAGCACATGCCTTTGGCACCACAGAGGATTCATGTGCCAGCCAGAGTAAAACGGTTCTCAAAAGTAAAGGCTCAATGAGAATTGGTCAGGGAAGTGAGGTCCATACACATGGTTTGTGCCCCTCAGCCACGACCAAGGTTTACTTGAGAACTGTAAACCATTGGAAGTGAACATCATACAGCACTACTGTGGTCTGGGGACAGCAGCAAAAAGAAGAGGCCAGGCAAAGGGCAGGCAAAAATTGCAAAGGCTAAATATATTTCTTGCATGGTGAGACTGTGAGGCAGATAGTGGCTACATAGTAAAGCCTCACTACTTTTAAAAAAAAAAAATGTAGTGGATGAGTTATGTCTTGGGTTCTCTGCTTATGGACGTACAAGGGCCTATGCTCAAGGCTGTGATTCCCAGTCTGGTTCTGGTACTGACTTTCACTTCATCCCTCCCCTTGCCTTTCCAAGGAATTTAATACCACCAGCTTCTTTGACAAAGCACTTGGATATATGAAGCTGACAAATACAAGAAAAAATTAGGTGAAAACTGTCTTGAGATCAGTGGTGAAGAGACTGGCATTTGTAGAGTGCTGTTACTATCTGCATTGTCTTCATATTGTGTGTGATAATATCCATTATGTCTGCAGAGCCTGTCAGGAAAGAAGTATTTCTGTTGCTCAGCACTAGATTAATTTCACCCACAGCAAACCATGTGCATACTGTAAAACGCAATTTACAGTTTCATCCTGTTTTCTAGCATTTGGCCACAGACAAGTTTCTCCTGCTGCCCTTGCCTTTCTGGTACGTACAAAAATAAAGTTTAATTAATGATTGTGGAATAGGAGTAACTCATAATTTAGCAAAATGCAGTAATGCTGCTATGCATTTGTGTGCGTATATATCTCTACGCCCACAGCCCTGTGTCCTTTGACTGATTTTACTGATGATCTATTAAGGTTTCTAGGCCAGAAAGTTGTCTAGTGCTATTTACCTATACAGAGCTTAACTGAAGTACTGTGTCTGAGAGCTGTGAGAACATCATCAGCATCGTTACTATTCATGATCGTGTAAAAATAATAATATTTAGACAGATTGGAACTTGCCATTTTTAAAACACCAAAGAATTCCATCCTAAGCAGACTCTGCAATAGCATTGTGTACCCTGAATAACTTATCCTCAACAGCTATTAAAAACAATAAAAACATCCCCTGCCAAAGTGGGTTAAGCCAAGGGAAAGCACAGGTGACAAATGACATCTGAGACTACCAAGCCTGATGTCTGAATGAACATAATCATATAGTGAGACAGAGGCTTGGTAAGAAATTCTCACATGAGAATATATATTCCTTTCCATCCTCTGTAGGCATTGCACTTGGACATGCTGAGTGTTGACTTACCCAAGCAAGCATGGGTTAGTAGCCAAACAGTCAGCCTCTTTGAAAATCATATATAAAACAGCTTCCAGAAGTATAACAGGAAGACAGGACAGTAATATGTCTAGGATCCTTCAGGCAAACACTATTCAGAAAAACACTCAACTCCTTGGCAATATTTAAATGCTTTTGTAAATCAGGGCCCTTAAAGATCATGGTTTTGGTAGTGTTTGTCACCGGGGGTTGGCTGTGCAGTGCTCAGCTTTTCCTGCCCTAACAAGGTATAGCGAAGACGAGCAAAATACTCATATGAAGTAGTTCACATACTCAGTTAGGCTTTCTAGCTGAAAACAATAATCTTGCGCTGCGGCAACAGGAGGTTGTGGCAGCGGTCGGCAGTGGTGTGCCCGGAGCCTTACTGTCTGCGCCCTTCCCAGCCTCAGGGATTACCTGAAACCAGGCAAACGGCTTGCCTGAATATTCAGTGCTACCAGTAAGACTAGTCCTCATCAAAATCTCTGCATAGAAAAAGCCTCTTTCTCTAATGAAACATCCCTCCTCTCCTCAATGTAACATGCTCTGCTATAGCTTTTATGGAAAATGCTGCCATCAAGCAGAGTCCTGTGGGGGTATTTGCTATAAAATATGGCCACCCCCTTCAGACCTGCATCTGCACCTGCTCTGTGGTCTGAATTCTTGCAGGTGTTTTGAGAACTTCCTACCCATAGAAACTCAAAACACTTCCCTTTCAGACCTTGTTCTGGCAGGTTCCCACACAATGAATTTAAAAGAGCAACATGCAAAATAAAATAATTTGAAGCTGGTTTTACAGGTTTCTAAAGCATATGAGTAAAATATCTAGGAGGTTTATTTTTTCCCCCTCTTTTAAGGCTTGTCTTTATTACGTATCCTGATTTAAGTGTATGTGTCTGCAGCTGCCATAAACAACGGTGCTGAGTAATTTGAAGAATGTCAGCAGGCCCTTTTGAAAGATTCTCATATTTAGAGAAATGACTCTAAGCTTTGCAGGGACGTTTTTCGCATAGGGTACACATGGAATATAAAGAGGGGGAACAGTATGTAGACTTCAGTATTTTACCATCATAAATATTGTAAGCCGTCTTTCTGCTGTTCCCCACTGCCCCGTATTTTTATATTATATCTGAGACACTGACTAAGGACTAGCTTACATTTAGCAGTACTTCTTGATATAGAGCATTAGCAGCCACATTTCTAAAGAGAGACATAAGAGCTAATTACAGCAGAATGCAGCTGCGGAGTCAAAGGTAAGCCAATAAAAATCCCTGCAGAAATGCCCTTTGCTTGTTTTAGTTAGAATTGATTATAGAGTTAGTAGGTGTTAACTACATTAACCTCTCTTGCTCCACAGTAGTATGGGCGTAGCACATTTCGGTATGTATAGTGTTTCACAAAAACACTTTTAACTTTGAAAATTTTTTCTTTAAAATAATAGTCATCAGAAACCATCATGTTCCTCGGTCATAATTGGAAGCACGTAAATTAAAATTACTTCTATTGCTATGGCTAGAATTATAGCTTCTGATATGATATTTTATAATAGAATTTCCTTTTCTGGCTATTTAGCATTTTACATCTGGTGTTTATGATAGATGACAGCCAGTTAGTTGTAATTAAAAAACATAAAAGGACTGAAGGATTTGACCCATGACTACACATCCATGCAGAATAACCGCTTTGCTAATAGAACTGATTTAAACTTTCCTAACAAAACCACAGAAATCTCTCTGCCAAAAAGCAGAAAATCCTTCTGCAATGCTCTCTGCAATGTTCTGTCAGATAATAGCACATTCCATTATAAAATGAAGTTACATATTCCTTCCAATTAGTTTTAATTGAAGTTTCTTATGGATGAATTTCAGAATTAGCTTTAAAAAATTACAATCATATTTCTTTTTTTCTGTATGAATTTTGGGACTTTACACTTTTAACATCTCTAGGTTTTAGCACTCTTCATTTTTATTTTAATTTCTTAATTTTTCCAGCCATGCAAAATCTAGAATTACAAATGATATAAGAAAACACAACTTTTTAACACTGCATTTTTTTTTTCAACTGAAGAGGAGAAATGAGTCTTCAAAACTGGAAAATAATTTAAAAAGTTCAATTCACTCTGAGACCGAAATATATAGAGTGTTTAGGTTTTCTTCATAAAGCAGGGGAAATACGAAAAATATAAAATTATATTGTTGTACTGACAGGCTTTCTTTCTCAGGAATTGAAACTAGTTTTCCTACAGGTTCCCACTTTAAATATGGGTACTAATTGGTTTTGATTCTATAGTAGTTGTAATTGATGAAGTACTGAAAGCCACAAGCAAATCTGAAATCACCTCATACTACATGCTGTATAACCAAGTAGGGAGACGTGGTAGCTCTTCCAAAGATTTAAACCATCTAAATATTAAAGACCAAGTCTGAGAGTTTGGTGAGGGCTGGAAATGGCATCCCCAGAGAGTAGCAGAACCAGGAATATAATATAACAACAGCTCCTTTCATTTATCAGTTCCCGACTACTATCCATTCACCCAGTCTGCCCTTCAGAGAACCACTGCCTGTTTGTTCGCCCTATTTCTCCTTCCTCTGTGACTTACCTAGAGAAATGGTGACTGTGCTCTGTAACCGGCGTAACAAAGGTGTCACACTGAACACCTTTGGAAGTGTATGTACGAAGAGGGTAGGTAGGCACATTAACTCAAATGACTGTAAAATGTCACATTTTACAAAACCATTAGTCAACTCTTCATCTGCTCCTTTGCAGGTTGGATTCAAACCAAATCCTGATGATGATCAGTTCAGAAAAGCATCTTGCTAAATTTCCTAGACCTCAAGGAGTCTCTCTGGTCTCCCCAGACCAAAGCATGTTGCTCATGCTGGTCATTCACCCAGGCTGTGCCCATGGTGCTCACTGGACACTTGGCAAAGATCACAGAATGTATTTCCCATGGGAGAGTTGTTTCAGAGTACATATTTTCTGGTTAGAGACTAAGCTGTAACGAGGGGATTCTGGTTATGCACTGCAACGCAGTTACCGCAGCATTTTGGGCGTAAAACTGACAATATGTTTTTAATATCTTGCAGATGTGTGAAGCTGGAAATCACTTTATCAATGTAGCTTTAGCTCACCAAAATTATTCAGGTCTGTCTTTGTTTCCTGTTTGTCTATTTAAGACTGAAGTGTGCTTTAACCTATCCATCTTCTGCTGGTACACAGTAATTTATGTATCTAGATCCACAGAATAAAGAAAGATGAAGTAGGTACCATGCCATTGGTATAACGTCTTCAAAATAAAAGTGGTGACAAGGAAACATTAGCAAGACTGTTGTTGTTACAAAGCTTATAGCAAATTCATCTTAATTATACACAACTGCAATTTAAATATGGATTTAAACACAGAAGTTCTCTAAAGCATCCTGTTGACTGACAACAGAAGATTCAATTTTAAATAAGTTTCAGAAACTTTTAAACTAGATTGCAGAGTTTTATATATGTGCATCTCATGCAAAGATATATACACGCACGTACAAATAGACGAAGACAGACTTATGAATAGCTGCACAAATATCAGTGTATATGTGTGCTCTTAAAAGGCTGCTCCAAGCATGGGTTTTCTTTTGTACCATGAGAATAAAAGTTATACTATATATAGTAGAAAGTAAAATATATTTTTCAGATAATAATAGTATAATTTCGCCTTATAACACCCTATTCAAGAAAATACTTCACCACAGTATGATCAACTTAACATGCTGAAGTCAGTTTCTATTCTGGAAAGATTTTGATGTACTATGGTTAGGCAGGTGCTTATGTTGTTTGTTGCAAGGGGCCTAATTCAGTTTAAAAGCAGCAGGAGCCAAATAATTAATCAGTGTTCTCAGTGCCTACAAGTATTAAAGATAGCATTGTTGCCAGAACTTAAAAATGAAGTGTTGCATATGTGGCATTTTGCGTGAGCGTTATCAGTGGCTGTAGAGAGTCATGCTGTTAGCTCTGGAGTTGTTTTGCAGTGATACCCTGGGATGATGGATGAGGACGCGAGAGGGGACAGGTTCAGATTCATGAGTCAGGCTGAATAAGATACAGCTGCATCCTTTACATCCCAGAAGAATGCCCTTAGCCCTTGCCTGCAGGCTAGTCCGCATTAAACTACTTGTCTTTCTCTTCCTCTGACCAAAGGTTGCATCCTTTGTATGTGCCAGACCTCTCCTGTAAAAACTGATACATGGCTCGCTAAGCAGCATTCTCACTAGGACAAATGCAGCTTTTGCCGTCTCAAAAGATTTCACTGAAACTTTTTAACAAGTTGTAAAAAACTGAGGGCACTGGCCAAGGGGATGGGTGTTGCATGAGCAAGGTGTGATAAGGCTCAGTATCCCTCCCTGTATTCAAACTGGTTTTGTCTGTTTGCTTTTTTTCCCCCTTCTTTTCTTTTTTTTTTCTTCCTTTCATAAAGGAAGTAAAGCCTGTTTTCCAAGTCCAACCTACAACCCCTTCACGTGGCTCTTCTTGCTGGTTTCCTGTCCCAACTATACGTACGAGGTACATGACTTTCTTCTGCTTATACGCAAAGGGTAGGTGGTTATTGTGTTTCAGATTTTGCCTGCAGAAAATCTGCAGTGCCTCCACACTGTTCCCTCTGCACATCAATCGTTATGTTCGTATGTCAGAGCCTCCTTGCTCCCGCAATGTTTCTCCACCAGACCCTTCTCTTCCCTCACATCAGCATCACGACTTTCGTGTATATTCTACAGACTCCCCAGTGATCCAAGGGTTTACCACCCATCTCTTCACCCCCATCCAGCACATTGGGGGGTCCCTTTCTAGCTATTTTCCCTCTGCCATTTCTATTATGAGTATCTTGCTTTTCTGCCCGGGGGAGCTTTTGGGGAAGTGGTCACTTTTGAAAACTTGCCCTTTTGCTTTACATAAAGTATACAATTAACAATGCCTTTTTCTTTGCAACAGGTTGGGTCTTGGATTAGTTTCGCAGTGATGACACAAACCCTGCCAGGTAAGCTTGAAACAGAATGAAGATAGCCTCTAAATTTTTGTTTGCAGGAGTGAATTCTGGAAATATAAGATTTGCCAAAAAATTTATGCCATATGAAATACAGCCATCAAAGGGTCCCTGTGACTTACTCTATAAACCCTCAAAGTGCTACCCTCAAAAGCTGCAGAGAGCATGAACACTACTGCAACACTGTCTTTTTGTCAAAACCAGCTTTTTGTGACATACTGTTTTTTCTTCTGTTTCCACAGTGAAAACAGACTTTGAAATTTAGAATTAAAAAATCAGTATTCTTCATTTACAATCAATCATTTTTGATATAGGAAAATTTCTTTGCATTATAAATCTGGAATAATACTTCTAATAGGGAAAGGAAAACAGATGTACTTAGTATTTCAAAAAAGGACAGACAAGCGTTCCTGGTAGCATTTCCCTGTTTGCTTATTTGCTTATATCAGGCAGCCAGCTCGTAACAGCAGCCTGCGTAGTAGCGTTTGCAGCTCTTGCTCAGTTCTTTCCTTAGAGACCTAAATACCCATACAAATATGGTCCCTGGGACTGAGCTCTCCAAAACATCCACTTTTTAATTATTTTTCCATTCCAAAATAGAAACCCATAAAAGCTATTTGCAAAAAGTAGCCCCATATGGTTTACAAATGAAGAAGAAAGGAATTTCAGAAGTGGATTAAAATGCATCACGCAAAAATTAAACTTTTAATTTTGTTTGAAAATATACTACATTTTTGTGCTTTATGCTCTGGTATGGAAATGACCTGAAAGTCTGGGGACCCTGTAGGGCTGCATTTATGAGGGCAGGGAGCAGCACCATATGCAGCACACTCATCCTTGCTGTAATTGTCCCAACCATAACTTGACCAGATGCCAAATTAATGTTTCTGATCCACCAGCTCATTTTAAGGAAGAAAGGGTAATTAATTTGCAAAAAACACCCATAAGAGTATTCTCCAATCAGTGCCACTCAGCCCAAAGGGAGAGGTACCCAAGAGACCACTTACTGCCTCCTGACAACCACAGCAGGGGCCCGGGCATCTATAGGTGTTAGGCATTGTGAGATCTTGCTGCCAGGCAGCTAAATCTGTTTGTACACGTACTGCGTGCTTGCTCCAGGGCCGAGTTCTCCCTCGATGCAACAGGAAGTTACAACACAGCCTCCTGTTATAATTGGGAGCCAGAAGTAAAAACGAAGAAGTGTTATAGACCAAAAGCAAACCAGAAAAACAGTTGACAGAGGCCGTGGGTGATTCTGTGTTGAGACAGCACCATGCCTAAGGAGGCCTTGTGATTTATGGTGAAGTCACAGGTGTACAGGGTGTGTCTAATAGACGTGAACATCGTCTGTGTGAGTTCTGGTGCGGAGGCTGACCCTCAGGCTATGGTATATCAACAACTGCAAGGCTGAGAGCAGGGGCAGAGTTAACTTCTCTCTGTCTGCAGAAGAGACTGGAGTCTTCCATAAACCCTCTTGTACTCACAGAAACAGACATTGCAGGAAGACACATGATCTTTTTTTTTTTTTTTTTTTTTTCTTCTACCTTGGTAGTGGGCATTTTTGCTTTCCTGATGGTCATCCAGATGTCTCTCTGGGCCCAAAAGAAACACAAGCTGTACCTGAAGAGATTTTATCCAGAGGTGCGGAGAAAAGCAGCTATGATTCCTATCATCTTCTAAGCTCTTCAAAAGAGTTGAAGCCCAAGTGTACAGTTCAAGAGCTAACTCAGAGTAAACGAGCCATTTCACTCAGTAACCAAAGTGGATCAGAGGAGAACTACTGGATATCTTTTCCAGAAAATTAACAGTTCAAGATGAAGAGCTTTTAATTAACTAAAAAAATGTAGCTCTTGAATTCTTGGTTCCTGCTAAAAGATATGATTTAATTAGATTTTCTGTAATGGAGCTAATTGGGAAGGGACAAGAAAATTGCTTATATTGAATGTTAGGCTAGATATTTAGCTGGTGTAAATGGGCACAGATGCTGCTAGAATTAACGAATACAGCTCATCTGCATGCATTCAGGTCTGGTGATTTTAAGGTTCAGTGTTAGATGTTGATGAGAGTCTTGGATTTTTGCATCAGAAGATGTTTCACAGCCTTATTTCTATTAAACAGCACAGAAACAGCACGTTCTGCCTCAGCTCCTCTAAAGCATCACATCAAAGAATGACAGCTATGCTGTTAACACAGTTTAGCGTAGCTTTACAAGGTTTCTCTCTTTTTTTTTTTTTCTTTCTAATTAAATCTCATAGCAAATTGTTCAATACAAATTGGCTTAAATTGATCACTGGAGAGAGGTCTGGCTTTCTTTTATTTTCAGGTAGGCAGTTCAGTCCCACGATCCCAGGAGGGGAATATTTGCAAGGTGCTTCCCATCTTGTTATTAATTTGCAGCATGACCTTGGGTACACCATTTAAGTGCATCCCCCTTTCTCACACTGAACAGTTCTGGAAGTAGCAGATGATTTTCTGGACTAACAAGTGTGTTAAGATCCCCTTGACTGTATGCAGTCAGGCACTGAACACCATTCATCTTACTTGTATAAAGCACTGTGAAATCCTTGAGCACAAAGCGAACCAGAGTACAGCTCGTTATCGGAAAGGAAAGAGAACCTGCCAAATGCATGTCGGTCCATAACCGAACTGCCTCAGATGGGCACTGCTGAAAGGCTTCAGCTCCCCTTCAATTTGGCCGGTCTCTATCTGCTCCAATGCTTTCCAGGACATTATTTTTTAAGGGATTCTCTGGGCTTGTTATTCAAGTCCTGAAAACCCTTGTTTAGCTCTGTTTGCTAACCAGTGGCATCCATGTCATGCAAAAGTACAATTTTTAGCAATTTTAGTAACAGAGAGTAAAAGAACCAGAACTGCTTCAGTGAGTATTAAGATATGGAGGGTTAGAGCATTAAGTCCAGTTTTCATTCTACTTCTGTTGCAAATTTATCAATGTCTTTTGGCTCCCTTGGGCTGGTGAAAAAGCTTGTCTAAAGAACTTTAATCATTAGGGGAACACTGAAGTACACAAGCAAGGCAGGCAGTTTGTCTCCTAAAGGCGTTGTTATCTTTGCAGCGGCTCAAGTGTTCTCACAAAGTTAATTTGCCCAGTAAATTGGGTTCATATCCCTCTTCTAATGTTTAACTCACAACACTTATCCTATTAGCCACTGTAACTCAATTTCATCTTGGTAATGTAAATAAATCATTTTTTAACTTGTAACCTGTGAACACCTAGAATTTTTTATTCTTCTCAATGGAAAACCCAAGCCACAGTGAACATCCAGTTTTCTAACCCAGACTGCTAATAAAGACCTATTTCTGAAAAATTATCTTCTGTACTCTTTAGTCACTTATACCTAACAACAATATTTCTGAAACCCATTTTTTCCAGCCACTGTTAGATGCATGAGTCAAGACTGTAATATATTTTTTTAATCCAGCTACTGGGACTGTTTTCATTTCAAGTTTATTAAATCTCTCATTTTAGCAATCTTCAAGTTTAAAATAGTTCATGTGGGAGGGTTTCTTGCCAAAATTACTTACTTATCCATTGGTCTCTTGACTACAATGGCTGCAACTTTAAGTCTGTTCAAGGCATGTTTCCAGAGTGATTCCAATTGCTAGGAGCGTGGTTCCTATTCAACAGTTAGCTTAGGCAAAGGAAGCACTTCTGGAATTTTTTACCTCCCTGCGTAGTAGTTGGTCACTCAGTACATGGCATGGCGGGGAGAAGGATTTTGGCTCCTGTAGTGAATGACTAAAGTTTTCAAATGGGGTTAAGAGCTAACACTAGGTAAGAACAAATGAAGATACATTACAGAAGGCTGCCTCAGATAAACATGGCAGATGTTTCGAGGTTCACCAATGAGGTATTGACCAGCTACAATTGCTTTGAACAGTGTTAAATGGCTTCACAAATAGCAATAAATCCAACTTCCTGCACCTTCACAGATCTTTCTGTACTACTCTTCCCTCTCTGATTTTCAGGGCAAGTTCCATATGATTAGAACAGGTAAGTTACCTTCCTGGCATGGGGGGCATTTTTTGCTTTAAAACAAAAAATATATAGAAATGGTCAGTCTTTTTTTGATAAACTTTTGGGGGTGCCTTTCTTGTGGAAAAAAAAACAAACACAAAAAACCCCAAGTGAACAAAAAAAACAGGCAAAAAGTAAGTATCACTTAACAAAAAATTGCTATCAATGGTGATTTTAGCTACAAGCGCCATGCACCTTTTGAAACAAAACAATTGTCTTCACACAAACATTTTCATAGGAAAGTTTGTCACAACTGTGCTGATTACCTGGGGAAAAAAATACCTTACTGACCTCTAAATATACTGGTATGTCTGGTATTAGGGGCTGATGAGGAAGTAAAGGCTTAAGTGCAAATTCCTTTAGGAATATTTTCTCTTAAGCACAGACCTAACTTTTTCAGACCCATCAGTAGAAGGAAGGCACAGGCAAGGCCACACCACCACCAGAATGTCATCATGTTTCAAGGTCAAAGAGAAGGAGTTAACCTCCAACATGAGCCATCAGATGCAGCTCAGGTAGTTGCTCCCCATGTTGGTCACTCTTAATATGGAGCTGCTTCACAGGCATTGCTAAGGATGTCACTATTCTGGTGCATTGGATGCACTGGTGTCCATGGAAAAGGGAAAACAATCAGGACAATGTGAACTACATTTTGCAATCCTGCTTCTCCATGAGGACCATGAAATCCACTACTTGCAACAAAACCCAGTTTGTCCCTTTGAGCTAAATCTCTTTCTGATGCTGTTTTCCTCAGTTTTTGCATCTGGAAAGGTGATAGACTGCAGGGCAGTGAATTCACTCCCCATGGTGTCCTTCCTTTGCCTTTGATCCCAGGTCCAGCTTGAGCTGCCCTGTGGCTTCTGTCTGCCCCAAAGCTTTCCTAACAGCTCACAGAGGCAAATGATGGCATTTGTCATAAAAGGCAGGAGGCAACAGCACTGTACAGGATTAAAATTGAGTGCTTGACATTGCAGACACATTCTGGTTAGATATGAGGAGCTGGTGCAGTCACTGGCACAATTAGGGCCCCATATATAGGGGCAATTCCTGCTCAACTCTCCTCAGAAGCTAAGCCATCTACACCAAGAGACCAAAAATAAAGCAAGGTACAGAGACATTGGGCCTACTAGACAACAGTTTTGGCAGAGACTGTGTAAAAATAAATAAGATGATGTACTAATGGGTCCTTCCTAGCCTGTCCAACAAGGGCTGTGTCAACAGCATTGCTTGGCCTGCGGGCTCAAAGCATATCTCAAAATAATTGCTTTCTGGTCCACCTGGAGAGACTGCTCAACATCCAGGTCCCTCTGTGTTCACCCTGCAGCTTGCAGCTGGGTTTCTGCTGTGATCCTCCAGATGAGTGAGTCTCATCTTTCCCAAAGTATTCCCAAGACTTTCAAATTCTGGAGCCTTCAGATATGCAGCTCAATTTTTGTGGCCTGCTCTTGCCATGAAATGCCAACCTGGAAAAGAGCAGGCACCAGCTCAGGCTTCTTGGTAGTGCAGGGAGGCGTTGTGATGGGGAACAGAAATGGCAGATGCTCCTGTACACAGTTTGGCAGCCTATATTTGGATCCCCAGTTTGAAAAAGCCCTTAAGACCCAGACATATGCTTGTCTTATAAGACAGTTACTACATCTTCGCAGCTGACAGGAGTGAAAATGATCTCAGTCGTTTCATGTTTCCATAGGGAAAGTAGAGCTTGAAAGGACACTGAAAGCAGAAGTGAATAAAGGCAGATGGCCATCCTTTGTAAAAGATGCAATTATCATCAGAATATCTTGTACTTTCCATTGTTTTGTATAAAGAAAGTTACTCTAAATTGGCTTTTATCACACTAGGAACTGAGATAAAGCAGCCTGATATCAAAGTAGTTCTCTGAAAGAGAGCCTGCAGTGATAGCTAAATATAATAAAATAAAAATCACTGAACGTAAAGACTTCTCTAGCATATTATAAGAGGAAGAAAGCTGTAGGAAAGCAAGAGACTATTTATCTATTTATAGTTTATCAGGTGCTACTGAACTAAAAATTAATTCAAACCATAAAAAGTTTTCCAGCAAGGTAATATTTTCCACATAATGCTTTATTGGCTTCCCTTTTCTGTATTTTCCTAGGCACAAGTTTCGTCTTCAAGTGATATTCCCTGTCATTAACATTCATGAAAACTTTTAGAGAAATGCACTGTATGACTGTTCCAGTGTTCCACAGATAAACGTAAATGAAGTGTCGTGCTGTCACTGCACACAGATTAGTATCTACATGAATAATATTTTATTATGAAAAGCCTGGTTTATCATAAGTGACTGTATAAAGGCTGCTGTATAGCTACGCTTAAAGGCAATTTTCATATCACACACGTTAGCATCGCGGAAGAATGTTTATTTTAATGGTCTCTGCATATCTTCAGCCATATGTGACTCAAACGTACAACTGTTTCTGCAGGTGTCAGAACCAAGAGCTGAGCTGTCCCGGGCCTTTATGATGGTCCTGGTGTTTGGTTATTTATTTGTCTAGCATACAAGAGACTGACCCTCACCTGGCTCTGCCCTGTGAGGACAGCTGAGAAAACATTTCCTTGTCCATCTTGTCTGACTGGACAAGCCGTTGTCCAGGTGAGGAGTGTCAGTCACTGTGTGACTGAAATAATCCACAGTGAATTTCCTTGCAATGTAACAGTCAGTCTAAAACCTCTTTACCAAAGGAAAAGACAAGTTAATGGGTCCTGAAATATGTGTGCTTAGATTAAAAAAATCTACCACATATTAACACCTCCACAATACTCAGGCTTCTAATGTGTATCTGCTTTTATCTAACTTCTAAAGCCTTTGAAGACTGAGGAACCGAGTAAGAGGAAATCATTTATAGTTAAAAGAAATATGATAAAAGTATTCAATAATACTAATGAATTCCTTATTTTAAAAAGCAAACTTCACATCTTTTGTCAAAGAAATCTGATTGTTAGCCAGCTCTCTCCTAATACACAGGATTATTCCTGTGAAAAAGTAATATAGCTCTACCAGTGATCCCAACCATACTCAACAGGAAGGCTTTTGTTTTAAAATTACAGGTTTCACTATCTGGGGGCTCTTTTAAAGCACAACAGGTCAGGCTCCAAAGAAAACAGATGACATGAAACATTCTTTTCCTCTTATTCATAGTGAATAGTTGAAGAGTTTTCAGTTGACCAGTAAAACACTGTGACACTAAGTTACAAAACAAACATTTTAAAAGATGTCCCTCTCCTCAAGACAAGAATAGTAAAAAAAAAAGTACTTTTTGTCTTTTCTATTAATAATATGGGGCCATTTCACAGATTCAAGGGCATACTTGCAAAAGGAAACATTGATTAGAGAGCTGAAAGGACCAGAATGTGGTCACAGTGGGCTTTTAGGGATTAGCAGCTATGTCTTTTTGGAAAGAAATTTCACTCTTTTTGACAACTGAGCTTTACAGAAATGGATTAAAGATGACACATCTCCGATATTGTATCTAATGGAAAACAAAGTGCCTATTCTTAAACCAATAGGGAATATTTGTCACCTATACAAATGCTGTATTCTTCTACCCTCTGGTTTACATCATCGCTTTGCAGAAGGTTCTCTGCATTTGGACTTGTGCGCCTTTCATTCTACCTCTTAATTATTTACCTATTAGAGCTTTGTTATACCAGTGATGTCACACCGTTAACCAATTCCAGCCCCTGTTGCCATTTTTAGATATCCTTCCAATAGCCACGTGAAGCACGATGCCATATTCAGAGGCTTACCAAACATCCCCACCTTAATCCAGTTGCAGAGCACAGAGCTGAATCTAGAAGCAGTGAATTGCAATACTCTTCATGAGTATTAACTTCATGAGCCTTAACTTCAAAATGACTCTCCTTGCTTCCTTTGCTCCTAACCTCTGCAGGGCTAAAGCCATTCAGGGACTTCTCTCTGCAAAAATACGGGTGTAATTCCTCCAGGTTTGCACCAGTGTCTTACTACTAAACCATAAATCTGTAACAATAGAAGCTACAACACTCTCACGTACATGTTTGATATGTTTTCTTATTCAAAGGGCCTCGACAGGTGAAAGGATGATGGATATTGTGCTTATATGGGTACAGGGACAAAGTGAACAGGGCTGTAGTAATCTGAGAGCTGGTGCCTACTCAGGGGCTCAGTGCCTTGGGCACATATCCCAGGAGAGGACAGTGCAATAAAGATTTACAGCAATCTAATAAAGGCACTGCTGATCTTGATTATGGATCTGAACTTAAATAAACAGGTAATCTATTCTGATCACATGAAAATATTGCTGGAAACTACACCTCAAACATTTTTGAACTTGGCTGGGAAATACCAATTTCAGAATAATTCTCGCTCACACACTCTAAGCATGACAGACTTGCACAGAGTAATGCAAGTTACACAGGGGATTACTGCATGCCCTGTTATTATATGTAGTTACTTGTCTTCATTTTTTCTCAGGGAAATTAAGTGCTTTTCCTACCAGAGGGGTGGTGGCAGATTTTCCTGCCCTTACGAACTGCAATACCAAATCCTTAGGGGAGACACAAGATTCTGAGCATGTCAAAGCACGAGAGCTTCACAGAATCATTCAGAAATCATTCACAGAGAGATAACGGTCTCCACAGGCTGTCCCGCTCCAGTGCTGTTGGCCCTGAGCCCACACTGGACCAAAGCTCACCACAGCCACTGCTTCTCCCTCAGAGTCCCTTTGTCCAGGGGCTGTGGCCCTGGCCAGCAGTTTCAGCGCACAAGTCCTCTTTGGACTGCTCAAGAGCTGAAGTGTCACAAGCCACACAGCTGCCTGCTAGGAGGTGTGCTGCTCCTGCAAGGTCAGGATGCTGAAGCCAGATGCAAGATGGGCTTAGCCATCTAAATAAGCAGCCTGCTAAACAGTTTTTCATCCTTGAGCAAGCTGCTGATGTTTGCTTCTCATCCCTTAGGCAACTTTTGTGGTCCTTCCCAGCCTGTGCTTTGTTAAGGCTCACATCTGACTCACTCTCAGTGGTAGAGGACTGCCCAGACAAACAGAAGTAAGCACAGCAGCCATTGACATCAAACACTTAGAAAAATGACTACTTTTATTTACTGGCAAACGGTTTATATAAGAGCACTAAATCTGGGAACGTGCAACAGGCAATATGGGGCAATCTTGCCTACTGCAGTTCTGAGGCCTTGGGACTGCAGATGAATATATCATTCAAAAGGAATATCTAAGCAAGAAAAGGAAATATGTTGTGTAATCACATTGTTGTGTTGTAATTATATGTGAATAACACATTATAAAACATGTTGACAAGATCCCCAGTTCTCAACAGCCCTTCGAGCAGTCACTTTTCAGATATCATTGAGCAAACAGAATGAAAATCAAATCCTTCAGTGCCCACAAATATATGGTTGACATATACAATCAATAGGCAGTTACAAAGAGAGAAAAACTGCAGGAGTTTTCTTTTTGGAGATACAGAGTGGGGGGAGAAACTTTGTTCCCCCCCTTCAGCAGAGAAAATAAAATTGATTCATTGGTTACAGTGCAAGGAGATGAGCATCTCCAGCAGAAATTAAGGGCACAAGCAAGGTCATGACACATAAAATTTCAAGCAGCAGCAGACAGGACTGGCTAAAATGACAGCCATTTTAACTGCAATTGTCGATAAAATGGTCACATTAAGAGGCAGGCTGAAGGATGGTCAAAAGGGCAGGCTGGTAGAGAAAACATAAAAAATGTCCTCTGTCACAACAGATGTCTGCAGACGGGCCTTCTCCTGATGCTGTCCTGATGAGGAGAACGATGGAAAACTCAGGGCAAGTAGGGGTCCTGATGTCTTGGTCTCAGGCAAACCCTGTAGGACTTGCCAGTTGAAGGTTAGTGGCACCAAAAGCCATGCCTGGCATTTCTATTACTTCTAGAGCTTCTAAGGAATTTTCCTGCAACATTTTCTCTCCTTCATCCCCAAAGGATATACTATATGCCTTTATGTTGCAGAAAAACATTCTAGAGCCCCAAGAAATGAAAGCCATCTGTTCTTTGAAAGTAAAGTGCCTCATCTAGGATTTTTTTTTTTGGTTTAGGATTTTTTTTTTCCTTTTTCTAATTAATACAAGTAATCTATCAGCTTGCTCGCACTTCACACATAGCTGAAATACTAAGCATTTCAGCATAAGCTAGGAGAGAAAAAGTTCAATTAATCCAAAATCACTGGTTTTTTTTTTACTTCCATCTTTGATTCATGGAAAGTGTTGAATATTTATGTTTACACCAGGAATCAAAATGTACTACTTCCCACTGGGGACCCCCCTCTCCAAATCTCCTTTTTAGGAATGAGTTGCTTACAGTGCTTCTTACCCTCAAACCAAACATAACTTCATTGCTAATTACTGTAAATTATAAGTGCAAGGGACAGCATTCCCATCTTTTCAGAGCAAGAACCAGCTGGGCTGAATGCTGCAAACTGGAAAGCATAGTGTTTGATTTTCCCCGCAGAAGCATCCTCTGATTGCTCTGTACATGGAAGTCTGACATAGCTTGAACTGAGAGTGAACCAAACCTGATGCTTCAAACTGCTGAAAAGTCAAAAGCAGCAGCGGGAAGATTCAGCATGCTGCCAAGGGGGAAGCAAATGTAGCTGGAAAGCTCTAACCTTTTCTTTAACAAACGTAACTTGGGGTAAGAATATCAGGGGAAAAAGGGTGTACCATAAACGAGACTTATTGTACACCCAGACTTTTGCTCTGAAAGTGGGCTACCCTTATACTTGAAATGGGAGTGTAGATATGGGGCCAGTGTCCAGGTTGTTCCATCCATGGGATGTATGTGGGAGAGAAGCAGATGAGAAACAGACTGCCTCTCTCCTCAGCTCCAGTTTAAGTGCTGGAGTTTGCCACTAGCATGAGCTCACTCTCTGGGAGGAAGCAGAGGGTCTGACAGAGCAGAGGGTCTCTGAGACCCCCTGGCTCCCAGAGATAACCCGGTGGTGCAATGGGTCACACTTTTCCCCATACCTTGCTTGGCGCTTCAGCCCCAAGAGGCTTCTCGTAATGTCACCAGTCTGCCTGACTCCAAAGCGACCTCAGGACAAGAAGGGCCAAAGTTACCAGAGACACCAAAGCATCCCCTGATGAGTCTTCTAGCAAGCCTCAGCGCCCCAAGTGAGCTAATAGCCTTGAAGCCCCACGTTCCCCCGCCCTCGACAGTGCCATAGCGCATTCCCCCAAAACAAAAGCTGCCTATAGTTGCAGATGGCCATTGTAATCTCCCTGAGTGACATAAATAAAATAGATGGATGCAGGCAGACTAATGATCTACTCTAGGACGCTTGGTTATGATGCATTGAAAAGAACAGCTGGTTGTCAGCAACATATTTACCAGGAATTTAAAAGACAACAACAGCCATATAATCCAGAGGATTTAATGACAGAGTGGAATGAATGCTGAATAAATGCTCCTTTTGATAAACTCACAAACATTTGGGGGACGCAACAGTGATTTATATTCTTCTGGGAGAAATAAACAAATTAATGATTTCATGGCCTTGTGGAATCAGAATTTTGTAAATGTGAATTTCTGTGTACTTTCAGATTAACCTTTCCTTTCTTGGTATTAGAAAGAAACAAAACATGGAATTTTCAACTTGCAAGAAGCTCCAGATTTTTGGTATTCACTTCGCTTGTTCTGCCTTCCCTAAATCAAATGAGAAAAATTGTTGCATAATCAAAATGTATTGTGCAAGAGAATTTCGAACCTGGTATACAGTAAAACCATGAAACGACCATACCAAAATATTGTGGTTTAACCCCACCCGGCAGCTAAGCCCCACACAGCCGCTCATCCACTCCCCCCTGGTGGGACGGGGGAGAGAATCAGAAGGGTAAAAGTGAGAAAACTCATGGGTTGAGATAAAGACAGTTTAACAGGTAAAGCAAAAGCCGTGCTCACAAGCAAAGCAAAACAAGGAATTCATTCACTCCTTCCCATGGGCAGGCAGGGGTTCAGCCATCTCCAGGAAAGCAGGGCTCCATCACGCGTAACGGTTACTTGGGAAGACAAATGCCATCACTCCAAACGTCCCCCCCTTCCTCCTTCTTCCCCCAGCTGTGTATGCTGAGCGTGACACCATATGCTATGGAATATCCCTTTGGTCAGTTGGGGCCAGCTGTCCCGGCTGTGCCCCCTCCCAGCTCCTTGTGCACCCCCAGCCTGCTCGCTGGTGGGGTGGGGTGAGGGGCAGAAGAGGCCTTGGCTCTGTGTAAGCGCTGCTCAGCAGTAACTAAATCATCCCTGTATTGTCAACAGTTTTCAGCACAAATCCAGAACATAACCCTATACAAGATACTGTGAAGAAAGTTAACTCTACCCCAGCCAAAATCAGCACACAAAATTTTACCTTTGTGCATGTCAAAAATGTTTGAGTAAAAAGTTTAGTTTTCATAGTGTCAAAATATTTCCTAGCAACATGGTAGAATCGCTGCAGTTGACATTGCAGAGTATGACAGTTGCATTTAAAAATAACATATCATCCAAACTAATCCAAATAGGCAGTACTAGTGATGGGTAGAATGAAACTATTAAAAAAAAAAGTGCTCTGTCTGAATGCGTCTGTTGGATAAATTTTACAGAATTTTCAGATATCAACAAAAGAGCATTTTCCAACAAAAATTGTTCCACAGAATGGCTTTGGTCATCTCCAAGAAATGTGCTGGTAACTGAAGTTACAAAGTGCATGAGCCTCTGGCCCTACCTGCTCTCAGGCATTGGGCCTCTTGCATCTGTTCTCCCCAGTCCTCATATTTCCACACTCTCCAAAGACACAGCGACGGGCAACACGACACAGCCTCTCCTGGCTGCAGCAGCAACAGCAGTGCACCGAGCACTGTCAGCTCCCAGCTCGTTGAACCCGAGCATGCAGAAGTTGCTCCCTCCAGTAAGGCAAACCATAAGGTACAAGACTGGGAAGAAGCACCTTGGTACGTCAGCAGTTTAGGGTGCGAGGGATGCACTGTGAATCAGGGCCAACACATTCAGCATATCAGATGTCTCCAACCCATCAGTAAGAGTTCTCTCTCCTGTCCCACCCTGTGGGTGCTGGCAGGATTTGAAGCACAACCCATATGGACCCCCTGGCCAAATCAGGCTCTAGGGAGGATTTCCCCTCCTGCACACGTGACTCGGTGTGGGGGATGGTACCATCCAGATGGCTCTCAGGGGCCTGCTATGGGCCAGGAAGCCCTAGATACGTAACACCACAAATCAGACATTGCTGAAATGCTGGCAGGACTGTCAGATATGATCAACAGGTAGAGGACCATACTATTTACTGACAAAATCTTTTTCTTACTTCTCAGCATAAAAAGATGTTGCTGTCTTTTGCTGAAGTCTTTCCTGCAGTGCAGCCCCTTTCATCCTGCCTCATCATCAGACACAAACCTTCAGCTGTAAACGCGCAGCATTTTTACTGTGCTGTCATTGCTACCACTGTGCTGAAGGTAGTTATTCTGTGCCCTGACTAACTGCTACCAGCATTGTTATTAATCTGCATTACACAAATATTCAGAGCTCTCTGGTCGCTATCCTGAGCCGAGATTCAGGAACATACTGAACCGCAAGTAGACTGCAAGCCCCACACAGATCCATGGGCCAAGACTTTGGCAGCCCTCAGTCCCTGATGTTTAACACTGAAAGCAGTATTAAAACTCTTTCCCTGCCCACAATATTCAGCTATGTGAAAAGGCCATTCTTCTGGCATTGGCAAGAAGTTCATGAACTCAGCAGGGGAACAGTGTTGCAAGTTCACCAGGGTGCCTGCTTCTCTTTCTGTTGGGTGCTGGAGGAAGCCATGATCCATATTTCCTAGCACATGCTCTGTTCCCCCAGACAGCTCACAGCCTCTTTCCGTTTCCCATGCTTGGACTAGTTTTGCTTATTAGTTGCTACATTAGCACCTGAAGCAAAGATCGAAACATTGTTGTGCTAGATGCTGTAAGCAAAAGTAAAAAGGAGAACAATCCCTACTCCCCTCTGAGCATGAGGGAAGGCAACAAATCCAACAAGGTATGAGGGCGATAAGTCTTGAGTTATGGAGGATGATGTGGAAAGAAAAAAATCCTTCTAGATTTTCATTACCAAACTCATTTGAGATAAACTGGAGGGACTATAATTTCTTGGAGGGGAAATGAACTTCGTACAGTTAAGTCTGTGCTGCCAAAAGCAAAAGATAAGAATGACCTTTGCTTTTAATGTATTTGTCTTTCCATATCCGTTCATAGACAGTGAACCCAGCCTATTAGCACCATTGGTCTAACACTAAAAGTCAATTTGATTTAACCATACTTGCTGGCACTGCAAACTGCCTGACTCACTCAATTAGAAAAGAGACATTATCTCAGGTGTTGCCTAGAATCTAGCTGCTCCCTTGCCTTTTTAATGTACCAGGGATTCTGCTTTAATTCAATGTTCTGTAATCACCTGGGTTTAAATCAATCCAGGGTTGTCAAAAGCATATGGGATCAAATGAAAATGTGAAATTTAAAACACAAATAACCATTGAAGGCAGATTTTAACTGCTAACGCTATATCATTACGGCAAAGTTGATGTCATTTACAGCAACATTAAAGCAAGTGTTATTAAGAGAAAATGAGGCATTTGTCAATGAGTGTTTTTAGTGTCATTGAAGGTCTCAGAATTAACACACTTGCAATATTTTGACTAAAACAAGCTCATTCAAAGGCTCTTTCTAGTACATTAGCATCTCGTTAGACTTTGAGGATGTTTTGGATCTTCCTTCCTTAACTAGTAAAGGAAGAAATCAAATTCCAGTAAGAATGGTACAAAACTGTGGAAGTGTATCATTTGCTGTTGCGGGTACACTTTGAGATAAAAGTACTCAGAACAGAAAGATCAGCCTTTTGCCAGAAAGGATAAAACTTGATTTCCATGGTCCTAAAAGGAAATATGAACCAAATTCTGATATCCCCAACCATTATTGAAGACTTTTTGATTATATTAATTACCCATTACCTTTTATAGGGCAATTTCTTCAGTGAGAATGCACCCGCTGAGATTAGAGGTCTGTCTCCAGCATCATAAAGTTAAAACAAGCTGCCAGTGAAAATCACAGATGGGTATACATTTATTGTGAAAGCACCTTTCGAATATTCAATTGCAGGAGGAAACTTCTGAAAACCTGAGTTGTTTGCAGAGTCCTTAAAAAACATATTCCTCTGTCTCTTCTCCTCCAGACACCTATAGTGTCTTGTACAACTGGATATCTCAGTACAGCAACACACATGGGAAACCCCACCTACTGCACACTATACCGAGAAGGACAGACAGATTTCTCCCTGCATGGACAGACATCTGGATTTTGCTCCCAAATACTCGTGCATCACAGGCACCCTTCCTGGGTCCTCTTGTTTTCTCCTCTACTGCCTCCATTCCCAAATCCTTGTGTTTCCCACTCTCTTTAATACAACATTTCTGGACACAGCTGCCTCAGGAAGATGACATTTCTGTAGTACACTCCAGGGGGACTTTCTTAACACAAAAAAGCAGGTTTAAAAATTAATGTCTGGTTCTGGCTGTTCACCTTGTGGTGTTCCTAATAAAAGCCCCTGTTACACCCAGACTACATCCCTACTAAACATTACAAATAGAAATGTGATGATGTCAGGGAAAGGCTCATGAGCACATGGAAGGTTTGGGGGCAGCCTGGTCCAGAGCAGAGCACAAGGCTATGGCCAGGCTGCATCACATGAAGGGCCCCGCTGACACGGCATCTTGTCTTCTAAGGCATCCAGACAGGATGACAGAGGAGGGACACCATGACAAAGCGATTGCATATGCCTCTGTGCTGTGACTCAGCAGGGGTGTCTATGTGGGCAGAAGCCGACAGGCTCAGTGTACAATCCAAAGAACCAAACCCAAAGTATTGCTGGGGCAGAAAACACGTAACAGCAATAGCACATATGCCCAGGCAAATACGCCCTGCTTAAAAGATCTGCATCTTGCGGGCTACAGTTGGCATACATATCCAATCCAGAGCACAGCAAGAGAAACAAACCGTAGTCTTATTTGGGGGTTTCACACCTATTTACCTGGTGTTAACCAAGATATACACCCCTAACCATTGTATACATTCATTCGCATACAAAGCCGTCTTTCTGCTATGCTGAAGTATGTGAAAAGGAACTACAAGTTTCTTCCCCAAATGGTCTGCATTCATGCTAAATTATATTTTCAGGTCTTAGGCAGCTTGTGCCAAGTAGCCAGGGCTGGCATCCTCATTTACTGAAGTCCACATGTGATTAGATACAGAGAGGCTATGAGAATGCCCCTGCAGTTGGCTTACAGACAGGGTGAGACGAAAGAAAAACGCATAAAGGCAGGTAATAAGAACAAATGCTTTAACTTATAAAAGACTGTGATATAAACAGAATTGTGCTGAAATGCACTTTGAGCAGGCTTTACCCTGCCACCGCGAGTGCCAGCCCTTTCGGCTGAGGAAGGTCTGGCTCTGTGGCTTATTGCTCAATTATGAAGTTAATCAAAGAACTAATTGAGCTTGGTCAGCTTGGTCTTTTGAGCCTTTTCTTATGGATTAACTTTTATTAGAGCTAACAGAGGACATAGGGAAGGCTGTAAAGGGCAAGGAGGTGATAAGCCTGGTATGTGAGAGGAATGATAGTAGTATGGCATATTTGTGAAGACAAAATGGGGATGATTTATTAAAGATGCCATTAAAAGTGAACTTGCATTATTGGATGTGGGCTTTGAAATTAAGGCACATGATTAAGTTATGTGGAAAAACAGCAACGAGTTACAGTTCTTGACACTTTCATGCTATTTTTTTCTCTGAGACTAATATGGAGAAAAAAATTGTTCTATACTTCAGAGAAATTAGAATATTTAATCTTTTAAAATTGTTCTGGAGAGAACATATTCTGCAAATGTCTTAGCTCATACTAGGTAATGATGAGCAAGCTAAAAAGAATTTCATGCTTTCTAAAATGTAAATGTAAGGCGGCATGCTTTCCTCCTTCCCATGATCATCCAAGGCCACAATTGCCTTCCTTTTGGCTGTCTAAATAATATTTTCTTGATGAAAAGTAAAGTGCTCATGGGAACACCCATCACATAGTTACAGAGGAAGAAACTATCTTATTTAATGCACAGCAGCCAGGATTCAAAGGGGAAATATCAGAATTGAAGGTGCTCCCTGGCTATATGATTTTTCTTCATTTCTGGTATGAGATGAAAGCTACTGACTGGGAAATACAAGGCTAGTGTAAAGTTCAGAGTGAGGTGTTCAGGTGCATGCATTCACTTCTGAAGGGTGATGCAAAATAGGCCACTTCGGTTACCCCGATTCCTTCCTCCCAGGAGAGAAAAGTATAATTTTCCACATAAGACAACTAGGGGAGACCCTGATTCTCCCCAAGTTCAGGGAACAGTTCTTGCTAGCTCTGTGCAAAAATATAAACCCAGCAAGGCATAGGTGCAGGATGATAAAAGAAAAGATAAGTTTGTCTCTTGAGAATGAACTAAGAGTGTTTGTCTTACTTAGCTTAGCAAAGTGGAGGCCAAGAGAGATGTGATTGAGCTCTATAAATACATCGGGGTAAGCATCAGGGAGCCAGAAGAGCAATTTAAGCTAAAGAACAATGTTGGCACAAGAACAAATGAGCATTAATTGGCACGAATAAATTTTGTCTGGGAAGCTGAGGGTGATTTCTAGCTATTTGAGGAGTGATTGCCTGGAAGAGCCTTCCAGTGGGTGAAGAAAAAGCAAAAATAATAAAAAAAAAAACCAACAAAAAGCAAACATTAAGGAGATTTAAGGTAGAGGTTGATGCAGGTCTGACTGGGATGAGACAGCATGGCCATCTGTGATAGCAGCAGACAGAATTTAAGTGATCCTTTCCTGCCCTACTTTTCCATGTTCATTTTCTTGGTAGGATTACCATTTACAGAAACTACTCTGCTTTGCAGTCTAGGATGTTATTGATGCTTTCAAAGAAATGTAAAGACATCCTAGGAGTGCAGATGCTTGCCTTGGTGATATAAAGCCTCTGGATTTTGAACCAAATCACATGCTCCTGCACAGTATGAGAGTACGCCTGCCACAACTTATATGATTTGCTTAAAGTTAAATCTTTGCATGGTACAAAGCAGTGGTCCTAAGATGCTAATGTCACAAACAGAAATATAGAGCAAAAGACACAGCCCTTTATTCTTTAATTAGCTCACACAGTTCTTTGGCCATATCGTACATCAAGCTTGGCCATAAAAATGGCAATTTTATAGTGCATAAAAAAAAGAATGAAATGATTCACAGAGATTGAAGATCCATTTACAGCAAACATATATGCCTTTCTGAGTACAAGAGATTTCTAACAGATACATTACTGTGACCCATAAAACTACTTCGATAACTTATTTACTGTAACTTCGGGTGACATTGTCACAGATTAATGGTTTTATAAAAAGTATAGGTGCATCAGGTGATCATATTGTTCTTGAAGGGATTTTTTTGGTCAGATGTGTGATATTGGCATGTAGTGAACGGCCATTGCAATTGCTTGATGTCCATTATTTTGTCTACCTATTGTTAGTATATAAAAGGAGCGGATGAACACCAGAATAATCTGGGCAATTTAAGGCAAACCTAATTAGAGTATTTCTTGCCTAAACTTTTTACCCTGAAAACTTGAAAGACAAGATATAAATGTAACATAAATGTGACCAATTTGAAAAAAAAAAAAGATAAAATTTAAAATGAAGATAGGAATAAGAATTAAATGCTGTAATCTCTGAAGAGAACCAGCAATCAAAGTCTCATATCCTCATATTGTGCCAGATAATGAAACATTAAGCTGGAGATAATAAGATTTCTTTCCACTGGATAGTCTTCAGCATAGTTAAACCTATGAATGAACAACTGAAGTGTTTTATATAAGCGAAAGGTTATATGTCAAGGATTCTGAGGGGTGAAAAAAACCCAACCCTGCCTATTTACTACAAGCTAGCTAGAACTCACATCACTCACTCTCTTTTAAAATCGTGCCATAATTAAATGTTTTTTAGGAAAGCTTCACCACTGTGTACTGATGGGGCTGGGGATGCATTGGACACTTTTTACCTAGCTTCCCTAAGGAAACAAAGACTAGGTAATTGTGCTGTGTGTATGTGTACATGTATGCCTTCATCCTCCCCAGCAAATGTAAAAATTTCCATAAAATTTGTCAAAAAGGCAGAGAACTTAAAGACAGTAAATTCCTAAAAACATTGACAGAACTGGGAAAGCTAATAAAGAGAGATATATTAGCAGCTTCCCACTGAAGGAACAGATGGGGATGAGTCGCCCCCATCAGCCTCCAAGAAGCCAACACTGGCACAAAAAGTCATCAGGAACCAAGCTAAATTCATCCCACCACAGATGGAGCTGCCAGGTCTTTAACATGCCAGTGAGGTGCAATAACACTGGCAAATTACTGTCCTGGCTGTCTATGGTACTGGATTTCTGCGGTCATTCACCTGAGGGGTTTTACATTTGGAGCTGCAAGGAGGGGATGAGTCCCTTGTGCCAGCTATGGAGAAGAATGAAAAAAATTATCTTTACACTGTAAAGAGAAGTGCAGAAAGGAAGTATTTCAGCTGGCACCTTACAAAATCCTATGGGACCGAGACAAGCGCAATTCAGTGAAACACAGCTCCCTGCCTCCTTGAACTTCACATGGAAATCCAAGACAACAATCTTAGTAAAAGCTGCAAAATGCAACATGGGAATTACATACACAGGCCTTGTGGATCAATTCAAGTATCTACAGAGTGAGCTTCTACCTCTGAGCTCGAGAGGAAAAGGCCATTGCAGAAGAACATAGAGGACAACACAGGCAGAGCACCCATTCCCCTGGGACCCCCTCCCACCTTCTTGCAGCGTAGACACTTGCATCCCACAGGTTACAAGTGGGCTACTGCATGTAATATCTACCAATGATCCTCTTTCTTGTCAATATCTTTAACCTCTTTTTCCCCTGATCCTTCTTTTTGACAGATGTTTGCTTGCTTTTACAAAACCAGCATAGCTGTTTTGCCAATTTTCAAAAATGCCATTGAAACAACAAATCATAGAATCATAGAATGACTCATGGAATGGTTTGGGTTGGAAAGGACCTTTAGAGGTCATCTAGTCCAACCCCCCTACAGTGAGCAGGGACAAACCATCAATGCTGTAACACCATGCTGTGTAACAGCAACCTGCTGTAAAATGAATGAAAAGAGAACAGTCTTTTGCACTATTTTTGAAAGTGCATTAAATTGCTAACGCAATGAGATGACCAGTGTTTTCTCATGGAATAGTTTTTGAATGGATGTTCTCTTTTACATGTTTATGAATCCCTATGCTCCCTTTAACTACCACAATTATTCACAGAGCATCTCTTCTTCATCCCAGATTACAAAATCCCATCGATTAATTTTTTTCCTTCATCCATATATTGCATGATCCCTTTTGTAGACAAATTGTGGAGAGGCACACTTGGTCATATAACCAACATCAAAGTCAGAGACAGTAGGACCTAGGTTGATTTTTATTTTCTAAAAAAAGATGAAGATAGTACAAGCTGGATGGGGAGGCATCACTGAAGTGCAGTTTGGGAGTTAACCCCCCAAACCACTGTAACATACAAGATCAGACACGGAGTGTGGCAGCACAGAATGCAACATCTGGATTAGAGCATGGGATGCCAACATAAGTAACATCATATCACAGACAAATAATTTGCTATTCATGAATTGCTCTGTGGATTAACACAAAAGGCAGATATTTTCTTTTTTTTTTTTTTTTTTTTTTTACTTCTGCTAAACTTTTTGTAACAGAATCCCACAGAAGCACTATTCTTTAACATATTAGCAAAACTGCTGTAGAAAATGTGGATAGAGAATGTGAATTTACACTTGTAGCTGAACTACCTTTCCAGCAAAGGCAAAGCCAGGTTCTCTCGGGAGCATGTTTGGTCTTTGCAAAACAGTAGATATGTTAGGGTTTTTTCTTCTCTTTCTAAAATAAACCACAGTAATGCACAAAGGGGGTGGCAGATGGTTGCTTCCTAATCTGTACATGAAATATCTTCCAATTACAGAATTTGTTGCCTAATGTCTCAAAGTCCATATTAATTATACACACTAACAGAGGGGCAGTACTGAAAATGACTGGATCTGGTTGTGAGGCTGAACAGTCTTCAGTGTGGAGTTTAACTGTTGCTCCTCATAAAGCAAGTGAAAAGCTCACACAAAGAAATTTTGCCAGATGGCAGTTGATAACACAACATGCTGTGCTGCTTTTTCTGCTGCAAACTGCCAGGGGAAAAGCAGTCCACAAAATCTCACATGGGTTTGAGGATTTGGGATTTTTTTAAGCATGGGATAGAATTCATGCTTGCTTTTGAGGTGACAACAAGGTCTACTAAGTACACTGCGAGACTTCAGAATAAGCTATGTGTGGTATTCAAATGCCATACAGGCCCTGTCCTGATCTTCTGCCACAGTTAAATACTCAATAGCTTACTATCAGTCACTGCACTGCAAGAAAAAATATTTTCGATACACTCATTAAGGAATCAGATTAATTACACACCCACACCCTTGTGAAGCTGCAATCCTGCAATACAGAAATCAGCTATTTTATGATGCGGAAAGGAAGAAAAATACCATGGCAACTTTCTGTGCTATTTAATCATATTTACTGAAATTTTATTAGGTGCTTTTGAAGTAAAATGGCAGGAAATAATCTATAAAAAATAATGTGCTTTTAAATACAAAGGCCTGGAATTTGAGTATAAAAAGGAAAGCAAATCTCTAATTTACTGGAACCAGTATGATTAAAAATAATTACATTTGTAAAGTGAACATTTGGAGAAAAAAAAAGGATTAATGTGCTTAGTAATAACATCCATCTAATTTGTATAATGAGCATTTTCATATAAAGCCATGTTTCTATTCAAAATATGAGGAGATTAAAAAGAAATAACTCAGTGTCGTTAGCATCATCTACTCATATTTACATCAGCATCCTGATTTTGAGTACGACATGGTTTTATGGCACTCTTTGCCATTCAGTCTTTACAAAAAATCAAGAACGACAACTTCTAATTAAATTTTTTAATTTATAAACTCACATACATGCCATGAAACATTAATTGTGGCAAATCAAAAGAAATACTAGACATTTAAATACTGATTGCTCACCATGTCAGCAAAAGCACAGAAGTTAGCGATCTATACGGATATAAATTAATATTCATTAGGGCTCTATTAACTTGACCTGATAACAACCTTGGAAGATATTATTTTGCCTTTCCATGTGTGGTTATAACTTTAGATCATCAGTTTATTTTTTGCTCCATCCCTGACTGCCCCCTCTCTTTTTCTGCAAAGGGCTTGGTCATTGTTTTCATTGGAGGTGGTGGATGATACTGGGTCGTGAACAAAACACTATAGCTCTTTCAGTTAGCCTCCTGACAGGTGTCAGAATGAGAAGTCACTTAACCTAAAGAAACAGAGATGATGTTGCTTAGGACGTGCCTCAAAAAAACTGCAGTGTGAGACCTGCTGTCTCAGAGTCCACCCCGCTCCCATGACACGGCACGAGCATCTCTCCCTCCCCAGGACTCCACCCCTTGGGTACTATGAGGAGATCAGCATGGCCTGGTCAGTGGCTGGGCTAGGAAACCAAGCCCTGCTGCAGGAGAGAAGACACAGGTTGGTGCCACCCCAGAAAATGTATTGCTGTGATCTGGAGAATGCCTGCGTGTTCCTGCTGGGTGACTGGTGCCACCTCCATCTCATCTGCTGGCACCCAAGTCCCATAATCTCAGTGCTCTGTCTCTCCCATCAAAGGCAAGTCCTGACTCTGGCTCAAAGACGGACTACAAACCTGCTCCTAGAGAAGGCATTTCACTGGCTTTGGTCCTCTTTCAAATTAGCAGATTTCCACTAGCTTTGTAAGTGACCTGAAAACACTGTACGCTGCCAGGAAACCTGTACTGAGATGGCATTTGAAGGTTCACAGTGCCTAGAAAGCCCTAAGGGCCCCATAGGTGGCTAGGATAGGCATCACCAGAGACTGCACAGGGTCACAGAGCTTCCTTGCTTTCCTGCCAAATCACAAGATGTGCTGCACATGGCACACCAGTCTCAGAAATACAGCACCGTGCTTCAGCTGAGAGCTTACAGCCACCCTGAACATACATCTTACCTTACTTCCTGCTGCAAATAGAGTAAAAAGCGTCTGAAGGAATTTCCTGGTAAATCAGCCACTTAGCTCACTGAAGTTTGCTCTGATGAAGCCTTAGTGCTTTATTAGCTCCCATGAGCTGCTTAAGTGAATAATTAACAACATCCCCTACAAACTCCAAATTTATCCAAGTCTGGTGTGCAGGGATGATCCAGAGAACCGGCACAGTCAGCTCTAACTTTTATATTCCTTCCTACTCCCTATAATTTAACTATTCCTAGAAGTGTGTGTCTCTGATCTAGTTCATTGCATTTCAGGTCAAATTCAAGAGAAGTTCCACAGAAAAGAATGAACCTCATTTATATTACTTCTCTAATGCAGCAGTTAGTTAGAATAACTTCATTCCCATGCACTCCCTAAAGGTTTTTCAAGCAGAATATATTTTCCATTTGCTGGCTAAATGAAGGGAGAGGAAAGGAAACCAGTTCACATTCAATCCAAATTACTGTAAGGCACCAAAACCAAGAATTCTGTTCTTAGTTCTAATTTTTCTAGGAGACTTCAACAAGAATTTTAAAAAAAGAAAAGGTAATTCCCACAAACTTTCTCTAAGTGCATCACATTCTGTTTTCTGAATGTTTAGTAACACTTTCAGGCTTGCAGACTTATTAAACAAGACAAGGACATTGAATTTCTCCTGCGTCTCTAGCCTTGTCTATGCCAGAAAAGTTTAAGTGGTTTTTATGTTGGCTGACTGAGCTGGTTATAACCGTCTGTGCTCCCAGCACTGAAAGACTAAATGCATACAAGAGAGCTGCAAAAACATAATCTGATAGTTTATGTGTTAGATGCCCAAGGTCAAGGGTGCAAATCCCTTAGTCTGAATGGTGCATCAATGGAAAATTAATGGGGCCGTTAAACGTTAAGAGGAGCCTTAGTTACGTTATTGTACTCGGTACCGGGGCACAGGGCTGAGATGCCATGGAGGGCAAAGCAGATGATCTAATGTGTCCTCCTGGCCTTAAAATTTATGAAAATGAATAAAGGCTGAACTTAAACTCTCATTTTGGTATAAAAGTGCCTTCTCCAGTCTGAATCAAGTTGTGTGGACATATTGCTGAACTTATCTGAAATGAGAAGACCCCAATTTCAGCTCTGCAATGTTTTAACCATATCTTACTGAGACAAACTTAAGAAATTTCTCACACAGGCAAACCAGTTAAATCTTAACTTTAAAAAGTAGCCCTTTGTTGTTCAGGGTCTCTTCAGCAGTTATCTGTCCCAGCTATGGGACCGAGTTTAACCAGCTGAGCATTTTGGCAGATGAGCTGGGGTGCTCCTCACCACAGTCCTGTGAGTTGTCATAGCCTGCTGCCCTCCCTGAGGTTGTGTCACCACCCTCCCTCTTTCTGTGGGATGATGACAAGTGGGGATCCTTGTTAAAAGTACATTATCTCTGGCAAAGGTGGGAGGAGCAGCATCTCCAGCCACCACCAGCCTATGAGACCCTGCAGGGTAGAGGGGGCAGATCCTCTTCTGATGGCAGAGCTGATGGTACAAGTGTCCTCCCCTTGCTGCCAACCCCCAGTCCTCCATCCAGAAGGCATTGCTCATAACTCAGACCATTTCTATGGTCCTTTTTATAGAATAACCCTGCAAGGAGCTCTCCTGCCTCGTCAGAGAGGCAGCAATCTGCCACAGCTGAGGTGGAGGAATTTCTTCCAACAGCTCTGCTGCTGCAAAGACCACATCCTTCACATGCATTCCAGGGTAAACAGAGGTGCTTATTGCTGCAGTACCCACTAAAGTTTTTTCGCCTTTTCTTCCCACTACGCTTACGCAAGGAGAGAGGGAAAAACCCACCCCCCACAGATCTCAGCTTCTGCTGCTGTTTCGTGAGTATAGTTCCCTTTAAGTAAAAAAGGTCACCCGGGATAGGAAACTAGACTGTCATTTCTAAGGTAAGACAAGGAAGAATCTGTCATGACCATTATTCAACTAATCATGGATAACGTCAATGACCTCATTCTGTCAGAAAATATGCACAACAATGACCTCTTCCTTTATCAGGAGCAATGTGATACGACAGCACAGCCATTATTTCTGTGTAGATAAGAAATCATCCCCCCGCCCTTCCCCTGAACAGTGATGCATGCCCGTAGCTTTTTCTAATGTCTCCCATTTCTCATGTCTGGCATATTTTGAGTTTGATATTAATATTTTATTTGAATAGCCTTGTAATCATTTACAGACATACCTCACTAATGAGAATTAATTGTTGATGGTGGGATATGGTGTTAATTTGGAGAGTGCTGGCAGCCCCATTTACTTTGGAAAGGACAGATGGTGAGTGTGGCCTCGCTGCAGTTTGGCTGGGAAACCTGCACACAGGGTAATTGAACTACCCAGTTGTACAAACTCCTCAGATAATTGGTAGTGGCTTAAAGCTTTATTATTCTAGTTCAGAGTCCATGACCTGCATTTCCAAAGTGATTAATAAATTTTAAGCCATTTTAATAAATTTGCAAGGACCACTGTAATTTTACAGACTTGTGCTCTGCATAAAGCCAGGCCGAAGATCAATACCAAATAATCTCTGCATCGACCCCATAATTCCTGAATGAGCACTGGCAGTTGCTTTAGAGAGATGTCACAGGAAGAGATGGATCATTCACCCCAACTTGAGGTTAGTTGTTCCTTCCCTGCTAAACATTTCCACTTTATTTATAGACTCATTTTGACCAGCTTCATTTTCCAGCCAATTATTTTCATGATGCCTTTTTTCTAGAGATTTCTAGTATCAAAAATCCCTGCTGTACTTCCCCCTAACTCTAAAGTCTTTTTGCGGTTCTGGTTTGTGAGAAGCTGAGTGGTAAAGACATCATGTGAAACCAATGAAGCCCAAAATTTGGGAAAATGAACCCCAAATTACTTTTTTTAAAAAAAAATCTTTAGCGGACAGGAAAACAACTGGAAGGCTGAGAAGCCAGAGGCATGTGCAAAGAATCCCTTCACGGTTTTTAAATTGAATTCCTTAATGCCATTCTCATTAAAAAGTTTTTCCTGCCAAATGCTGTTTGCTTATTCCTTCAAACTGTCTACATTAATGACGAGTAACTATTCTGCAAGGTATTTACATGTTGCCTTGTCACTGCCACAGACAGCAATTTTATAAAGTGTGAGAGAAAGAAAGAGGGAAAACTTGGGTAGTGAATTCACAAATTGGGTCTCTGTACTCACCTCAAATGACCATGTGATATTGCAGAACAAATGCTTTCAGCACGTGGATCAGTAAAGCATCCCTGTGGGTCTGTTATAATGATTTGGTACGGGTAGGTTTTTGCAGAAGTTGTCAACTGACATTCTGTTGACTACTTCTCTTGCGACGCTCAACACCTTTCCTGAGACACCATTTTCTGGGACACTCAACACCATGTAGTCAGTGGGAATTATAGTGTGCCTTCCTACACAGTCTCATTTTGATTGTGCTAAAGAAGTAGTTCAAATCAAGCAACGGCACCACAAAATCTCACTTGCCCCATACAACTTGATTGTTCCCATTGCTATTTTTTACTCTACCAGTTCTATTATTTTCATTTTTTTTTTCTCATGAAGGCTGGACAGTTTCTTCCAGACCTCAGCAACGGATAATGTAAACTAATCTGTCCAAATAGGTATCCATCAGATAAGCGACCATTTTGTTGCTGATTTCCTGTTTTCTAATGCTTTTGGGTGACTATCAGTAAACACTCTTGGAATTGGTTCAATAACAGAGATGTGAAGTGAATGAGATGAATGTCAACATTTTGCAGAAATCTACAGACATTCTAATGTCAGGGATAACCATGTTCAAGCTCATTGTCAAGGACAGACTCACACTATTTGCCAGCGCCAACAGTTAAGTTCAGCCCCAAATCCAAAGCTCTCTGAAGTGGGAGAGCCAAGGTCGCACTGAGCTGGACACAACCAAGCAAGGAATAGCTCAGCTCACCCTACAATGAATTACAAAGCTCTTCAAATCAACAATGTGAACAGGAGTGTAAACCATGAGACTTCACATGCTTATACCCACTTCCACACCTGCAGCCCCCCAGGCACCCAGAGACACACCTCCCTGATGGGCTCGTACCTTCCCCTACCTCTCTCCTCTCTCCAGCACCTGCTATCCCAGCTTCCAACACCTCATCAATGGCAGCATGCAAGCATTTCCTTTTCTTTCTACTTCTAAGAGGCCTTATAAGACCACAAATGCTCAAAGAGCACATCTACTGACCAGTTCAGGCCTTGACTGCCCCAAAAAACCTGCCCAGAGTATAAACTGTCAGTCACTTGTGAAATGAAGGATGCAGGTTCAATCTTACCTGCTTCCACTCAGGCTGTACTTTATATTAAATGTCTACTGGATAAGCTACACAAAATTAAGCATTGCATGGAAAACCACATATGAACTGGAAAAAACAAAACCACTACAGATGCCAAAATCAGCTTCTTTCACACCAATTATAAAGCCTCGTGCCAATGTGCAGTAACAACAGGTTGCCAACTGCATTTAAACACTGAGCAGGAACTGAAGATATATATTTTACAAGGTTAGAGGTAAAAAAGAAAATGGTGAATACACAGGCTCTGTGTGTTGCTGGCACAATTTGTTTTGACTAGTACATTAAATAGGTAATAGGCGTATTTATGGCACTCACAGTGGTCCCTGTTGACCTGAAAAATCTGTGAATCAGTCAAACTGGACAGTGGTTCTTTGGTGGTTGCACCATGGGTGCAACTTCAGTGTTTCTGGAAATTTGGCTTGGCTAAGCAGAGACAGGAAGCACCAGGTCTGGAGAGATGCACATACGGACCCGCCTGCCTGTGCACATGCTGACCCCATGCAATGTAGATTCCCCAGTCTGGGCAAAATAAGACCAATCTGGAACTAGCAGCAGCAGAGCTGCATAGACAGATTTTCTGTATTGCACTATCTGAATGACATGATTTTCAAGATGAAATGTACTATCCCTGCAGGGTGCTGCATGGTAGTATAAACATGCTCAGAGCTTCAGCCAGCTTTGCAATATGCTCTGTTGAGTACACACATACTTGGGGCAGACACAGCCCTTCTCCGTGGAAAAGCAAGGGATAGATGGAGCGCTGGATGGGCACACAGAAAGCAAGCTGCCTGGAGGGTGAGCGTGCGCTTGTACCATGTGCATTTCTACATATGTTATTAATTTTATTGCTACCCTTTAAAATTGAGTACATTTGGAATACCAGCTATGTACCACTAGAAGCAATGTGGAGTAAATTCTGAAGAAATGAATTAAAAAAGCAGTTAATTTTTCCGTGGGTTATAGCCAGATTTTACTTGCTATACAGATTCCCAAGGAGACTAGAACTAATGAAACATTAATGCCTGCAAAATATTTTTAAGAGTGGTACTTTAGGAACTATTTGGCTTTGATGAAAGGCTTGACTGCCTGATAACCCCAGAGCCTGCAGTTATAGTACAATATTTATAAATGGAAGAGACATTTACAGCCTCATAAAAGCTTCTGTTTATTGTTATCAAATTGCAGTGTTGCAATGAAACATTAATATGTAGCTTAACCTGTTTCTTGTAGCTTTGTTATGTGAACAGATTAAGTAGCTGAGCAGGCATAATGGGCAGAAAACTAGCAAACGCCAAGTGACAGGGATAATGCATGACAATTAAAGAAGACAGTCCAAACACTGCTTCCAAACCTGTAGCCTGCCTTTGGTTCTTGAGATATCCAGCTCAAGAGCACAGACATGTTGCAACTCCAGTGCAATGTTTCCTGAGAACAAGAAATTTCTTTACACTGACTGAATCCTCTGAGGCTCTACGACACAGTACGGACCACAGACCTCATGAAAACAGGTCTGAGCAGAGTACTGGGGTTGTAACTGGGTCAATACTTTCCCTTGGACATCCTCTTGCTTAGCAGATATCCGTCCATTTCTCACTTGGTCCCAGCACTGACTCGTTCTGGCATCCTGCTCTGCTTCTGCTCTGCCTTCCAGTATGCACAACTACAGGGATTGAATAAACCTACAAGAAACATCATCTTCTCTGACTGAGCAGAGTCATAGCTGGATCATGTAATAGGTAGGGTTTGGTGTGGGAGCTGGGCAACGAGCTGTCCTGGATGTCTCTGAAAATTTCCAATGCTCATGCAAGTTCTGGCTACGAACCCAGTGCCTTAGAAAAGCAGCAACCAACAGAGCACGACAATGGAAGGAGGATGTGACTGAAAATTTTTGTTTCCCCAGTTCCACCTGATTAAGTAACACATTTGACCTAGAACAGCAGCCTCTGATGCTCTGTACATCTGCTGATGAAATCAGGAATAGCGTGATACTTTATTTTCCTCTCTGATAGATGTATACGCATGGCAGTCTCTGAACAAATGTATTTAAATTTAAAACATTATAAATTCAAAAAGGAATGCAGATACTTTTGATACTTTTATTTTCAAACCAGCTCAATGTATAACCTCTCTCTCTCAAGGAAAATCTTCAGCAAACAGACTTTGCAACATGATGTGAAGGTTAATGAGTATAGTCCTTTTCTGGCTAAAATTGGCAGAAAAATGCTACAGTGGCTGCTTCTTCCTTTGAGATCCTCAGGATGGCTCATGGAAGTTGTAGGTTTTTTGCCCTGCTTGTGGCCCAAGCTCCTACTACAAACTACATCTTCCCTAAAACACTACGGCTATGTTGGCGGCAGGCTGCACTGTACAGTTTGGTTACATGTATTTTAGCATAGTGTCTCTTGGAAATACCAGTACTTCAGGACACCCTGTCCAGATGAGATAGAAAGGGCTGGAAATACAGGCTACCAGAAGAATGCCCACCTTAACCTCTTATTGAATTAGCTTGGAATGAAACTCTATAGATCCCCACAATTTCAAATATTGAAAGTGACCCGAAGTGGACTTTTCAGCTTTTCCACTGAAAATAAACGCCTTTAACAACCTTGCAGGAATAAAAATTTCTGCTGAAATATCTTTTGGATATAAATTTCCTGTCCAGCTCTATGAATTCCCAATGAATTCCTAAAAAAACAGTCTTCATAAATCCCATAACTATTTTGGAAAGCCTCATTTGGTTTTTTCTCACCACTGAGAATGAAAATCTGGTGTTCCACATTTCAATCACCCTTTTTGCTACAACTGGTTAGGCAAAACATCAGTGAGACACTATAAAGGCCCTCAAAGTCTTTTCAGCATATACATCTCAGTGCCTTTAATACAGCTAGTGAACATGCTGTGGGAGGACTTTATGTTCCATGTTCAGCACTCTGGATTACAAGCAGCAGCGAGTCCTAGAGACCAGAGGTGCAACACACTGCAGAAGTGCTCCTTGTGGGGATATATGTAAAGAGCTGAGCAAGGTAATTCTAGAAAATTGTATGGCTCAAACTCTCCCACAGGCTAATGGCAAGAAAATAATGAACTGGGGAAGTAATTTAAAAAATATTAATTCAGTTGAAATTTTCACTTTTCTTTATGGAAGGACAGAGTTCTAGGAAGACTGTGAATACATATGAATATATAAAGCTAACTGCTGAGCTGCCTATTCTAATGTGGGTTGAACCTAGCTGAAACAGAAGGGCTTAATCAGTCATGGGTCTTTGTTTACACGAGAGAAGACAGCAATCCTCAAGTCACGTCCATGCACAAATAAACTGGACCCGGTCAGGAATCTACAGGATCACCTCTGCTGCCACAAACCACTGGGTCCCGCCGCGGATGTGGATGGTCAGAAAGAGTTCTCAGATTTGTGCAACAATAGGAAATAAGGCCAGAAGAAACTCCCAATAACTGTCTATCTTCCTTCCCACCCATCTTGCTCCTTAACTATGAAATGTTTATGTCTCATCCTTGTCTTCATATTTAAGGCTTAGTATCTTTTCTTCCCTTCCTTAGGAATCTACAGACTTAATATAAGCCATTAATAAAAAGAAAAAAAAAAAAGGAAAACATTCTTTTGGCAATGGGAATGCAGACACATAAATCTTAACTGCTTTTTTTCAGTTCATGTACTGCATCGCTTTAGACTTGCTCCCTGCTGAAACCAGCATGATATCTGCAAATTTAAAATTGGTTCTTAATTTGAAGAACTTTGAGTTTTGGTTCTCTAGACTTGCATTTGAAAACTTCGTGACATTTATACCAAGGCATCAGGGTTATTTGAATTTATTTTTCATTGTCAGTAAAAACCCCTTCAAAATATTATGTCATGATTAATTTGAACATGAGTGCCTGGAACAAAAGAGGAGCAAGGAGAACACTTCTAACTCTTAAGTTTTAGTACTAAGCAGCTTTTTATTAATGGAAGCTTCCTACCTTTTTTACAGCTTCCTTGAGAATTTTTGGAAGATGGAGATGAAGCTTTTAATATCCTTGTCCATTTAAAAACTTCTCTGATCATCTCAAACCTCAAAAGGCTACATTTTGATTAGTTTGTTTCCTAGTGGTCAAAACACTATAAAGCACAGGTTTTATTAATGTCACACAGTCACCCCATTTCCAAGCTGATCTGACATTTTGCCCAAAACAGTTCCTATGAAGACCAAACACATAAAACTTTACTTCTAGCTGTAAGTACAGTTTCTATGTAGTGTAGACCATGACCTAAATGTGCACAGAGGTGCCTGCTTCCAGTTCTGATGGTTAATTTGGTGCTAGCTCACATGTGTGTGTACCAAACTGCTGTCATGTGCATAGACACATTTGCCAGCTGTATTGACTCTAATGACATTCCACATTTTCCCTCCCTGGGCAGCTCTGGGGATGTCTTCCCTTCTGCAAAACAGTTGTCTCCCCAGCACAGATATCCCAATCTTGCAGAACATAGAAACCATCCCTGCTCTGGCACTCCTGGCTGAGGAAGCAGCAGCCCTCAGTGCTTGCTTCCTCCTGGGAACGGGCCCTACAGGCAGAGGTGAGATCACTGGCTTAGCCTGGGTGACAGCAGCAGGGTCACAAAGGTGTCACACCTGGCAGGTAGCTCCATCACTCTGCTCATTTCAACAGCAATTGCTACTGCCAGCCCTGTGCCACATAAGCTGGCCCCAGCGAGCAGTACACACCCCACAGGAGAAAGCTTTGCTAGCAGCAAGGTGAGCTGAGGCCATGCCTGGGCCTTAGGGACAAAGAATGGAGATGAAAATATGATGGGACTGTAATAGACTCCACCCCACAAATTCCTCCAGCAGAAGCCGGCAAACAATTACTGCAATTTATGGCTGCCAGCCCCAAACATAATTAATGTGCAATCGCAGCCAGATGACCATCTTAAGGGAGAACATGGTCTACTTAGCTCACTTACCCATAGTAAAAGGACTTTATTTTTAGGGATCACTGCTAATGGCAGACAGTTTCTTGGGGGCCATCAGGACTTAAGCAGATGTGGGAGCAGATGGCGGGACAATAATGCTTTTTGGATGATTGACTAATACTTTTTGCCAAATGCCAGTGGTAATAAAGATATTTTGCCCATCTTAGATCAAGTGATAAGGAATTTTCATCCCAAGAGGTGACAGGAGTTGAATTTTACCTTTCTTTGTGTTTTTGCAAGCACCAGGAAGTACCCGTGAACTGTACTCAACAATGCTTTTTCCTTCTTTCCCTCCATCCAGGAAATTGTAGTTCTTTATATATTTTGAAAAGGTAATACAAATATTTAATCAGTTTTGTCATGTCTCGACTCTGCTGAAAGCAGGACATATACCAAAGCAAGGGAGTAAAATCTGTCCAGCAGAAGGGAAAATTTACGGCTGCAATTTTGCAGAGGGGTCCCTATGATGCAGTAAACTGCAAGAATGAAGCATGAAGAGTTTATTAAAGCCATAAGAATCCTGAGATGAGATTACAGCCTTTATATTCTGCCACGCTTCAGATTTGATAACGCATGTCTCCCACCCACCCCCTCCTCCCGCCAGCTCTCCTGGAAAGGCGGAGAAGGGAAAAAATCCACAGTAGATTGATTTTGATTTCACATGTAGCATTCTCATTAATTTTCAAGGCATCAGCTCACGCAGATCAAAGTGGCAGAAGACGCTGACATCAGCTTTCATATCTGAGAGCTTATCACTCCCTGATGATAAAATTGCAGGATTATCAAGGAGTGCATCTGTCTATAGCTACTGTAAAAAGCATTGTGACATATAAATGCACAATGTGACACCATTACTGTATCATTTTTACTGGAACACTTAGCAAAACATTTTCAGTGTCACCAAATGACAGTCATGCCTTTGATTTTATTTCTCAGTTTTGTAGCCTTGGAAATTATAATTTGGGGTTAGTCCATTTTTTTTTCCCCCTTTGTCCTGGCTGCCCCCAGCACTGACATGGCCATCTGCAACAGAAAACGTGCCATGGAAGATCCGAACTAGCACGGGCAAGGAATCCTTCATCTTTTTCAGACCTGCTGTCACAATGTAGTATCATTGTGATAGCAAATGATCCCATAAAACCACCATTAAAAATGATTATTTTATCATTCCAGGGGTTTGGGGTTTTTTTTGCAGTTGGTTTGCTCCTACACAGACCTCAGGAGTAAGGACATGACATTCCCTGGACTTTACACAAGCTATGCCCCCTTGTTTGCTTTTTTTGTTAGCAGGGGGGAAGCAAGTCAAGGAAAACACTATATCTTTCTTCAGTCTTCCTCTTTAATGCAGAGGACTGATACAGTCCTATGAGCTCTTAGGGCATTAAATAAATGGAAAGACAATTTCCCAATAACCATGAAATGCAACATCCCTGATATGTGGTTTCTGGCAGCAGAGAGGGGGGTTGCAAATTCTCTGTTATGCAGGAATAACAGATACATTCACAGCCACTCTTCTTCTCTCTTCTATGTCCTACCATTCAACAATGCAGGATGAGGGATGAGTTTATAACAGGAATACAGGGGAAGGGCTATCTAAAGAAGCTTGGACTTTTAGCTAGACATTTCACTAAAAGCTTTATTGGTGGTACTGCTCTGAGTAAGCTTTAGAGGAGATAAACCTGTAACACTTCTCCCCATTCTGGCAATCATACAGGAGGGCAGATCCATCCTTTCTTGATAATTGCGGTACCATCAAAATGTACCTCACCAAAAGTCAAAACAAGTTTATGGATTACAAAGGTTGTAAAAGTAAGGGTAGAAAGTACACTTGTGGCACACCTCGTGTAGGTTTGCTTTCCACCAACCACTGGGCTGGGGGGAGGGGGGCGGGTAAGGCTATGTTCTTGTTTACCGCAAACACAAATCAGTCCTGGAATCTTCAGTCAGAAATACTGCATGAAGGCTAAACTTGAAGATGCAAGACTAACATCAAGCTGTTCTGAAGCTGTTGAACTACATATTATGTAGTCCTCACCCTCAAAAAGTTGTGTGTGAGCAGTCCCAATGAATTTCATTTTTACAGCTCTAGCCTCGGTCATGCCAGTCCGTACAGCTTACCAGCTCAGACTTAGTGCACATCTGCCTACTACAGCTGCTTCTGCACACCTCTATCGTGTAAAGCACTGCATCTCCACTTTGTCTCTGTTTTCTTCTGATTATCTTTGATCTGACAGTGCAAAAGCTCACTGTCCACAAGCTACTCATGTTGCTGATAGTGCTTCTCTGAAGGCTTTGAGCTGACTGTAGCCTGCAGAACACACTCAGAGTGCACACATCCAGATGCCCTGGATGTTAGCCCAGACCGAACTCCATAGCTGTTGGCTATGCTGCCTAAACTTGCTTTGAACTAGACCATTTACCACATGTACTGTACGTATGCTAAGAAATCATTTAGATGAATGATAGAAACAAGCTCTTTCTAAGGACAGGGACTAACCTTAGCAATAAGAAACAAATAGAAAGCCCAGCCAGCTTCTTAATGGGAATAGCAGTTTGGTTTGTGATTAGGAATATGCGACCCAGAGGAAAAGAAAAAAAACACTAAACCAACAAAAAACAAACAGCAATGAGTGCAATGCTAGCATAACCTGAATAGGAGTTGCATAAAATGCCTTTTTGGTAAGTCACTGACCATGTCCTTTATATATGATGCGAGGTCACGATCACTGAAACACTGAATAATGCATACTTCTTTCCTTTAAATGTAAAGGAAGAGCCTGTGGTACAAAACCAATATGATGACTGCTTAAATACATTCTAGACAGAACTCAAACTGAAGACATAATGAAGAAATACCACCCAGCAGAAGTAATAATACATTCTGTCGGTACTTGTAACAGTCCGAAAGCAATTTAGCCACTAGAACTGGGAAGAAAATACTTCTGCTCAGTGGGATCTTCTGATATTTTGAAATGCATTTGTATTGTAAAATAGCACAAGAGTTGAATTTTCTTGTGAAACTTAAAAATTGGGAATACCAAAAGGCTGTGTTTTGATAATGTTGAATCTCTTTGTTTAAAGAGAGAAGAGGATGTGTTAAATCAACGTTGAAGCAGTATAAAAGAAAATAAAGAGCATTTTAGCATAAAATGAATGTTATGGTACAGAAGTCTCAATAGAATTAAATGAAATAGCATGGAAATTAAATGCTTTAACTTATTGAGACAAGAAATTCAGTATTACTTAAATGATGTGAACAAGTTACTTGCTTCCACCCCTTCCCAATGAAAACAGCATGAACATGTAAATGTGCCCATGAAATTTCTACTTTGCTGAAACTGCAGTATTCCAGTAGAAAAACCCTGTTTTGCCACAATTTTCTCTTATTTTTACATATAGAGTACGGAGTCTGGGGCAAAAAAAGGCTCAATTGCCCTGTTCGTGGGTAAGAAAACTGGCTATGATAGTAAAAGCCCCCTTATTTTGCAACTTTTATCTGAACAGTGGAAGCTAGTAGATGGTGAGGTCTTTTGAAAACAGTGTCCCTTTTTAGCTCAAAGTCTAAATATTTGCCAAGAAATCTTCAGATCGTGCCTGGGAAATTTCTCCGTTTAGTTGACTTTTGAGAGCTACAGCATATCTGATAGGACCAGATGCACCTCAGACCTGGTGATGGGGATTTAGTAGCAGCAATACTACTAAATATCACTAAAAGTCCATATCAGATTGTCATATTCCCAAATTCAAAATATAACATTAAGTACAACACAGCCTACCATAACACACTTTTGCAACCTTCTATTTCCTTTCTAACCGGTCACCTCAGATGAGGCTTTTTACAGCTATTCAGTGACACGCCACTGATAAATCCAAGTATTCTCAGGCTGCTTTTTGTTGCAGAGCTCCTGGCCACTTTGGCACACAAAGTGAGAGCATCCTCTCATTTGGCAAAAGGATGTCTTTGTCGGCTAGGGCAGGTGAGGATCTGCTAAGCTGAATGAAAAGCGGCCACTGAAGACACCACTTGGAATTTTAAAATCTAGCTCAACTCAAGTCTCTCTTACCCATCAAAAGGTTATTATTTAACCTGCAAAATGATGTGTGATTAAAAGGTCAACCTTTTAAAGGCGTGCACATTTTAATGCTATCGGTAGTGGACCTGTTGAGTTAATGCCCATATTAGGTCACCGAGTCAAGTATTCTGGCCTATTAATATTTATAGCCAAGCAACTGAGTGAAGATGTTTGGCACCTACACAGTGCACTACTTGGGTACACACTCTACACACAGGAGATGGCAAATAGCATGACTTTCAATTTACAGAAGGATAAAATGAGATGCAGAGGGACTTGTTGCCACATGCTTGCCCAGGATGACTCTGGTTCTCATGATGCTGGGAACTTGACTTAGCACTCCTGGCAGCTCCCCCTTCTGAGACACAAGCTCTTAGCCAACGTGCAGCCCTGACCTGAATGGTGGAAAGGAACTTCCACAGCTCCAGGCATGTTTTATAGAGAAGACATGGGAGAGACGGGATGCTACAGCTCATGGCACTACCAGAGATGGACTCCAGAAGAGCAAAGGGCAGTCAAGACAGCAGACAAACATAATTACCCATGCAGATCACTATTTTTGGATTTTTTTACATTGAATTTTCACCCACAAAAGTGGTGCCTTTTAAAGACACTAAGAGTATCTGAATTTTCAGTTCTTGTAAAGAGTTTGCTGCTGTGTAAGAGTACAAAAGGTTCATCCTAACAGTCATGAAAGTGATCCCAAAGCAAAGATTTCAAACTCCACGTTGCAACTTTTGTGCCTTACGGGTAACTCATTCCTATTATTTCTGTCCTACTCTCCTGTTGGGTCAATTTTTGTAAGATCTTTTAGGTTTAAAATTGGATTAATGACTAAAGAGCCTTCCTATTTTTTACCCTGTATGAGATTTTTCAACATAAATTGTTCAGTGACCTTAATTATTCATGACAGGATTTGTTATACATATCTGTTGAGATAATTCATTTGCATTTTTTTCAGTGCTCTGTCTTAGTATCCCTCCTTATAATTACTTCTGAAATCATAGATCGCTTGTAAACCTGACTTTTGTTTTCATTTTGTTGTCTGTTTAAGAGCCATTCACCCTGAAACGATCTCATCAGCCTTTGCAAATTGAGAAAGAAAATGCTGTTAAATGAATATTTCATCCTCTTCTTAATAAAAAAAAAATTGTATTTCTGAAAAGTTTCATATTTTTATCTTTTTGCTCTGCAGAAGTGTCTTGTGAGCACTGATGTTCTGGTACAATATTAGAACTGCAGCCAATTTATATGGATTTCCAAACCATACTTCTCATAATATGGCCCTAAAATAGTTTCCTCAGGATCCAGTACGAATACACTATATAAAAGCTGAAAACTGAACGAGATTATACAGTGACCTCAGAGTCACACACAAAGAATTACTCAATCCCCTCAAAAAGTGTGTGGAGGTGTAAAGCAGAGTCACTCTGTCCCAGCTCATCCCTCCTCCAGCCCTTCTTAATTCAGCAGCCATGTGGCTCTGCAGCCTTTCCCTGCAGCAGCTCCCTTCTTTCTGTGGGCTGATGCCACAGGATAGGGAAATCAAAATGACAGCTTGATTCCCATCTGCTGCAGAGACCCAACTTCCCTCCCAGCAGCCGTCATGTCTTGTGTTGCATCCTGAAATGGTGCTCCATCAAGGACAGTAAGGGATGTATCACTTCTCTGACCAGCCCACACATGAAATAATGCAAATGATGTCATATATGCACACACACCAGAAAGTCAGATCGAACTTGAAATGAAAACTGTTCAACAAGTCCACCGTTTTTCTTGGTCTGGAAGTGCATATAAGTCTGTTTTGAGGATTGTTGGAACATGAGGTGGAACCAAACCAAGCCTACCTGAGATGCAACTGACCTGAATCCTTAAGAGGCACATACACACAGACATAAACGACCCTGCCCATACTCCAGACCCAAACCTAGCTGGCACAGTCTGTCCTGTGTTTGCAGTTAAGTGTTACATTATGAAATGAAAATTGAGAAAAAAAGAAAAAAGCCATTGGCTGCCTTTGATAATTTGTTTTTTTTTTTTTTATTATTATTTTTTCTCTTTGAATGCATTCCTTCATGGCATCTGACCTCCCCACAGATTATAGAAGATATTGCCAGGATATGCCACCTTCAGAGCCCATGTAGTGAAAGTGACAACAATAAACTCATTTTCCACAAGAGAAGGACCATCATGTGGCCACTGACGAGGACTGCCTTTGGACATACGTAGTGGAAAAAGGAAAGGATTACCCTCACACTGACCTGACACCAGCCATTGCAGCAGACCTGCAAGTGACAGCACAGAGCTGCTCCACTTCCCTTTTCATTCATTTATGTTTGCATTTATAGCCTCAGAGGTATCACAGCTCTGATGCAGGATAAAGCAGTATGTGGAATTTCTTGCAGAGTGAGCCAGGAGATCATGGTACACATCTAGAGCCAGTTGTAAGTGCACGTAAGAGCTCCCTGTACAAAATCACAGAGCTTCCTTATCCAGGCAAGCCTGCTGTATATCTTGTACAACCTTATAAGCATATACATTAGTCCTACAGTGTTCCACACAGCAAATGCATATGCGCATTCATTTGCTCCAGTCTGATAGTCAGCCCTTGAGCATGTTGTCACAATCTTGCTTTTTCCAAGTAATTCACATCTAAGCTATTGCCCCTCCAAGAAGACGATGTCAGCCAGAAATGATGAAACTTTGCAGTAACTTCTGCTTCTTTTACACTGGGGAAAATCCTGAGCAGAAACAGCCCAATGAAAACTTCAAATACCGATGTAACACAAGACAGCAAACAAAACAGTCACACAATAAAGTGGCTAGAGAATTCACATGTGCTTGCAGCCCCTTCTCAGGCAAACTCTCCCCAAATGTTCTTATGCATGAATTAGGAATGACTTGATGTGCCAGAGAGCAACAGGATCTCTCTGTTCCAAGTAATATTTAATGATGCATTCAAAGTGGAACAGCTGTCATTAGAGGGATGAGGGGAAAAGCATCTCAGTTTAAAAGCTGGTAGGTCAAGTGTTCTGCTGGGGTGCAATGAACACAGGCTGACTCACGGTTGGGACACGGATGAGGTTTCCTAGATCCCCTGAACAGCTGAATCCTGACCACAAGGAGTGCAGTAGTTCTAGAGTTAGAGGTCAGTATATACAAATACATATGCAGACACGCACATATTTATTTTCTCTCATTTCTTATTTTCCGTTTTTTATTCCACCATGCAATAAATGCACGCTCTTCAAATTGATTTTCTCTCCCCAACAGAATCCTACATCAATGGTGCCATCCCCTCCATTCTGCTACCGGTAACCACCTGCATGGCTTCTTTTAGTGATCAGATTTATCCATTAAGGCTCTAATTCACTTAGGAAAGCGCTTGTGTATGTGTGTAAATCCGCTGCCCAAATGTGGTTCAGCTACAGCGCGTTTATCTGTGTCTTCTTCAGGAGTCAGGCTTACGTATTCTTCCCTGTAATGGACAAGTGTAAAGTGGTAGGTTGCTGGCCAAGTGGTCACCCCCTGGGGACATCGCAAGATATGCATACTACTTCACTTTAATCATGTAAATGTCTGAAATGAATTTATATTGGGCTCTTGAGACATTGGATAGGAGAGGTAATTGCAAGGGTATCTGCCCTTGTGCTAATTAAAGAGAGGAATAACAACAGGGCAATGAGCTGGCCAGAAAAGACACATCAAGCATACGAGTGGGTTTTGTTCACTGAGCCAAACAATCATCTGTGCTCCAGCTCACATCTACCACATTCCTCCAGCAGCTACCTAGTTAGGCACAACAGTCCAGACAAACACTATTCAAAAGCGTCTCATAGAAATTATAGCTGCTCAAAGACAAATAATCCAAAAGGGTATGAAAGAAATGACACCCAAGTACCTGGAAATAATAATATGGTTTTGTTCTTATTTTAATTAAATGTGTTCAGGTTTGAAATGCAGATACAGAGATTCAAAACTTCCAGGTCTAAAAGACTAGATTTAGATTGGATATAAAGATGACATTTTTTACTCTGAGGGTGGAGAGACACTGAAATAGGTTGCCCAGAGAAACTATGGATGCCCCATCTCTGGAAGCATTCAAAGTCATGTTGGACGGGGCTTTGGGGAACCTGATCTAATGAAAGATGTCCCTGGCCACAGCCGGGGGGGTTGAACTTTGAAGGTTTCTCCCAATCCAAACCCTTATGCAATTGTATGATTCCTACCAAAGGCAGGAATACACACAGGGAGGCAAATATGTTTCTGTTGTCAATTTGTCAATGAAAACCCTAAAATTTAATAAAATACCAAATCAGTGAAAATGGAAATTATTTTGAGAACTGAATTTCTTAGCCACCTTTGATAAAGATGTTAAAACTATACCGACCCAAACATAATGAGCATCACTCTTAGCAGGAAGAATTCAAGCCTTGAAGTCAATATATTTGCTTATAGGAGTAACTGTCGGTAAGATCACAGCTTTCAAGATAATCTCAAAAAAGAAGTACGCCTAAGAGAAGACATCTACTGTAATCATATTTTGTCTGTAACCAGTATGCCATCATGTCAGGTAGAAAAAACCCCCGCCTTCTCTTTAAGACAATGTAAAAAAAGACCTGCAGTACATGTGGAATATTTGGGTAAACTTGCTGTTAAACAATGTTTCAGCTACTGTTGAGAACATGGCTCAGCTGAAGGCACTGAAATCACATACTATGAAAGCAAATAGACTCAGAATATCTTAGCCTGCTTCAGCCGTTGTGGGCTGCCACAGAAAGCATACTAGAAATAAAAGCCAAGTTGGAAGATTGCTATGTGGCTTATGATAATTAAACATCTCCTACAAGACTCCTCTTTCCATTCCTACATGCAGGACATCATGCCCAAAACACATCAACGGTAGCCAGGAAGCTTTCCTTCTGATGATGTTCTTACGTGGATTTGTTACTGGAGCTTCCCTCCCATGTGCCGGACAGCAAGTAACACAGTTTACTGTCGTACATGATTGGAAGGATAAGTGACTCAAATATTGTGGAGATGCACAGTCATTTCAGTAAATATAGCCATATAGAAAGGTAGAAAAAGGTGTTTAGGTGTTGAAAGTGCCTGTTATTATCCCATGTTGTCTGCCATTATAACTATTGGAAATTTACTACAAATATTGATCAATACATCATATTTTAAATAGGAAACGACAATGAAAAAACTTTACAAGGTGCTGTTGGGAACTGCTTTTTGATATACTGAAGAGAAACCCTGGCTTTGTTGCTGATCTGCCCTGTAATACTGATCGTAGCATCTTTGTTTCTTTTTCCATAGCTTATGCACTTCAGAATACAGTCTGTCTCTTCACAAGTACCTGCTGCAGCATATTGAGGAGTAGATCGCCTGATTTTAAAGAAAAACAGTAAGGAGCAAGTGGACACTGAAGATGCAATTCAATTAATGTTAAAATGCACCTTACTTTCAAGATCTGCAAACATTTCCAACTCTTTCACGCAGAGACTTCAATGCTAGTAACATGTCCTCTGCCAATCCAGAGGTTGATTCAAATAAATATTTCCATATCTACTTGATAGTGTTTATAAGAAGGCATGTGACTATCCACAGGCATGCTTTAAATGCTGTGAATGACCTGCTGCTGCAGTTCTGCCTGCTATGTAGTCATGTCCTCCGTGTTGTCACTGGTATGCGAAGCATGGGCTTTTTCATTGCAAGACAGAACTGGCTGCGTGAGTCTGACAGCTCCTTTCCTTTTGCTGCACAGGAAAATATGCTCTTAAAATCAGCTCTTAAAAAAAAAAGGCATGGCAGGAAGAGAAAATAAATTAGTTCAATAGACAAGAAAGCATCCTTCAGAAATGTGTTTTCTGTTCAGTAACACTGTGATCTGCTAATAAGGATCTGATGCTGCAGGGAACAGGTGATGCCATCTTCACTTTTGTGCCAGTAGGTACCAGATGATTACAAGGCTATGCCTGGGTATATTACCCCTGCAATCTGCACTAAAGATGGAGAAAGAATGGTCCAGAAAGGAACATGCTTGTGTTATTTACTCAATACAGTCAAACTGACAGCTCTGCCTACAGCCAAGGCTCCTCACAACCACCAATCCTTGTTGCAGCTCCTCCTGCTCATTTTATTTTCTCTTTTTTTTTTCCTCTGGGAAGTTTTTCACAGAACAATTCTTCACCTAAATGGCTAATCTAGAACCTGCAAAATCCAGTAACACTGATGCCACTAAATGCCTGCAACAAGAAACAACAATCTTCTGGACCAGCCATCTTTTCAACTTTGACTACATCCATATGACATTTCTCTGGTAAGGTCAGATTGAGAAGACTAATTTAAACACACACTTATTAAAATGCTTTCCTAGGATACACAATCTGCTGTAGCATTAGAAGATTTTATCACAGGGTTTAATGCCAATGAACAATTTCCAGCCCACTGGTCATCACTTTGTCAAGCATCTACCCTTCTCACCACAAAGGATCTCCCACCCTTCAGTCACAGCCCAGACTTCACAGCACTGAAAGATCCTACCTCTCCCAACAGCTGCTCAAATTTACTACTTGAAGCAATATAAACTAAGGGGTATGCCCACACAACATACTGTCCCCCTGCCACAGATCCCACATTGATGTTGGCGTAGACAGCAAGCACCACTGAATGATGGAAAGAGCAAAATGCATCTTAGACTCAGTGAAACGAGTTACCCTGCTGTCCCTAATCATACACCAACAGAGAAAGTAGCTGGTTGCTGGGGTTTTCTCCACATAGACAGCAACACTACAGTGGGATACTTGGCTGAAAGGTGAGCTGAATACCCGCTGGAGAGAACTGCATGCTATTATTTAGCAGAGAATAAAATTAACAGTCACAATCTAATTAAGGGATGACATGGGATTCTTTGCCATTTGAAGCATTTAAATGAGGATCCAGTGTCTCCTCTTAGGAGAGGCAATATCTCTGCCAAAACTACAGGCTCCTTGCAGGATTTATGAGCTCTGATCTAGAAGTAATACTGAAGGTCAGAAAAGAAATATCTTATTTGGTTTTGAAATCTTGAATCTAGGCATAAATAACAGGCCCATATCATCATGCATTTTCTCTGTTCATCTCCATTGTTTTCCTCATAACATTTTAACCCAGTTACTGTTCCTCCTTCACTGGCACACTGGAGGGATTAGAGGGAAAGGAGAGTCAGTCTTGGAAACCACTTGCAAATCTCCAAGCGTTAGCTAATATCACATCAAAAGTGGCAGAAACGTGGTCCCAGCTATGTAAAATTTATAGTTTGTCAGGAACAGAAAGCTGGGAGAATGGAACCACTTCTACCCAGACACAAGAAAAGGAAAAGGCTCACCCTACACTTGCACAGCAGTCTTTGTCACAGCCAAAATCTGAACTACCATGGTATTTTCAGGATACTGTATCTGTGTGGTTAACAAACCTGTAGCATTTCCTACCCAGGAACAAAGAGGTTCCTATGTAGAAGTATAAGATAAAGGTATGCCTTGGTCACTGATCCCTCTTTTCTTTCTGATCAAATGAAGCTTTCACCACAAATGCTGAGCAGGAATGAAGAACAACATGCATTCAAGCAGTCATTGCAAAAAAAAAAAAAAGTTTTGCCTATTAAGCCTTAACTAAAAGCGTTTTTCAAAAAGATTTTACATTGAAATAATAAAAATGGGGAAACTTATCGATATTGATTATGTGTCCTAGGCAGGAAAGGAAAGAAAGCAAAAGGAACAAAAAGAGAATGATGTTATTCCTGGAAGTAATGCTGATCCATCTGTTACAAATCAAAAGAAAAGAACTTGACATATACTTCAAAGAGTAACCGATGAACAGATTATTCTATTAATTCTATCATACTGTTTTCTATCTTCTGCCGTTAAGTTCTTTCTCACTAGCTCTCATTTTACAAAATTTTTTTCTTTTCAGTTGAAGAATTATCTCATTGGTTGCGAAGACATGAGATACTACATGACAGACAGACCATAGAGGACACGGAAATATTTCTGCAGTATGTGCATTCTTTGAATGGCCAAAGTTCACAAGAAGTCAGTATGTGTAAAGTCTGCAGAAACCCGGTGTGCATGACTATCAGCATTTCAGATTTCACAGAATCCCAGGTTGGAAGCGACCTCAGGGATCATCTAGGCCAATCTTTCTAGGACAAGCACAGTCTAGACAAGATGGCCCAGCACCCTGTCCAGCCAACTCTTAAAGGTGTCCAACATGGCCGAGTCAACCACTTCCCTGGGGAGATTATTCCAATGGGTGACTGTCCTCACTGTGAAAATTTTCCCTCTGGTGTCCAACCGGAATATCCCCCAGAGCAACTTGTGTCCATCCCCCCTTGTCCTCTCCATGTGACTCCTTGTGAAAAGGGAGTCTCCATCTTCTTTGTAGCCACCCCTTAAGTACTGGTACATGGTGATGAGATCCCCTCTGAGCCTTCTTTTCTCAAGGCTGAACAAACCCAGCTCTCCCAGCCTATCCTCATATGGCAGCTTCCCATCTTGGTGGCCCTTCACTGGACCCCTTCCAGCCTGTCCACATCCTTTTTGTATAGCGGGGGTACCTCACTGACAACATATGCAGCCTGATTTGCAAAGAAGTTTGGGACATACAAGTCGATCTCCATTGGGATTCATGGAAATCAGGGCTTTTAAAGAGGCCTGTCCCTGGGGAACTGTGCTTGACAGTGCTAATGATGTGTCTTCAGTTATACAGCACGCTTCTCCCACCTCCCTGGCTGCTGCTAGGAGACAAGCACTTTCAAGAATCAGACCACATGAATCCCCCAAAAGTGAAGTTTTATAATATTTTGTAGACATAATGTGGAAGGAAAAAAGTAATATTTAAGGGTAGAAGCCAGGATACATTCTGCTATTCCAAACCATGACATTGGTTTGCCATAAACATCACTCAAAGCAACTAGCTCTGGAAGTCCAATTTTCCATCTAATCAAGGACTAGAGTCACCTCTTTCTTTTTGGGCTGTTGCATAACTTTATAGCTACCAAGAACTGATTTGGGGTACAAAACTAGGGTTTAAATAGACAGCACAAGATCTAACCTTCATTAGAGACATCATAGTTGTTACTTCTCTATCAGTAGCACTGTGGCTGCAAATGGAAATCTATACCATGAATCTCATTAATATCACACTATTGACCATCTTTCTCTGCCCATGGTAATTCATAGTACCATCTCCCTGCTTTATTACTCTGGGAGTTCAGATGACATACTGCAAATAGTGACTGGTATCTGTATTACAGTTTGTATCACCCAGAATCACTCCTTCCCAAGTTTTCAAATGTGTGAGGCTCTTAGCTGGCCATCGTGACATCCACTGATCAGTTACACACTCAGGGTTGAAGTTTGTTCCTCATGAACTGGCTGGAAATTTTGCTGCTTTCAGTAGAAATTGCAGCTGGTAAAACTGAATGTCCCATGGGACCCAGACCCAAGCCTTTATCCGGGCTATATACAGACATAAAATCACATACATAACTTAAATCAGTGAAAACAATTGAAGGACAGGCTTCAGCTTTTGTTAAATGAATAGTGTTAACAAAAACTGCTGGGGATGAAACACCTTCACTCAGAAGTGATGTATTCAAAATCTTACACTGGAATTTGAATATCAAATTATTCAGTGCCCTCAGCTACTGGGGATGTGCAGGAGTAGCAATGCACTTTGCAGAACGATGTGTTTTGAGTAGCAGTGGTGGTGTTTGGTTGGTTGTTGTTTTTTTTTTTTTAAAGAAAACACAAATCAGTGTTTCTGGAGCACACTGCTGTTGGGACAATCACCTCAAACTAATAAGTAAAATTGGGATTAAAATATAGTTGACACAGGAGTGAGGGCATTACCTTTGGAAGAAATCCCCTCTCCAAGGTTTATTACATTTCAAAATAAATCCAGTTTGCTTAATCTACAGTTAGCATCTGCACTTCATGCATTTTTTTCCTAAACAAAGATAAAATACCATGTACAAACTAATGGTTTAGAAATAGCTTTCACATTAATCACCCAAGTACCAAATTGGTGCCAATACATTTATCTTGGCTGTGACACTTTCAGAAGAAGGATAGATAAGTAAACAGCCACAAAATACGGAGGTGCTTAGCTCAAGTAGAATAAACTCCAGTGTTGGTGAAAAGGGAAATATGAAAGAGGCCATTAAACACATGCTCACACAAATCTATTTACATTTAAAGAACAAGAGAACCATTTGCTGTAACTAAATGTAAGATAATTAAAAGTGGGAATTACCAATTAGAACTATATATTAGCAATAAGTACTCTTAAAAATACTGCAATGCTGAATGTGCCAATACTATCAGTCCATTTTATTTTTCAAGCACTGCCATTTCTAAGAGCTCTACACAGAACTTTTAGTATACAGCATAGTTCACTGATTTCTTATGAGGACAAAGCACACAATTTCCCCTGGAATTAAATGTCCACTAACGGGCAGCACATACTAAGTAGCCTCCCTTCCAGAGGCTGCTCACTCTCACTGTGTATTGACCTAAGCATGCATGCACATGAGTCCAAATTTTATGATTGTTTGCGTAGGTAGAGCATAACCTGTATCAGCAACCACAATAATACAGTGCACCTGCAGAAGCAGCCAGGCCTGATGGTTGCAGGTTGGCACTTTCTTCTCTGTCCACGTTCTCCAGCAATGTCTAACCCCTCAAGATGGTTACCCTTCTTCCATGGATCTCTTTATAGTCCTTAATATCAGGGAACACTTCCAAATACCAGGGGACACTTCCAGTGTAAAAACTAAATTTGTTCCTTTGAAACCAAGCTACCTGAAGACCCATTCAGTAGTGCTAAGCACCACCCAATTCCTGGCAGAGGCAGGGCCAGCTCCAAGTTTTTAGTATTGCCACCAACAGACTGATGAGGAAATCAGTGCCTCTGTCAAAAGAAACCAAACCTAGGCAGCATTACGAGGATGAGTGAGACTGGGTAAGTGACACATAAGTACCTTCCCAGTTATGACTGAAACAGGGATCTGCAGCTGCTTCTTGGGTAGGTAGGAATCATGGTGGGCTCTGCTCAGACCCTGCTCGGGAAGGTCTGGAGAAAACTGTGTACCATTTACAGAGTCCAGACCTAACTTCTCTGCTGGAAGCCTGATGCACTGAAAGCTGCCTTCTCAACTATTACTCCTTTTTTTTTTCTTACATCCTTCACCCCCCACCAAAGCCTAACCAAAAGCATGAAGAAGTGTAGAAGGTGCTGCCAAAGTCAAAGCTGTGGTGAACGCTATGCCTATGCAGCTACCCACCGTGCCGAGGCTTATGGGGCTGAGAGGTAGGACAAGAACAGGACAGGGGAACCACATGTTATACCCTGAGACCAGCTAAATCTGTAGCCCAGCTCAGGCTTGGGACCAGGCTCCCTGAGCCCTGCTCAGCAATCAGCTGCAAGACTCTCTCCCCCTAGTGCATAAGTAATTATTCGAACTGGAGTCACCTTTTAAATAAATGGAGTCTCCTGTTCTTGCGGGGAGGAGAGAGATAAAAGAGCATCAGATGCCGGCTCCTTTTTGCATGAATGCAGCCACGTGTATCTTCCATTAGCACAAAAGAGCTTCACACGCATATACACACTGAGAAGATACTCTGCCCCCATACCTCTATTGAAAGGAGAACAAAAGTACTGAATGAATGGCAACCCTAAATACAGTGGTTAATAGAGTACCACATATATCTGACAAGCAAGATAATATGCCTGCAGCCAAAGAAACACATTTTTATTATCAGTAGGTAAAAGCAAGTGGATGTAGTGTTTCTTACAAATTCCTATTTACACATTTCATAAAACCTTGATTCCCTGTAGTCCTGTCCATGAAAGCACTTCAAATTCATTTCTGTTAGTAACCCAATTCACTGTTATGACAGCAGGCTTTAGTCCCTACAAAACAGCAAGACTGAGACTATTGCAGGGTCTTTCTCCTGCGGACAAAAGAAATGTCATCCATGAAGATCTCCTGGATGACAGTCCCCATCAGATGACACAGATGCATATGAAGATGGTGATTCAGGTCAAGGAGAAACACTGCAGTAAGACTGTTAGAAACAGCAGGGAACGTGTAAAACAGAGACAAGCTGCTTTGCCAAGGAGTTATAGTTTAGCATCTTTCAGAAATATAATGCCACCATAGCAGCTCCTCAAGGCCTTAGCAGAGGTATGTGCTGCAGGCTAGGAGGTTCCTTCACCCCAATGATCTTGTAATCTGAAGAGGCAAAATTACACAATACTTGGCAGGGGGTAGGTAAGCAAGAGGGGAAGACAGTTGCTTATGTATTTTTCATATTTAGGCCTAAGCTGCGAGGTGTCCTGAGTGCAGGCTTAAATACTGGTGTTTGCAAAATAGTATACACCTGCTCCTGATACCCACAGACTTCTTGAGTAGTCCGGCCATGAGCCCATATGGGAGGCAATCTTCATAAAAATATAAGACCATCTGTATTTATCTGATTTAGTACCATAAATTGCTCTCACATCAGTGGGAATCATTGTTTTAGTTTTAAACTCACCTCATTTGGTACCTCTGAACACTTATTTACCTTTCAGGTTGGGTTGGGGGGGCCATAATACCTCTTCTGTTAATTGCTTTAGAAAACTTTGTCCTGTATGTGTTTGTCAGGATAAGTCTTCTCTAAAGCTTACAAGCGCAAAGCTTTCGAAATTCTCCAGTCCCCTTTCTGTGGCCTCATATTTCTTCTCCTTACCTCTGAACTCCATTTATTTGCTCACAAACCAACTCATGACAACATTTGTCAATGAATTTAATGCTCTAGTTAGCAAGGAAGAAGCTTGTTCGCTAACATTTATTATAAATACTCTTCGCTCAGCAGGCAATGGACTATACAGACATTTGACTAAGAGATAAATTGCAGCAAATAATTTTAGGTATTTTTTTATCCACTAGAAGTAGTCAATCTGAATTAAATGCAACAGAATGATTTTCATGGTGACAGCTGTAGCAAAAAGGCTCCTATAAAAGATATGTCTGTACATAAAAAATAGTTAATAGAAAATGCTGTCTGTAGACAGAAGGGACTACATAGTATTGCATAAAGCTCTTGTTATGCCAGGCAAATGGCCACTGGTCAGCAGCTGTATGAAAGCAGACCAAGAACCATCTGAAACATTTCAAACAGTGAAGGAAGGAAAAGTAAGTTAGGCAGCTTATAGGGTTGTACAGAGTGCCTATGGAGATTTGGCCTCTAATTCATACTGAAATTAAGATGCTAGGCTACTAAAATACTTTTGAAGATCATATTAGGTACATATCTGCTTCTCAAGGGACCCATATGGTCTGTGGTGTCTGGTCCTCAAGTAGGTCTATAGTGCTTCTAAATCCATTAAGGACTCCTGAACATCTCAGAGTATTTCTAAATTGCCATTTTCATAACACATTTCCTAGAGGAAGCTCTGAGTCAAAACAACTTCTGCTGGAAGCGCCAAAAGAAAAACATTACTATGATGCATGGAGCATTAGTCGCACTGCAAAAAGAAACAAAATAATGGAATCTCACTGTAATGATTTTCAAAACTATTAACTTTGTTAATGAGTCATTAAAAATTTACTCCCTGCACTGATTCAGTGAAAGAACAGAGTCATTCATTAAAATCTCATCCAAAACGTTTTAATCCAGCTGCCTCTTAAAATGTATGGACAATGCATATGTTTGGTTTTAAATTACAGAAGTTTGGAATGTGGAAAAAAAAATCTTTTTGGAAGAAATAATGTAAAAAGTTTCCAGTAAAACTAGAGTTTTACTGCAGATGTGTAACAGCAGTTAAAAAAACAACAAAAAAGGGGTGGAGTCACATCAATGGAACTATGATACACATTAAATACATTTTTATCATTATTAAACACCTCTGCTCTGTTGCTAATCATATATTTAATGCAAAATAATTAAACATGAGTCTACAGAACAGGAGGAATGTATTAAAGGACACTAATATTTAATTTTCCAGGAACACTAGTCCAATTTTAAAGGGTTTGGTTTTTAAGGACTAGGCAAAGGACAGTAAGTTGGCAGCCCTGCCAGCTCTTATGATTTCGTTACAAATCCAGTGATATTTCATGCGCAAGTTGTGGTTCCCAAAGCCCTCTAACATGAAAGAAATTCTCAGCTTTTCTTTTATTCATAAGTGACTTGCCTTTCAGCTGGCAGAGGAAAGCTTGAAAATGTAAACTCTAAAGAAATACCCAGGAGAAATACACACACACACATCCTAGTGTCTCAGGATTTTAAGGCAATCTCATGATTTACGGAATCTTTGCTCGCAATTTCTCTACTTTGGCAAGTGACTAACTGTTCTGAAGTAATCTATGAATATGAATACACAACTACAGTATCAACACCGGGTGCTATTGTATTTTAAATTTGAACATTTTTCTTTGAAATGCAATGAACTAACACACAATGGTACTGTAAGAAAAGTCGCTAGGAAATAAAAAGCAGGTGCTTCTCAAGAGCACACCAGAGGGAAGGTGGCCAAGTTTCAGGCTTACTATCCTCCATCATGCTGCCAGTTCTGTTTTGCTATGGCTTAGGATCCTAGATCAAAAAGTCCTTCCCAGGACGGAAACAGGAGCATCTACTGGAGCTGTCTAGTTGGACAAGTTGAAAGAGATAATTTGGAAGAAGAAAGAAACTGAGAGACATTTCAAGTCAAGGAAAGAAAATCTGTAAGTCATAGTTTGTTTTACTATTTCAGCACAAGCAAGAGGGTGACATGCAAGACTGCAGGAATACCCTTTCCAGCATTGATCTGGACTCTCAGTCACAAGAACCTCACTACCCTCCACCACTCTAGTAGGCTTTTAAACTGTTTCTCTCGGCATCCTTTATAAGCAAAAGTGCAGTTTTCAATTAAACCTCTGGGGGTATGATTGGAATAGAAATATCTTTAGCTTTGGTAAAGAGAGCGAGCATGAATTACTAAGAGGCAGGACAGTTTTATATATTAGTTTCGATAAAAAGGTTGTAGATCTGTAGAGAAGATGATAAACCTACAAGAGCTGCCCACATATTCAACATGAATTTTCTTGTGGGCCCCAGAAATTCTTCCAATCCTAATGGAAATCATTCTATGTATTTTCCAGTCCCCCCCCCCCAAAAAAAATCCACTAGAAGAATACAAATGTTCAGAAAAACGTAGAGAAAAATACTGCATGCAAAAGGCTGCACAAATCCTATGCAATGGTACATAGCATCAAGTGAAAGGAGTATTCCGGTTACCTGAAGGTCAAGCTACACAGCTGAGCTGCTTTAATCATCCTGACAAACGCGTAAACTATAATTAATTACCCATCTCACCAGCTCAGGCCAAAGATGAAGAAAATAATAAACCTTGCTAAAGACCTTCCCAGTCAGTTCACCAATGAGGTTGATTAAGGAAGTCTTCCCCCTTGGCTACTACTTATAAGGACCTAGGAACATTTACAGCAGGAGGGTAAGGCATAAAGCACTCCTGTTGCCGTCATCTTTTTGGGACAAGAAGGGGAAGACTTCGGAATGGTTCCATATGTGTTCGTGTCACAGGCCAGAGCATATGACTGCTATGCCCCTGATCTTCAAAAAGCATTTATGGTTGCTAAATAGCAGCAAGACAGAAGGAAAACAACAGCTTCATGAATTTCACTACATTTTTTCCTGTCATGAGAAGCAGCAGCTGTGCTAGTTCCCTTTCCCAGTACTACTCCTGGCCAGTCCCTTTGCTGCTGCAAGAGTCTGTAAATCAAAGGCCATGAAAGCAAACATCAACCTTTCTAAAGTTGTCATTAAAATTTAAGTCAGGGCTAGTAACTGAGTGTCTGTGTTGGTGTAAGGCAGTGTGACACTGCTGGATACTGGGTTAAGATACAGATTAAACTCTAAGGCTCGCTAACTCCAGCGAGACCCAGATTTCACCTCCGAATGTATTCTTGCCTCTGACATCAGGTCCCTGGGCAAGTTATTTCATTGCTCACTATTTACCTTGCCCGTGCAGTGCCAGCACCTATGCTGATAACTGTGCCAGCATGGCAGGGACCACTTCTTAACCATACTTTTAAAACAACTAGCACAACGAACCCCTGACCTCTATTCTTTTCTTATCAACAGTGACTAAATATATTTAATCTTTTTGTAGGGGCCTTTGAAGACAGCCACCCCCATACTCCTGTTTTATTTTCTATGCCCCTTTCTAGGAGTAGCTGTGAGCAGGAGGACAAGGTTTCAAAGTCTCTCCATGATAACCTCTATCCACTCCTCACCAAAGTCAAGAGGACTTTTCCCCAGGAGATCCACAAACTTTCTAGTGTACCAGCAGTCTCCCTTCTGCTGAGCTGTTTTGTGGAGATCTCTGACAGAAATGTGTAAAAACATCTAAGGAGACACTTTTCCAAAACAGCAATTAATCATTGGAAACAAGGCAACAACCGTGTTAATAAATCATGGATAGATGCCATCATCTTTAGTTACCACAGTTTTCAATGCATTTCATTTCAATTTCTTGTGTTTTCAATTCCTTTGTGTTGTTCTCATTGCCAGTGCACGGGCTGCTCTTGTCAGTGGTGAGTAGGCTGATCCTGGAAAGTGCTCAGGGCAGCCACTGAGGTGCTGGGTGCCCCTAGTTTCCATCAACATGGCATAGGAACTGAGCAAGCTGAGCCTTATGTAGGATGAAGCACAAAAAATACTTTGAAAATAGATGTTTCTCCTCTGGCATCCAGCAGGGACAACATGCAATTGGCTAGTACACTGATGATTATTTTTCCATTACTCTGAGAGCAGTTTCATCCTTCTTTATTTCCTCTAATTGCCTTGACAGTATTTCATAATCTGATCAGTGTGGAGCAGATTTTAAAAATATATGTTTTCCTTCTACACATACTGTTAATTGTTGACAATCCTTAAGCAGTTTTGTTACGCAAAAACGGCTGCTTGCTCTGGACCATTTCACAATGTGAGAAACACAATGTTCCCCAATTGCTGTGTTCCGATTCCTGTGCACATGAAGGATAACCACAAGATTCAAGTATCCTACTGGAAACCAAGGTACTAGTGTCTGCCTCAGGGTTGTGCTTGCAACACCATATGTAATCAGAAAGTATCTCTTAATTTCTGCTCTATGTCCATGTGTTGACCAAGTGAAAATAATAATAATAAATCTTCTTTCCCTAAGTATTTTTGTCTTATCTACTTATCTTAGCACAACTTCTGGGACAGGAATGTCTTGCACTGTGTGCACAAACAATACAGCATCACACAATATACCAGATACTGGCTTGGCTGGTAGCCTCTAGCTGCTACAGTAGTATAAAGAATAAAAATTATTGGCCATATCTAAATGGCATTTGAAAACTGATCCTTCTGTACCTCTGCTGAAAATCCCTACTGCTCCCGCATTAGAACTAGTTAGCTCGTCATCAGACATATTCCTCTTGAATTTTTCATCCCAAAACTACAATACATAGTACTTTCTTATTACTTTCTGCTATGAATGCTGCTACATTAGCCTCAGCATAAACAAAGCAAATGGCCTTCAGTCCACATCCCAAAAAACATACTCCAGATGGACTCCCATTTTAAACATGAGAAATGGATGTCCACCGAGGTCAAAATAATAACTACAAAGTCACATGGGAAGCAGAAGCAAAGAGTGGTTGCTTTGGTCTGAGCTGTGCAACATAACATTGCCTCTTCACATTAAAAATCTTCCTTCCCATCCCTGCACACAACACTGCGGTTGGGTTTTAGCATAGTTTTAACCTTCAAAAATGGTACTCTCTCACATTTCCATAAACTTTATCTCAAGATATGATTTCTAAACAATCAAACTATTTCCTCTTTGAAAATGCCTCCTTTACTTCAGCATTTTTAAGCAAAAGCAAAAGGGCAAGGCAGGAACAAATTATTTGCAGATTCAGGCTACATTCAGTGGGTAGTTACAGTTAACAAAACCCAGCATTTTTTCATCAGATAAACTATTCAACCAAAGCACTGTGCACATATCTGCTGTGAACACTTTAATTTGCTGCTTCTTTATTGGGTTTTGGAAGGAGTTATTGAGTTGCCTTATTGATTTTTAGTGAGTGAAACAGTAGTTTTCGTTGGGATCTTGACTGAGCTAATTGATAAGCTCTTGGTAATAAACAATAGCAGTGGCAAAAAAGTAAATGAAATGCAGTCAGAGCAAAAAAACACCTTCAGAAACTTGTGAAATGGTATCATTGTATCTACAAGCCAAGTGTTGCTGCAGAAACACTGTTGGAGTAACGAGTGCTACTGGAAATGTAATGACTGCACACTGAGTAATTAACATGTTACATGAATTACTGATACATCTAAGGATGCATGTTTATTTTAGCTTGCTGGGCAAGATTAAGTAAAATAAAATATTCTATAATTTACTCAGTATGGAGTTTTTATTTCCTACAGCCTGGTTATAACTTAAAATTGAAGATGCGATTACAGACATATCCTCTGAATGCACAGTTAAATCAGTAGGGTTCAACTTGAAAACCATATCGAAGACCACAGGCTGATCTCTCATTGCAAACTATTAATAACTATTGACCCATTGTTCAAACAACTTGCGAATGGCATAATACAGTATAAGTCACTGCATTTCATTGGTCTAATGCCTTCTAAGTCATGCCTGATGCAATGTTAAGTCAATTCACTCAACAAGCAAAAAAAAAAAAAAAAGCCATGGTTTAAGGGGAATATAGTCACTTCACCCAGATAATACAGATATAATGTGGCTGTTCAATCAACTAAGTGAAAGTGCTTGTTTCCTTGTTTCTTTCCCTTCTCAATACACATGTACTTTTCAATATTATTAACGGCCATTATGAAATCTGCTACAGTTGACAGTTCAAAACGTTAATCCATAAGGTCAAGGAGGAGAGGCTAATGCAGTTAGTGTGGAGCATGTTGGGCAGCTATAGAGTTCATAGCTTCCACAATTGGATAATAAGGTTTAATTATGCAAAAGATGTAGGCAAATGCCTGGGGGGGGGGGGAAGGGGGAATAAACAACAAAACCAAAACAAACATCACACCCAAAATCTTTAGAAAAGCATTTTTCACTGAAAAAAGCTTTCCTTTTTAAAAAGGAAAGTTGAACACTGACTATTGGCAAGTGCCACTGACACTTGGAAATACCGCTGTAGCTCCTCATAGGTGTTTCTGTACCAGAGCTTCTCTTCTTCCACGTTGGGGGGCTCAAGTGAACTACATTTCCCATGAGATGCTGAAAAATTCCCCCTTCCTGAGCTGCTGTGACCTCAACTCCCTGCATAAGACATGGTCCAGAGGGCAAGCTCCATCGCCAGGAGGGAGGGAGAGGCTTACTGCCACCCTCCACAGAAGCTACTGCAAACTGTCAGAGAAAACATGCCCTGCCTGTCACCAAACATATGTCCCATTGCAACAAGGCTTGCCTTGGACACAAACTGGCATTTTTTGCCCTTTCCAGATTTTGAACTTTGCTACTGCTACTGCTTCTGCTTTCCTGAGCTCACTTAGAAGATACAAATGGATGCTCTCCTGAAACTTTGAACACATTTCAGACTCACCTTCACCAAGACTGCAAAAGGAGATGGCAGATGAACACAAAGGCAACGTGCTTGACAGAAAGACTCTTTGCCCATCACATTAATTGTATTAAGTGAGACATCGAGAAGCACCTCCTCTGAAGTCTGCTAGCCTGCTTGTTTGTATGGAAACCACTGTAAATTTATCAAGCCAGATTACAAAATAAGAAGGAAATATATGCAAGAATGCCTGGAAGTCTAGTATCTGAGCACAGCACACAATGACATCCTCACACTTTGCATGGAGAAAGATAGCCAGTGGATTGCTGAGTATGCTGAAACCACCCAAACCACCATACAGACCTTTACAGGCCAGGAAATTGGGACAAGGTGCTTTGGAAGGGAAAATTCCTCTTAGCACCTGTTAGGCACCTTGCTAGGTCAGGCTCCCATGTTTACCACGTGGTTTGAGAGAAGAAGGGCTGGAATTGGAAAAAGTGGAAAAGGAAGCTACCATTGCTTGCTAACAGAAGGATGCAGAGGGAAAAAAGGATACAGATGAGGAGGTTTGAAATAGGACTTGGTGTTAAAAGTGCCATAGCAGGTTAGCAACCATATTACTTTGAGGCTTTTTTCTTTCATTTACAGAAAAAGAGTTGAGGCTCTTCAGACAAAAGTGATAAATGCCCTTGCTCTGGCTCTTACTCAGCCAGTGCTATTATACACCTGCACAGTTCAGGTAGAGCACAGCTTCCTGACAGGGAGTCAAAAATAGCTCCATTTGCCTATAGTTCAGAGGCAGCTGGAATCACAGCTCTTATCTCATGGAGAGAAGAAGAGTTTCAGCCTTGCCAAGACAAGTCAACCACAAATCACCCTGATCCCAAACAGTGTCTCTGTCCAGCCGTACATACGCAACCCAGGCTCCTGATATGAACAGGTTCCCAAGCATCATACTTATTCCCTTCCTTAGGAAGGAAGGCACATAAGAAACTGCTGCTTTACCCCATAGCCTTCTTTAGGGCTCAGCATGCCCCAAGCCTCTGCAAAGTAATTGCTCAAGGAGTTCCTGGGATTGAGGAGTGGGTAGATGCTTTTGCAAACAATGAAGGCTTCATCCACAGATGGAGCAGGATTAGGCATACCTATAGGCAGAGCTGGTTTTTAAAGCAGCTGTTCAGCTACTTGTATCCTCGGTGAGACTTTCAGGTTTTTTAAAATATTCTTAATGCAATTTGTCAACTTGCAGGGAGAAGGAGAATCAGACAACTGTAACTATGGCAATAAGATCATTACTGGTGTGGAAGATCTAGCCTTTCCCAATGCTTCAGCAGCCTTCATGCATGATGCTAATTAGACAAACTCTTTGCAATTCCTTGAGACTTCTACAGCATTGAATGCAGAGGCTCAGCCTCTAATGAAGAAGATTCACTTAAAATTATGTGACATAACCATTGTTGTAACGTATGTTAAACAAACCTTTTGGCCTTTATTTTCCAAGGCTGCATATCCTTTTCCATTACAGCACCAACTTTAAGGACTTACAGCTAGTTATGGAAGGCTGACACACATACCTGTGTTGCAGTGGGTGGGAGTATGCCCTGCTGGCTCACCCGGTGCATATCTCTTCATGCTTCTAGGAGAATAAATAGTTCCCAAAGAGTGCCGAGCCATTTAGAAATCTGGTCCCTTTGAGTGCAGAGCTCTTTAAACAATCATCCCTGAAGTGGGTGCTATAGATATCTGAAAATGAGACATAAAAGGTGGTTAACAAGATGTATAATTTTTTAATCCCGTGGTCATATCTGCTCAATCTTGCAAAGACCGGGCACTCATTCAGTTTTCCTACCATGAGTGACTTAAATTATATTCTTTTGACTATTACTGTGAAATAAAATACATGTGCAAACATCTCTGAGGGCTTAGAGGTGACATTGGCTAGTTGTTTTCCAGCAGAACTGTTTCCATTAGGAACAGCTTATAGCCAGAATTGAAAGGCTTCTTGGGACCATGTCCCTTTTGATGACGGATCATCACTTGCTTTTTCCCTGGCTGGTTTACCTTACCAGATCCTCAGTAGCCCTCCTGTGAGCTATCACATTCCCCAGTTCTCAGGTACCAGTACATGGAGGACTTTCAAGGACCACATATCCTAGCTGTGGTGCTGCTCATCCAATTAATCTGACTGTAATGAGAAGGCTAGCATCCCAAGCCCCTTGATTTCTCATAAGGTAGCCATAGCCCCAGACCCAACACTGATGTTCTCTAACCACTCTTCCATTTTCTAGCTCAACAAGGTTTTCTGCAACCTCTGCTCAGTGCCCAATTCTTTATTTCCTCCAAAGCTTTACAGATAAAATAAGACAAAGGTGAAAGAGGGAGGTCTTGATTGCCTGTGAAGCACTCAACCCTTAAAGTCCTTTTTTGCACATCAGCTTCCTCCCATGGTTTTAGCCTTTCTAATTCTGGCCCAAGCTGTTATGCTGCCTGTGCTGTTAAGTAGTAAGTTTCAACCTTGAGCTATGCAAAACCTTTTTCTCTAAATACCCCGAGGCTACTGAGAAGGCTAAATAATCAAGGCTTACATAATGCTTTGATGCTAATTGTCAGATGAAAGATGCCTAAGGAACAGGATACAATAAACCAGAAACAACCTTTTAAAAATATTTTATTATTTTTTTTTAAAAAAAGGATTTCTCCTGAGTCCCTGCAGACAGATCTAAGGCAAAGGTAAGACATTCTGGATGGGGCAAAGTGAGGCACCACTCCACTAAAGAGATGACAGCACTCTAATGGCAGCTTAAAAAGTTATGGACAGAAGAGGCAGCAACCCCAAAAGCTGATATAACCTTCTTATTTGTAAAGCCACTGCCTCCACTGTTTAACTCTTCTGAAAGAAGAGGACAGAATTCAACAGGAAACATTTTTGAGCAAAAGTGGACTAAGAGGATGAAGTTGGTATGATGTAGTTACAGAACATAAGCTCCCATCAGGCTTTACTATATTACTGTGCCATCAAAGCCAGTGGAATTACTGTGCTAGAGTCAGGAATAAAAAGAGAGAGGAACCTGCAAACATCTTATAATTCTGGTTTTGTGTTTTGTTTTTTTTTTTTTTTTTTTTTTAAAGCTGTATTTACTACAAATCTTGAAACAGCTTCATTATGTGCCTTGCACTGCTTCAAATGTTTCAACAGTTGTTCTTATTTACTGTCATCTACATTCCCCTTTTGAAGCCGATTATTATTCTTACTGATCAACTCTTCTTATTGCACAAAAGTTCCCTGACGCAGGCAGACTTATTAGGTGGTTTTTGTAAAGGTTGTCTGGCTTGTTACTGTTCGACAAGCAGCCATTTATAATCCCAAAGCTTAACAATTACATTAATTTTAAACTAATGGTTGGAGCCATAAATTCTCTCCAGTATTCCCTGCAGCTAAAGAAACTCAGTAATCAACAAAAAGAAAACACCAATGATATTTCATTACTTCTTTATTTTCTTGTCACACATGCTGCAGTAATATACAGAGATAAACAAGTGCCTGCTTTTCAGATTTCATTTTGAACACAGAAATCACTGTAGGGCACACAATAAAACTTTATTTTTAACTTATGCACCACAATCAATAGTTAATCCTCAGCTCAACATTTGATACAAGGTGCTCTGCTTAACCTTTTGTCTGCTGTCTCTCTCTCTCTCTCCTGTTTGCATGCACCATGATTTCAATTAAGCTGTGACTGAATAGATCACCTCTGGGCAAGATATCTTTCCTTAAATTAAACAGCACTTTGCCTCGTGATCTTAATCAGGAGCTCCTTGAGGAGGAGGCTCTGCAGTTGCAACTGGGCACCAAGTCCCGGCCTCTCAAGCATCTCCGAATAGAGCAGTGTATGTGATAGACAGGGAGAAGAAGAGTGGGGCTACCACATGCTGATGAAATGATCGGTCATTGACAATAACAAGAATACCGGTGCCAAGAATAACAACCTGTTCGAGGGGAGGATGGTAAAAATTCAGCTTTTCAACCAGGACAGTACAAATACAAATACAAGTTATTCAAAAGCTCACTTTAGATTAATTTGTCTGTCTGGTCTATCTTCTCTGAGCAAAGCTTTCTTTAGGGTCACCACAAAATTTTCAGAAGGTTAAATCATAAACTTTTTGTGTCTGATATTTCAGTTAAATAAATGCTAGGCAAAGCACCATAAATTTCACTATTGTGAAGAATAGTCTACCTTCTGTCAGACCCCAAATTAGCATTTCTGTGATCCTGAAAAACCACTTTTCTATGGATTGTGAAGTGCCTGCTTGAGGCTCCCTACAGAGCAAAGAGATACTGTTGCTGTAACATGACCACTTATTTTAATCAGGTCCTTGGACATTTGCTTCTAACAGGACCTGCTGAAGATGTACAGCTTGGATGGAAAGGCTAGCCAGCCCTAATAAAGGCTCCCAATGTTTTCATTAGATCCACTGTCTTCCTTCTTGATCAGATCTGGTGCAGTTCAAGAAGCTTCACAGAGCAGACGACCAGCGAGACAGACATAACCAAACTACAAGTGTTCTCCTCTTCTTCTATAACCACGTAAACTACAATATATTTCTGTTTAGGTATTCAGAGACACTCCCAATCTGAAATGCAGAGTCCATGCTAAAGATTCCTCTAAAAATACCATAATTGAGTAAGTACTTGACTTCAAGCAAGCCTTACAAAAGATGGCAACGGGCAGCAAAGGGGTATTCACACAGCCTGCATTAAGCAGTTGTCTTCAGATGCTTAAGCCAGGAGTCTGGTCTCTGCAGACTCCCTTAACCATCAAAGGAGAGAAGCTTGGTTGGAATGACAGTGCCACGACTGGGGCAAGATCAAACAACACTTTGTCTTATGTCTGTAGATTCAAATGCCATAGCAGGTGAATAACAAAAAAAGCAAAGGAGCAAAATAAGTCTAAAATCAATGTTGCTTCACGTACAATCATTAAAACTCCACAGACCAAATTGCAACATGTCAAAATCGTATCAAGCGTGTTGAAAGCTGATACCACAGTAAAAGTTTCCAATTAAGAAACACACTTCAATATGGGAATATATATTCATTTTATGATTGATTTTGCCCTTTTTTGTTAAAATAAGATAAAAAGGTCAGGTTTTAGCTAACCACTACACAAGAAGTGAATATTTCTGCTGCTGCCACATAACTCCCATGATCTGTACCCATTAATTCTCTGTGAGTTGCTGTAAAGGAGTACTGCAAAATACTGCAATCTCCACAAAAAAATTGGTGATGCTACAGAGGGGCAGTGATGCTATGAATCTGCAGATCTGGTTGTTTATGCCCATTTCTCTGCTTGTACAAGAAAAACAACAAAAAAAACCCCAAGAATAAAAAGAGGCTTCCCCACCACTGAGGATGCGAGAGGTGTATGCTATGTGTTTACCTACCTGTCAAGTAATCCTCCTTTCTATGCTCCTTACAGATCAGCAGGGCAAGACCACTTTCCTTCTAAAACAAGTACTTTAGGTTTACTGTATCCTTAATGATTTGACATTTCAGGGCCTCTGTGCGGACATGTGATGGCAGGCTTGTAAGTAGGCGCCCTTCTTGATGTATTATGGGATGCTCCCTCAGCAAATCCTACTTCTATACGTAGAGAGCCCGGCTCCTTAATGGCACGTTTAAGAAGTGCACACAAACACAGGTAGGGATCGTATCCCTATGCAATGAAGCACAAGTGGGGTTGTTCATCTCAAAAGAGGTTGGGGAGAGCCAGGGGATCCCCAGAGGCTATGATGCTTCTTTGTGGATCGTTTCAGCCTTTCCCAAGAAGTGTCTGCTCCCCAGATCGATACCTGACCTTGTTATACAGTAATCCCCAACTGCACCTGAATGTGAACATGGACCAACGCAAGTATGATTGCTCTCTTGTGTCTTTTTGGGTGTTTTTATAAATGCCATAGAAAGTTCACCTGCATTTCATGAGTGGAATAGAAAACACTGAACAGCTCTGCTCTGCAACGTCATTTTATATTCCCAAGAACCAACATACATTGTCTTGCAGGTGCCATCATTCAAACATGCATTCAGCATCCAATTTAAGGGTGAAAGAGGCAGAAATGGGGGAACGGTTTTGTCACATGGGCTTTGCTTAACCCTTTTGCACATCTCCCTTCTCTGGAGCGCACCATTTACAACTGCCAGGCAAGAGGAAAGACCTTGTAAACTTTGGTGCCGTTTCCTTCTTTTCTGAAGTAAATTGCTTAGCAGTAGACCACACATTTGTTTTAGTTAGCCTCAGTTTTAAGGAATTTATTACAGTTTGTGTGTGGTCTTATTTTTAGCAGCAGAGATTAAATCTCCCTTCTGACAGAACCACACTGTGGAACCTTGGGCATGTCTGGTGATTTCTGTACCTCTTCCTGAAGAGAGTGATGATCATTACCTGGCCTCTGTCTATCATGAGTGGATGCAGCTTTGGGAAAAAGGCTGTCTAATTTTTAACGAACTCAGTGACTCACACACCAAGAAGCTGCTGTCATTTGAGATCTTAATCATTATTACAAACAGTTGAGGCAGGAAAACACCCTGTGCAAAGAATTGGTTAAAAGATTCCAAATGCTATGGTTTTTTAATTCTTCTGTATTAAGCCTTCTGACGGGAACAAGATGGTATTTCTGCCTGGAATAGTCTTCTGCCTTGAGTTCAAACTGACAAAGCATTAATGTATGCAAATATGCAGCCTACAGCTTGTTCATTAGGAAACGGAGAAGTAGAGGAGAGTATGTAGGCTAAATGTCACTAAGACATATAAAGCTCTGTGGCTATATCAAACTCTTCACCATACTAGAAATAGGAAGGTGCAAAGTGTAAAAAGGAGACAATATGCAACTGCTCTGCTCCCAAATGCGTAACAACGGGTAGGTGCAAGATAAGCCAGGAGTGCACGGAGACTGTAAACTTCTGTGAAGAGACCTCTGTAATAAACCTGAATATATTAAGAACTAAAACTGCCTGCAAGATTTCCTTGTTTTGCACGGACTCTTGACTCAGAAGTTTGTTCTACCTGGATGTATTTGCTGCACTTTGCAATGCTTTGACCTAGTTTTCCCCATTCTTCTTCTGTATAAGTTCAGGTTTGCTCACTGCTTGTACCACTAACAGCATTGGGGATGTTGCTATAAAGCAGAGACAGCGTTAGCCCAAAGGACTAAGAAGGTACAAGGAAAAAGCGAATTCCAGTCTTGGACTACCGCTTCCATACCTCAGGATTCGCTTCTCTCAGCAGGTGTCTGCTGAAGAAACTGGGTTTGCCTTTTCCTTCATCAGAATAGCTCACAATTTCCTCCTTTGATCAGCACCTTACATGTAATGGTTTTCCAAGTTCACGGCCACACACAAATACACAAAGCAAAATCTGCAAGCTCAAAAAAGACACCAATTCTGCTAATTGCCAAATGGGGGTGAAGAATTATATATGTCAGCCACATTATTAAAATTCAAAGACATGTCTTTGAGGCTGTCCAAGCTGTCACAGAGTTTGTCATGTTCAGAAGGCAAGGACAGGCAGAGGATTTAATTTTAATATTTTTAAAACAAAACCATTCCGTTTAGAATACATTTAAATGATATGAACTAGCCTAAAGTTTCAGCCCTGGTGTTGTATCATTTCACGATGGGAAAACAGCAAAGAATGTAAGTTTCACCTGACCTTACACGTGGCCTTACTAATTCTCACTGCCCTACTTCCAGGCCCTCACGTTTGCACAAAGCCGGCAGAGGCAGCACAGCTCACTGCCACAACCCACTGCTGCAAGCCGTTTTATTTTTCACCAAAAAACTGTTTCATCCATTTGCATCATTTATTTTGCTGAAAATGTGAAGCCAGGCCTGTATTGTCTGAACAGAACAGTTTCATTTTTTGAGTATTGCCCTATTTTTTTCTTTTTAAAACGTGATCAAAATCAAAACAAAAACTCTGCCAGATCTAACACTAATTTTTGATGAAAAATTCATTTCAGAATTCTTTTTGTTATCCCACTTGGAATAAAAATAATTTCTGACTACAAAACAGCTTGCATAACAGCAAATCGACACCCAATGCCTTCCTAATATAAGCAGAGAAAAGAGCAATGAAGCAAGAATATACCTGCTTTTAGTACTTGGCTTTTAGCACAATATGTTATTAGTGAAGAATTAGCTGCCTGGGACAGTCAATGGGTATTTCTGGTTTTAGAGCTGACTTGAATCTTTGTTCCAGGGGTCGCACTTCGAGAGGTATAAATCAGGAAGGCAGTGCAACTCGGATACAATATTTGACCTTCCTCATAAAGCTTTACTTCCTGCTCTTGAGAGATAAAGGGGAGAGGTGGAGGATAATTTCATACACATATATATATACACACACACACATATATATTTAAAAAAGTTTTTTAGCTCTCATTGTTGAGGAATAAAAGCCCTGATCTCTAAAGGCATGAAGTCCAGAAAATACAACCCCCCAAAAAACAGGAATTAAAAGATAAGGGTCTTCTCTTATTATACAGCATCTCTATCTCAAGAGAGCTGACAGATGTCTGGTGCTATACTTATTTTTTTCACTAGACAAAAAGCAAAATCACAGACGATATATTTCAGCAGTTTTGTCTTATTAATCCACAGAGCCACCAGATGGAGCTGAGGTTATGCTTTTAACAAGGGGGAGTACAATTAATTTCTGGAAGGATTTCAGTGAAAAATATGCAAGTGTATAATAAACAGACAAATGTGCATTGACACACTGTACTCTGTATAAATTAGGTATATTAAAGGTTTAAACAAATAATTTGAACGAGCCATAGGAACTAGTAAATCAGTTTCACAAGTCTCTCTTCTGCCTACTTTCTGGGTGTCTAATAAGGGCTAGCTTTCCTTGACTGGGGCTCCGCTATGAACCATTAATACTTAAAAATGTGTGGGAGTGCAGTCCCTTTGACACCTCTGTTTCTTTTCCAAATATAATTGAAATTGGCCAGCAGCTTGAAAAACTGTGAGACTAAACAGATGAATATACATGTCCAGACAGCAGAATTATTTGAGCCCCACTGCCTGCCTTAGCAACCAAGATGTAAAACACCTAAGGAACTTAGGCACCAAAAACTGGGCTTACGCTTCAGAATACTTTGCATATGGGAAAAATATAAGCTTTTCCCCATATATATCTTTACACACACATATATACATACAGGGGGCAAGTACTGCAACGCTACTGCTAAAGCATCGGTACAAATCTAAGGAAACCGTACCGCTTCCTCCTCACACTCACACAGTGGGCCAGAAGACCCAGACTAAATTACTGGGACAGCAGTGATTCAAGTCAAAAGGCGTATCTATGCCAACTCCATTTAAAATATCTTGCTAACATTTTCTCTCACATTTTAATGAAGCTGGCTTGAATCCCTGGAGTTTAAGGTTGTTATAACTCAAATGTGTCAAACTTATTATATACACAGTTGTCATTAATGCCTGCTACAAAATATATGGCCTGAATATAGTACTATAGTAGGTCCTGGAAAACTTGATGACAATTACTGCTCCTTCCAGCTTCACAGTTTACACAGGAAAAGGCAGGCCTTTTCTGAAGGGATTTCAGCCTGACCAGAAAAGATTCAGGGTGGGAGGAAGGCACTGCAGTCTGTGTTACAGAGCGACTCTACCACAGCCAAACAGAGAACTGTCCAAAAAATGATGAACATTTGGTTTCATCAACAGCTTTGAGATTTCCAATTCTGAATTCATTAAGAAGCAAAATTAAACATGACATTCCCTGAGAAAAAGAATTGCTTTGGACTGATTTAACACTGTGCTATGAAATAATTTAGATTGCATTTATACATTGCATTGTAAGTTAAAGATTATACCATAAAAAAAAACAAACAACAAAACCCAGAGACTTCCCAGAGTCAAAATGGGATGTTTTGACATTGTTCAAGCTTTTCCTCCCCAGCTCCTTCCAAAATAGCAGCACAGAAATCAATTCATTTTCAGGAATTATTTGGATTGTGATGACACCAAAATGAATATATCAGTTTCACCAAGGTTTCTCCGGCTCACCTCATCCTATGGTCCAGTTGAGCCCTTGAACCTTCAAAGCTCATTTAGCGCACTAATAATTACATTTTACCAGGACTGAAAAAATTGCCCAGCTGTCCTGAAGGCTACTTGCATTTCTCTAGATGGCATAAACTCTGGGAGGTTTAAAGCATTCAGCCACACAAGGTTCATCACCCACGTCCCTCCTCCCAGCCACCTTCAAGTATTTTCTTACTTAATCTTCCTCATGTCCTATGCTTCCTTTGCAGTAACTGGTTTTTTTCTTGACCTCTTTGCCTGCAAAACCTTTCCTGATCATTCACTCAGAGCTCCACATCCAGCCAGACCTGCTCCCACCCACAGTTGGTGCTGGAGTGACAACACAAGTGCTGCTGATTGCAAAGGAGGGCCAGAACTGTGCCCTGTGACTGGAGAAACATAAAACAGCCAGCAGGGAACAGCATCCCCTGGGAAATCTTTCTTTTGTTACGTGAGAAGGTCATGCCCTTATTAGCCTCCAGAGCTGATGTGCAATTCCCTTTCTGGGCTGGAGGCTTATGCCTAGGCAGCCATGGCCTTTTGCTGTGCCGCTGAACCTGCTACTGAAGCGAGTTCTTCCTCTGTACTAAAGTATTCATGCTCCACATATAAGGTATATAAGGATGTGCCTCCAGGAGAAAATACATATATATATATTTTTTTAGCTATTTTTCCCGATAACCAGCGCTGTAGATAAGCTTTGTTCTTTACTGACTTCAGAGAGAACTATTGGTGAAGGACACTTTTGCAGCTTGCATGATCTGATGCTGCTGCTGGCTGGCAGATGCCTGAGCTGCTGAGACAGAAGAGCCTTTTCCCCCCACTCTGTTTCCTCAACCCAGTGCCTTGACTACCATGGAGTACAAGGTGCCTTCCTACACCATCCCATGCGGTCTGTTAAATACCACAACGGGGGCAAGAGGTGTTTACCGTGCAACCTTCTGATACTTGCTATGAAAAGGGAATGCCTCCACTACCGAACTGGGTTTAACTGTGCCCACCTGCCCCAGAGGTTATACCACAGCATCTATTTGCTTTGCAGTTATCGCACCTTGTGAGAAGAGAGGCCCTGCTGCCAGTGGAGTTTAGTTGAGTTAAGTGGCTATTCACTCCCTGCCTCAGGAGCCATGAATTAGCAGCCAAGACAGAAGCTGCATTCCCAGATGTCCCATGACTCACCTATGAAATACCAGAATCAAGCCGATATTTCTTCAGCAAGCCCACAGTCTAAGCTCTGATGACTCAGCTCTAAATTAAGGATGGAAGACCCTCTGCATTAATGCCATGGGTCTTTGGGAAAAACACAGCTGTCTGAAAAGAGAGTTAAGAGGCATCCTAGTCTCAACATGGGTTTCTAAGAAATCGCTTCGTTCTTTTTCTCAACACCTTGAGCATGAGATGGATGAGAATTGCCGAGCTGTAGATGAATCTCCTCCTTTGCCTTCTTTATACAAGATTTTATCATTAACTGTACAAAGCATGCAGTTTTCCCAGCTTTATAGCTGCTTTAATATGTAAAGTCTCCAGTAATACCACACGTAACTACCACCCAATAAACCACGACATCACTGGTGCATACTCCACCTGTATGAACAGGCGAAGGAGTAGACAAGAAATTGAGGATGAGTCAGGATACAGGGTAACATGCCAGTACATGTATTCAAAAGTCATGAGTCAGCAACACTGGTGTCAAGTCCAGCCCTGGATCCATAAGAAACATAGAACTGGACTAGAAGTTCCAGTGCCAGCTGAACTTTCAAGCTCCATCAGCACTCTTTAGATATGCCAAACCCCAGATAGGACTAAAATGCCATTGAAACAGCTCCTATCCTGAAGGATGCACAAACCCTAAAAGAACAGAGAGTCTGAGGTCACTGGAATCCAATCCTACATTAAAGCGATTTCCTCGGTAATCAATAGTCAAAGCAGCCTTCAAACAGTGCAAACGCACAAACCTTTTGCTCCTTACAACTTTTCAATTAAAGAGGGACAAAGATATATTTAAATTATGAAGTGGTAAAAGCTTTCTAAAGTGCCCAACCCAGCATAGCAAGCTCTAACTGCAATATTTCTCACTCAGCAACACTGTCTGCAAAGTTTCAAGGACAACTGCAAAAAGAAAAGGAGTAACACAATATGGTTTTACACTGCACTCAATGCAAGTATCACAAGGTCTCTGTTCATGAGTCCATGCCACACACGCCCAGTCTGGACACACTGGGGAGGATAAGAGGCCACTTTTTGACCTCTGCTGCTGATGTGAAATCCAAGCTCCACTGCCTTTAGACAGATACTGGTCTGATACTGGGCATGGCGGTAGCTCTGGAACATCCTGCTTGTGCAGCCACAGCACAAAGGTCCCCAAAGGCAGGTGAGGCCATGTGCTAAGCTTTGAGGCGGAGCCTGTGCAGCAGCAGCAGGTGAGGCAGAGCTCAGTTCACTCCTTGTAGCAAGGCCCAAGCCAGCCAGGTAGTGCTTCGGGGTGCAGACATAAAGCAGCAGTGCCATCTGCTACCGCTGGAGTAAAGGCTCATTCCTTGATTTTGCAATGCCTGGGGAACCACGGGTTAGAAAGAAGCACGCTGCTGACAAAAACCTGCTGTGACAACACAAGAAGTTGCCTTGGATGTAGCATTTGGGCCAGAATACCTCGGACTCAAGGAGTAGAAAAAGCAGAGTTATGGCTGATGATATAGCCTGAAATGATACGTGAACCTCCCTGGTGCCAGAAAAGTTATGCCTTTTTACACCAGGAAGAGGCTGAACAAGTGTCTCATTACCACTATTACTTTACGTCGCCAAAGAGACACTATGAAGTCAAGTCCTTCACCTTAAATGACAGTGTGGGGTATACAATTTTGTGCACTGTGTCCTGCCACTGCAGAAGATGGGACTCTGTGCTGTGCAGATGGGTTTTCTCCAGGTGCATATTCTTATCTATCAAGTCTGGTGAATAAATTGGCTGGAAATGCAGATACCCATCCAACTAATAAATACAGATGAATTGCTAACAATGAAACTGAAAATATTCCGCTTCAGGCAGAGAAAAACATTTCAGCCCAATATTTAAAGTTTATCATTAATAAACAGAGAGATTAGCTTATTATAAGGAGTAGTCGCAGACATGCTTTAAGAATAAGTCTCACTGCCACGATTAAAAGGCATTTGCCTGATTCCACAAAGACCTGTAGTCCTCTGTGTATATGCATATGCACGTATATTCTCATTTTTATGGAAGATCACCCATCTTTCTCTTCCTAAGGATTTCATGCCTTTATCTACATTCTTGTTACACTGGGATTCTGCAATAACGTTACCAATGAAATTGTCTATGAATAATACATTACTGCATCGCATAAAATAGTCAATGATTTCTTGAGGGATAATGAAAACTACTAGTACTTACTGGGTGTTCTGGCCAGGCAGTACATTGCTAACTAATTTATTTTAGTCTTTGTTAAATAAAATATACAATTCATTCATCTCTACTGCCATATATATCATACAGTGCCAGAGCAAATGGGGAGGTGATCTGAGCACCCATATCAACAGCCCATAGCTCAGCTCTGCTGCAGCACAATTACAAGGGGATGCTGAGGACACATTGGTATTCTGCACTGGACGGCAGGAGCCACTGCTCAGCTTTCAGCGTGATACTCATAAAACCTGAGTTTCATGAGCAGTGCAGAGTCTAAAACGGCCACCGTTGTGCCCATTAGTCAAGAGGAATAACTGAACAGGCCTAATCAGCCAGATCTTCTCAGGTAGCGGGAGTGTGTTCAAACAGCTCAAGATGATTTAGAGGAAAGAGGTGGAAGCCAGCTGATGGATCCCACCCCATGTTTTGCCAGGACTGCCTTTTCTACCTGCTAGGACAAGATGTAGCAGTGAATGACTGTATTTGACACCTCAAATATTTAGGTAACTTTCAGTTCAATCTTTTTATGCTCGAGCACTTAAGCCATTGGCCTCTGCAAATTCCACCCGGGGAAAAGCCCGCTGTCTAGTGAGTGCATCAAGACAGAGTGGCAAATGGTGAGTTATATTTCCAAAAGAAAATTCTTATTTTAAGTAATGAAACTGAAAGGTGCAAGCAAAAAATGCTGAGTAGAAATCAACAAAATAAAAGTCTGGTTTGGAGGGCTTATTCTCTTTTTCAAAAATAAAGACATACAGGAGAACCTATTTTACTAAATACAGCTGGCTTTCTGAAGTACCTGCTTCTAACGTTTACTTTGCAAAATACTGCTTTTGAAAACAGCATTTTCATCTATACTGCATGTTCTGAGGTTCATTAAAATTAACTAACGTCCTAGCCTTGACAGTGAATTATCTCTACTGGGGCTTAGAGCTGTTACTGACTTTCAGGTCCTGAAGCAATGACAGCATGTGTTGCACAGGAGAGCGCAGCCAGAACCCGACGACACAAATACCGTACAAATACGGAACAAAATCCTTCTCCAGACCCTTAGTCCCGACCTGCCAGTGGCACACCTATACAGATACAAAATCCCAATATTTGATTGTCAGATACCTGAAAATATGTAGGACTTTGCCCTATAATACTTGGGAAACCAAATGATACCAAACCCAATAATCCCTACTTACTCCTCAGGGAAAAACTGACACAGCAACTTTATATTCCAGTGATTACCAGACTGAAAACAGGCAATCATTATCCATTCTCTTCACACACTATTCTATTTGCTTACAAAGGATCAGAGTGTTTTGTTATAAAATACATTATGGTGTATGCAACCTTACCTTATTTCAGGCATACCCAGCTGACACACTTCTGACTCATTCACTTCACCAATAGGTAGAGTTAGCCAGAGTGGTTTGCAGGTAAACCTTTCCAAGAAATGAAATAAGTTTTTCAGTGGTAATATTTTCATTAAAAATGGGTTTTTGTAGCTCAAGGATTTGTGTAATTTTAGCAAAATACTTCAAATTAAAGGAAATTCTATGCTGATACAAACCATAGAGAATAGCTTAGGTTTTCAGGTTTTACTTTTTTTCTTCTTTCCCTGCCCTCTCTTTTTTATCATTACCAAAGTGGATTGAGATAAGAGATAAAAATTAAACACAAGGAATGACAGTCTCAGGGGAAAAAAATCAAGACGTTTCAGCCCCTTTCAAAAAGCATCTAAAGGAAATTGTTGTATTTCTATTTAATTCTAAAACAACAGTTTTTGATTCATTCCCTCAAAGAAACAAGCAAAAAGCATGACAAAATCTGAATTTTTTTTTCATAGTGCTCGTATCTTTTTCCACAAAAGCTCAGCCCACCTTTTCAGGAGGCCCTATTAAAAGCTTAATTTCTCTTTTAGTAACTGAATAAATTAATGCCATGCCTTCAGCTGCTCCAAATGCACTTGCATGTGAGCCACCTACGAAATGTCCTTATAGAGGACATAGAAAAATTTTTTAAGAAATAAGTGCTCGATGGTGGCCCTTGAGTGACCCTGTTTTGTTCAATACCAACTGACCTTCAGACGCATGGTAATTGGTCGAGTGGGATCCACCTCAGAGTGGATTCCTAGGGAATCCAATAACTCCAAGATGGATCTGTCCTGAACAGGCTGAAGTGTCTGCAGAATTGGCCAGGGTTACTGTGGCAGGACAGGAGTGAACACACACAACTTTCATCAGACCACTTTGGTCATGCTTATGTTCTTACCCTCCTGACACCCATCATAGCAGCAAAGTCTATACAGTTCCCTGTGAAGCTTTATATCACGATTCACATGAGATGTCCATGAACTGCCACTTTCTGAGAAAAACCAGCCACTGTGGAAAACTGGTTGCTGAGCATTCAGGGGAGTCAGTCCAAAAGGGTGCAAGGAGCACTTAATAGCATCCAGAAAGTCTGGGCTGTTTAGAAACCAGGATCCCCAAGCTCAGGCGCAAAGGAAACTGCGTCCTTTTCATACTTTACACAGATGACCCTTCAGAGCCCCCCACCAGCTAGGCTAGAGGAACATTGGCAAGAAAAACCCAACTTCTAAGGCACCAGCCCAGCTCTCAGTTTATACAATAAATGTAGGAGATGTTTATAAGAAAGAAAGGGCTATAATTTGATTAGTGGAACATCAAAGTGTTATCTCCCTAAGAACAAGGGGGAAGAAGGCAGGGAACTATGTATCCAAATGGGTGGTACACAGGCACCTGTGTTGAGCAGTTTATTTTGAAAACACAAGGAATGCTTTCAGGTGTCTTTTGCTGTAGTGAAAAACAAAACAAACCCCAAACCAAAGAACCAAACAAAAAATCCCCAAACAACCACCCCAAAACCCCACACAGAGAAAAACCAGTAAGTTGAACAGAAAGTTAATACCCCAAATAATGAACTCCAGAGCCACAGCAAGTTCAGCCGCAATGAACTGATATACAGGATTTCATCCATATGAAGAATGATTATGATCTTTCTTAAAAAACTGCAAAAGACTTACAACCTCTAAGTTAGTAGCTTACTAAACTCTGGCTGCCAGGGAAAATAACAGCAAGTGCTTCTAACATTTTCTTCTATATAGAGACTCTATGAATCAGGGGAGGAAGGGAAGAGCAGCAACCAGAAAACCTTCACGCTCATCGGCTGTATTTCCATTTTCCATTATTATTCCTTCTCTGTATTGCAGTGTGCATGCAATCTCATTCCCTGAGAATAAATATGAAACCTGCAGTCACTTTTTCTTAAAAGGCAAGTTTCTTAACAGTCTCATCTCACTGCCCTGTGTTATGCATATAATCTCCATTTCTCTAGGTATTCCCTATCTGCCTGAAACCTCAATAGTACTCTTCAAACCAACAGGCTTTGTCACAAAGTCATGAGTTTACCAGAACTTTCTGCTTCCCATGAGAATCTCCTGGCCCTTTGGATAACTGGCCATTGTACAAGTCCAAATGCAGTGATCCCTAGTACACTGAGAGGGACTTCTTGTGGCTGGTGACGCTAATGTTGAAAAGTAAATGGTGGTGGTCTGCTTCACACTGCAATCCACAAATCCCCCAACTCTCGTCAGAAATTTGGTCCTTCCTGTGTAAGCCTGTGGCTTGGAATGGCCAATGATGCAGTATAGGAGCAGAAAGTGTATTTGAGCCTTAAATACTGATATCTAAATCATATGTTTTAAACTAAAGTGTAACAATTGTAGCAGCAGCAAACAGCCAGCTGTTTTATCCTTTATTCCTCAGGCAATTATATACACCCCTAAGCAAAAGGATTCAGCTGTCCCATTCTGTAGGTGGAGAAATGGAAGTGCATTAAAAAGGTTGAGTCTTGCCCCTGACCAAACGACAAACCAGGAGTTAAGCTGGGATCAGCACCGGGTGTCCTGGGCTCCAGCCTAACCTGCCATCTCAGGCAGACTGCACTAACATACCAGAGCAACATCAAAGTACATTTAAGCCAGTAAATCCTTCTGGGGTGGGACTGTGGTAGTGCACTGGTGGGAGCCCACAGGATGGATCAGCACTTCCTGAAGGAAGCTTTTTTTTTGTCTGATACAGCTCCTCAGGAATACATTTCCATGAGAAATGAATTTGAATGCTTTCCAAGGAAGTGTGACACTGCCTGGCTATACACATTTCAGCATGGCCCCTTCGCTGTCATCTTCTAAATCAATTTCTTTCACTCGGTGCCAATGCAGCATATTAGTTTTTAAGTTGCCTTCTCGCTGAATAAGATACAGTGAAACTGTGAATTTTATTGGTTGTAAGAAAGCTTTGAGACAGAGAACAGTAGAGAGAAATATCAAAGCTAGGCTTCAGACCATATATTGCTTTTTCTTTCAACAGCAGAGGGGGGGGGAAAAAGCCTTCTTTATCTTGTAATGTGATTCATGGGTCTTTCCATAAGGCATTGATAATGCAATTCATGAATTTGGCATCAGTAATCTTCACCATTTTCTTTGTATATCTTCTGCTAGTATGAGCCTGTCCACACATTAAAAAGTGTCCTGCCCTAAATATGTCAGCACAAGAGCAAACCTGAAGCAGTTGCATGGGACAGGATTATTTTTGTGAGGCGAAGTTACCCAACATCAGCAGATGTAAAGCTAGCCAGAAACTCAAGAGGATGGTTTCAGAGTTTTGGAGTGGCTTTTTAATTCATTGTTTTCTTCTTATAAAACCTCATCTTTCAAGAAAAATGTGACTACTCCAATAGTTTCTTTTCTAGCCTGAAAAGCACTAAGGTTGCTTGGCTTTTGTTACAGAAATTAGACTTTGAGACAACAAGCAAAAATAACAATGTTAACCAATAGACCACTCCCAAAGCACTTTACAGAGAAGGCCAAAATCATTGCTCTTTCTGAAACAGAGGCAGGTACAGAAGCCGAAGTACAGCAAAATGAGACTCTCAGCAGTCTAACAGCTAAGGCAGACCCCACATTTCAGCACTGTGCCCACTAGCCTGAAGTCATATTCTTGGAAGGTCTAAAATTGCCATTAGAAAAAAAAAATTAGCAAGCATCAGATTTACACTCCTGTTACACGAAAGGGAAATTAAGATAATATTAACCTATAGAGCACTTTAGTGAAGTAGTTTATCACCACAAAGTCAGGTTGCTGTAGAACTATGTGGGATTATAACAGCCTATAAAACAGTCCTACAGAAAATGGCACATGCAAAACTACATGCCCCCAACCCTGTAAGCTTAGCTACTTAAAATTCCTAAAATAAAATATCTAGTTTGGATTTTCAAAGGGCAGAAGACATTTAAGCACACATTTCCAGTCAACTGTCAATGGGAAGAGCTGGATCCATTTATGCTTTGATTTTACTTTAAATAAGAACCGCACTTCAATTTTGTGTGAACAGGCTTGGCTCTTTATACAAAAGTCAGCCTTGTGATACTCCACACACATGCAACCCTAGAGACCCGTAAACATCATTTGATGATAATTTTCCCACTTATGTGGCAAATAAGAATTTTAACACAGGGAGGGAAATGTTTGTGCTGCACTGCCTTCTTTGCTGACCGGTGACTTGTGGCTCATGTGGGGCTGATATTAGCTGCAGCAGCTCATAATCTAAACTTTTATATTTTAAAATGTTTTGCATATGCACAATGGTGTGTAAATGCCAAATAACTTTTTATTTTAACAGCACTTAACACTATTCATGCACAACTGAATCAATCTATAATCGTTTGGACACAAGAACACTCTGTAGTGTACAAAATAAAAGGGAGCAGTTAAGCATCAGTTTTCACAATAATTAATATTACCTAATTTCTAGCTAGTTCTAACAGACCAGCTTGCCTCTGTCTTGTAATGCCAATTCATGCTTGACAGATAAACAAAATGCTCTGTAACACAAATGTTTTGAGATAATGTACTGTAACAAAAATACTGTAATATCTAATGGTAGGTGTTCAAGGCTTACCTTTATTTGCCATTATTATGATGAGCATCTATCCAATATCCTTACAGTGTTCCTAAGCACTGCATTTGCTGTATAGTGCGCGTTAAACTTCTTTCAGCTGTTCATAATGGATCAACTAAATTTTATAGGACATAAAACAACCCCCAGAGCAAATAGTGTTTTGGGAGAGATAACTTCCTTATCTTCTCAAGTAACCTACATTCATGGCAACAGTGCCTAGAAAGCACTGTCATCAGGTACCAGTTATGGTGCTAACTGATGAGGGTTGGTTTAGGTACTCCATTGTGTTTGCAACTGTCTGTGCTATGTTACCTGCTGTCCTGCACTCTTCCCCACATTGCGTCTCCTGTTTGTTCACCTGCTGCACACTGCCGGGGTCCTAGAGCACGAGCTGTTGAGGAGGAGAATGCCTTTGCACTGCTGGACTGCATGGCACCAGCTGCTATGAAACCCTGGTGCCTGCTTATGCTCCTTGAGAGGCTGCAGCACCCACAGAGCGTAGATAGCAACAGCACTGCCGCATCACGTCTTGGTACTGAGAACAGCTTGAATCAAATCCATGAGGCACAACAGGGCTGCTCTGCGAATACCGATTAAAACACCTGCAGGATCTTTGTTTTGCTTTCCTTACGAGGCCTCCAGGCTGAGGCAATTAGCAGCAGGTTGTAGTGACTCATGAAGCATCAATGTAAAGCTCATCTTCAGAGTCTTGTAGTCATGACAAGTTAAGCTACTCTGAATTGTACAGCTACTTCTAACTATACAGAGATCATAACAGACCAATAGGACCAGTTCTTTCCACTTCAGTATTAGCATTCATTTTTTTTCTATATTAAGCTCACATTTTCAAAGTCTCCTAGAAGACCAAGGCACGGAGATATAAATATATATGTATACATATACATGATTTATCTCACTGCTAAGCTGTAACATGCAAGCCAGATCTGAGCCTTGCAGCCCAGGTACTGGAGGCATCTGGTTTGCGGCCACTTCCATACTGAATTTGCCTGAGCTACATAGGGTATAGGTACATAGCCATGTAGGTTCTCTTCACTTTCAGGTGAAGAGGAACCAGCTCACAGTTTTACATTACTGCAGCATGTGTTCCCTGCTGTACAGCACTGGGCCATGTAGATGTACCCTAGGGGGGGGTTACTCACTGAGTTAATGCTACTGATATATGAGCAGGTTTCCTGTTCCTACAAACAGCTTTTGTCAATAATTCTCCCTGCTGTAAGAAACGCATAATTTAAGGAGAAAAGGTACTAAATAATTTCTGAAGGTGATACTTATGAAATGAAACCATTTTCATGGTAGAGTCCCAAACAAAGGATTATCTGTCTATAAATCGATCATGCATGACATCCATGCTCCCATGGAGTCAACCCCACTGTAAACAAACAAAAGGCTCTTTCAGTGATTCACCATTGCCTAGAGGGGAGGAGGAAGAAAGCATCCATTTTTCCTGAAACTTAAGTTGACAGACCTACATTGATAAGACATTTACATCAAAAGGATATTTCCCTTATGCAGGGACACAGCTTGTTTCTGACATCCTCTTTCTATCAGGAAGTGGCAGGGAATATCCTTTCTAAATCAAGTGCTCTTAAATTGTGGGGCATAAACCACTGATTGTCCTTAACATCCCTCAGTAGTCTGTGAGATCAGATGGTCTAAAACTTTGGAGTGTCATTAAAATAGCCAAAACCAGCAACATCCTCTCTCAACTTCAACGATGAGGAGGACTTGAAAACTGCTTTCTGCCTTCTGTCACCACTTACTGGTGGACAAAAGAACATATAAATTGCTTCACAGTCAAAGCAAGAGCCTGCCACAGAAGCCCCAAGTGTATAGAATTAAACTCTTTTCACTCTTCTAAACAAGTCCCCAATCTACGTGGTGCTTTTACTTGAAGAAAGGCACTTGGGACTTGTGTTTTCCTTGTTAACCACTTAACCATCGGACAAGTCTTCACCATTCTCACTGCACAGCACACCAGTTAGGGGCTTTTCACTGCCTCAGAGCTGAGCCATCACAACTGTCTGTTTGGCCCTGCACATTTGGAGTGAGATAGATGCCACTTAAGAAAGCCATGCCATAGCCTTATACAGCCCTGAGTCTCCCTGGTATCATGACAAAGCAGCAGGAAAATGCTGGAGCTGGAAGCCAGGGTGTAACACTGAACATGAGTCCAAAACTGTGAGGCCACTCAGTCTTCCAGTGAGGAATTTGAGGCAAGAGCATAAAAAGAGGCTCACAGAGACTTTGCATCAGCATAGCTGCAACAATACTAACAAACAGTAGTTTGTTAGTACATGCAGGACTTTACAACTGAACTCCAAGTTGCTTGCATGAACATGCTAGTAACAAGAGTTATCAGAGTATCGGTATCAGAGAAGCCCTTACTCAATGCTACATCCTAAGGACACTACTCAAAAGGGCTGAGGGAGAGCCTGTGGTCAGCTTTAATTGAGCAATTCCTTACATTAACCTCTTTAACAAGGTCCCCCAAATTTTCTTTCCAAGTTCCTGTGCAACTAAGTCACCTGAACTAGAGCTCACATGCACTACTGTCTGCCAGGAATGAGCTTTCATTTGTAACAGACTGGGAAACACTTGGGGATTCAGAATTTGATGGTCCATTCTATCAAACCACTTCCCCATCACTCCTACACCAAAGCTGTCCGTGGTCACACTAGCATACAAGGGGGACAAAGCAGTGGAGAATGGGGTCTGTAAAGCACTACAGATTGTATTTCCTGAACCAAGCTGGGCTTTGTCACATGGAAATACACTTGCATCTAAGTATACAGTTTTCAGCATCTATTACAACTGAAAAAACATACACATTATTGCTAAAAAAATCATCCATTCCAGTCTAACAGGTCCCACTGGTGAATAATGCCATGCACAAGTTGCACTGCTGAAGATAAGTGGGCTAGATTACCTAGGTAATATCTCATCCACCTGAGTAAAGGGTGCTAAACAGTGTACGAATACGTGTAAAGCCAAGTGACAGAAGTACATACTCATTTTTGAAAAAGGAAAAAGTAATAGAATAATGTTACACCCAGGCTTTCTAACACAGCTCAAATTAAGGGTGGAATTTCACTCTATCATTATTTCCATTATATGCTTTTATTTGGAAAGGTTAAGAACTCATCTATTAAAATACACTCTTGGATGAAATTTCACAGGTAGAGCATTCCAGCATGAAAAATCAGCATTATGTAGCAGGAAGAGAAATTGTTTGTAATTTTTACATCAGATTTCAGCACAAAACAAATTTCAAACTTTTCCATTTCTTTCAACTAAAGCGTCAGATGTCTGTGTTCATAATAAAGCTCTTAATGAATAAATTATCATCACCTAATGAAGTACACACCAGGGCAAACATTGCAATTACCACACATGTTAAAAAAAAATTCTCTCTCCTCTACTGCACATACTGCTTAGTTCTTCCAAATTTCAGGAGGCAAGATGAAAAATAAAAACCCGGAAGATATGAAGATATGTCCTCTGGCCTGTGGATCAAGATTATGGCATCTGTTGTCTTCTCTCCTGACAGAGCATAGGGGAAAGTCTGAAGACAGGGAGGAGTTGGAAGAGTACTGCACCCTAGTCTCCTTAAAGCCAGGTCCATCTCTTACTTATCCCTTAGCACAAGGATATTGCTGCAGCTTCAGACTTCACACAGGTGGTGTTCAAACTCTAACATTAAGACAGCAACATTGGATTGACAGACACAACCCCCATTCTGCACAGCACTGGGTGCTCAGTGGAGCCGCAGGGTGCTGATACCTGCGGAGAAAGTGCCCACCATATGGAAGTGATGTAAAGTGCAGGGAGCTGCCTGGAAAGTTTGTTTCCAAATATTGGCTCAGCTTTAAAAGATGACCTTTGATGATTTGAACTTGTACATTGTTGTCTGTTTAGTTAAACAATGGGAAATATCATTAAATACTTCTATATCTTAAGATTAAAAATCTTATGGTCTGCTTATACTGCTACATTCCAAGCTATTCAAGTGAGAACAATAAAGACGAATTTAATTTCAGCAGGATCCCTTTAATTAGTCTGCAGTGAGCTTTGCCCTGTTAGAGGTTTATAGCAAATTTTGTGGAAAATGCTCTGTGCAATTCTATTCAGTCTTACTCCATCCCATACGTATACCCCCTAAAAATATTTTAAAGACCTACCATTATAGGAACGTGCTGTTCAACGAGTCATAATTCTGAGCTGGCAGGTCTCTCACTTGGGAGAAACACTGCCCAAACCACTACCACTTATAATTTACAGAGGAAGGAAAAGACGTATCTCCATCAGGAAGGTTCAATGTTTTGACTTTATGTGAGCTCATTCAGCGGAGGCCATTTGACCAGTCCTGCAGGTTGCAAGAGGTCCTGATGACCAGCTTGTTTGTAGAGCATCCAAAGTCCAAATATCACAGCAGCAGCCCCTTGTAGGAGGGGGAAGCAAAAACAGGAGAGATGAAATGGTATTACAGAGGTACCCAGCCCTTTTTTGCGGTGGAGCGTGGAATTGCAAATCTAGTGGCCCAATCACCAAGATAAGCTTTCTCTAATAAAAGGTTTTTGCAAGCATGGGAGGAGGAGCAAAACACAGGCTGAGCTCCTAAAACTAAGGATACTTCATGTTACAGCCATTGATCTGGCTACATGCTGGTTTAGCCTCCAGTCTAACAATAAGTGGCATGGGCTCAGTTACGTTCAACGGTGGTAAGTTAATAGCATGTGGACAGTGAAGTACAGCATAGGCTGCAGCAGGAAAGAGAAAGGTAAAATTTTCAAAAAGCAATGTATACTGCAATATAGATAAAATTCAGGCCTCTTATTTGAAAATGTAAATGCAGGTTTTAAAATCTCCCCAACAGACAATCTCTGCTCCACGAAAAGCAAAGTGTCTGTTAAACCTCACAGCAGTTATTTAATTTTATTCCATCCTTGTCTTAAACAAAAGCAGTAAGAGCAAAAGTGCCAATTCATAAAGTCTTAATTCTCAAGCCACTCTGTCATGTCAAAATGTGCTCTCCGTTTTCCGAGGCAGGAAGGTCCCGACTCCAGTGGGAACAGCACATCAGTAGCTGAGGACAGTGTTTGGCTCCACAGGCACACATTTGCCTGAAAGCAGAAATATTTAGTTCTCAACTTCTATGGTTGTTTGAAGTGGTGTCTCTCTAGCACTTGAGAGGAATTGGGAGTGACTATAAGCGTATTTGGATCTTACCTTCTAAAAATAAACTCCTTTCTCTATGCGTCCTGGCACTCAGCACAGAGATAATAATAAGTCATTCTTAGAAACAGCACTGTATGACAAACTACACCAAATGACTTAGCACAGAAGAGTTCCTAAATATTACAGCCTGGGGTACAGAAAAAGAAATCACGACGGGAAAAAAAGGATTTGAAAGGTCATGTCAAATGCTTTACAAAAGCAGTTTATTTGTCCTTACAAGATGAGATAACCAACTGCTTGACACACAAAGGCTGATGCCCATCAAAATCATAACAATCAATATATATCATCCAGCTTTCTGGCAACCGCCTGAAAATAAATTTGCATAAAATCAGGACACAGCTGGAACCTACTCGATGATGCCACATTACAGCAGCAAATGGAAACAGAGAGAACAAACCTGGGTCCACGAATGAAGCCCTGGAGAACACACAAATTAGTCACTGTAGAAAGAGAAGTAAAACAGGTAGAGTGAACAAACTTGGAGAAGTTTCTAACCAGGAGAAAAACCAAAGCAAAGCTGTACCTGTGGTTCCAAGGCAGGAGGGAAAGGGGCAATACTTTGCTTCACTGTTGACACCACGCACAGTTGTTTCTATAAGCACTTGCAGACCAGACTTCTAGTGTGAACCTGAGAAGCACATCTTTTTTACTCCTGAAGGTCACTGCTGCTGCACAGACTGAAGGGACAGCAGAAGGATTAAAGTGAGGACAAGAAGAGGTCTGAGAGGCAGGTGTTAGTTGCATTTGAAGGGAGTACCATGGAGTTTCTCACTTGTTGGAAATTTAGTTTACAGAGAAGGCAACATCCACACCAACCTGTCCCCTTTCAAAGAACAGCTGCAGAAATTTTGGGGCATAAAAAATATCTTCCTGTTTTTTAATAAAACACTAATAAGGGAGGTATTATTGTTTAAATCATACAACTTTCATTAGGTTGTCCGACAGTCCCACCTATGCCTTCTCTATTTAACAACGAGCTTTCTCAAGGATGTAGTTCCTGTATTTCAAAATCTTGTGTCACTCCACCTTTTGGACCCTAAATGCAGGTCCCAAAAATGACTCCTCAAAGACCAGGCTAGATGATGAAGACTTCTCAGCACTGAATTTGGGTAGAAGATCACTTCAAAAAAATGATGAGTTCAGTGATACAAAAAGTATTTAAGGCTATCAAAACTGAGGTGAGAACCAAATTTGCCCAACTTCAGCAGAACTTCTCTCCTAAAGATCATGAGGACTAGTCATGCAGTAACATTCAAAAGATCCCACCAGTGACTCCCTGTCGCAAAGAAACCAGCTCCCAAGGTATATAACAACTCGTACTCCTTCACATGTGCTACAATCCTTATTGCACAGAGGTGAATCGAATTTTTTCAGCATCTGAATATAACACAGTGTTTCAAAACATGTATACACTGATAGTACACTCAGTCATTTTCAATAAATGGCACTAAAGAAAATAGTTTGGTAGGAGCTTAAAAATATATTTGTCTACATCGTTGTTCCTCAACAGTCATAAAATAAGCAAAAAGACATAACAAAACCAACCAGCCAGATTTAAAGGCCTCTCTTTTAAAATGTTGCTTTTTTAAATACTACTATATTATGAAGGTTGACAGGGAGATAACAAAACCAGTTGTAGCAAAATCTAATCCAAAAGGTAGTTGATTAAAGAAATATATTGTGGGTTATTTAAAGACTGGCAATGACTGGTTTTGACAGGAAAGATCTCAGAAAGATGTCAAGCTGTCTTATTTAAAGGCACAGCCACATTGTAATCACTTACCTGAAAGTAGTGGAGAGTATTTGGCCTTAAGCCATTGCAGAAGAACTATATTACAGCTCTTGTGAAAAGCACAAAATTCACTGTAGAACTCCTAACTCTAAAACAAATAGGTTTTTAAGCCATTGTCCCTTCAAAAGTATCTTTTCAATTACTTTGGACTCTGTCTTCAAAATAATTTTAGACTTAAGCTTTTCAAGCCCAAAATTTTGTACAGAATCAAATGGAGTTCTGTGTCCCACCATCAATCTTCTAGAACCACAGATTTCAAAGGAAAAAAATCTGCAGCTTTATTACTAATCTGTAAGAACCACAGTGCCCAATACAAATGATCCTCCTTTTTAACAGCTACAGTTTTTTCTCTGTCAAAGAAGGAAAATACCATCAAAAGATGGTATGAATCTCTTTTCTCTTATGCTATTGTTAGTACTCTGCTAAATCATAATGAAAACAAATACCAAGGATGTGTACAGTTATTTGCAAGTGACTGTTTTTTTCAAAGTAGTGCCAAATATATCTTAATGTTTTCAAATACCTTCCTCCTTCATTTCCCCTACCTAAAAAAAAGAACAAACCCAACAATAATCGATACTTAGCAAAATGGAAGGGCAGAGAGACAGTAAAAAAATTAATGGCATGAATGTAATCACTGCAATACAAGTAAGAAACTCAGTGCCTTGGTAGAGCAATGCTGAAGCAATTTTTTTCAAAATATGATACCTAAAGTCAACCTGATATTCAAAAAGACTTTTACATTCAATTTTGTATGGCATTTCTGCAAATCTACAGTGTTGAAATTAGCAGGAGCTTTCAGGAACTCAGGATTTTTGAAGGTTGAGGCAAATCAGTCAGTTGCCTGAGGATTTACTAAGTAACTTAAGTGTGGACACTGCAAGAATGATTCAGTGCTGCAAATGTGAATAACTCAAGAATCACCTTACCTAGAGTGCCTTAAAAACCCCAGTATTTCCCAAGCACACCAAGGTAAGCTGTGTGACTGTAAACCAGCTGTGTTATCTCAAAGAATATAATGAAACAATTATTTATAAGCACGGTCCTTTTAATGGTAACCTCTATAAGCAACATTTAAAATTACTATATAGACCAAAAAATCTAGATAAAGCCTTGGAAGCAGAAAGATGTTAGATCTTTGTCTGTAAGATGATGTAATCTACTCTAGCACCAAGCACAGAGCCTTCCACTGCTCTCAGGCAGTCTATAAAAACATGGTAAGGGACAACATCTGTTTGGGCAAAAAGACAAAGTGTGAGAAGAGGAACCATGCCATGCAGGTAATTGGTTTAGGGCTAGACAGCAGGAATTGAGCAGAGAGCTGTGGCGGTCATGGTAAAGCCACTTCAGTGTTTCCTTCTCAAGGCTCCAGCCCTTCACAGCCATGATTACTGAACGCAGCATGTCCCAAGGCAAGGACTGCAGGCATTTTGGGTACCTGGCAGGTGAATGCCAAGGACACACGACAGCAAACAAGAGATTTAGGAAGAGAACATAAGCAACTGGAGTTCCTGCCTAGTTGTCTGGCTGTCTCTTAGGCATTTACCATGCATAGCTGCAATTTTATTTCACATCAACATTACACTTCTGCTTGCTTTTTAAGTGATTTAACCATTTACCTGCTTCCATGACTAAAAAGAACTTCCCAAGCTACTGCCAGAGAGTAAAATCTACTTGAGGCATGATAAGAAAAGCACAGCTCCAGAATCACATATAACAGAGGCAAATTACTTCCTCTGACATGACCTTGCAGAGAATCTTGAGCTGGAGTTAAAATTCAGGTCATTTAGCACTTTGGTCCACGTACTCCCCAGCATTTCTCTATGGGTAACTGCCTCCCTGAGTACAAGCTGGTTTCACAATCAGCAATCCCAAGCAAACAGTGGGTCTGCAAGCTATTGAAAACACTGCTGCAACCTAAAGCATGTCTCAAGCCTCATTTTATACCCATCCACACTGTTGGAATAATTCATTGAATTTGAAGATCATTCATTGCCTCTTCCCAAAGGAAGCCTTCAGAGCAGGTGAAGGCCCAGCTGGGAGTTGTATAGGTGCTCCTGTCCCCACCACATGCTCAGCCTCACATCGGCCACATGTTGTCAGCTTATGCAACTGTGCTGTATGATCACGTGCCGGGGTGTCTCTGTGTGGGCTGAAATCACATACCTAGCAGCAACGCACATGTCCAGCCACAGAATAAGAAACAAGCCATTGTACGTAGATATTTTATTCTGTCAAGGTAAACCAGCACTGAAGGAATGTTGTACATCACTGAGCTAAAAGAAAGGGCAGCCCTTTCCTAGGGCTCACTTGCTTGAAATAAACCCAAGTAATTAAGTTTGCACTGCACTTTGCAATGGTCTGTCTGGAAAAGAAACGGTTGCTGTGGAAGCAATCAGAAGAGTAACGGAATACCAGTTCAATAAAACACGAAGCACAGAGCTGGACCATCTTACTTTGCAAATAATGGGGGGAAGGAAGAGCAAGAGGGGAGCTCACAGGGTGTATAACACTTCAGTCACACATGTGAAGTTGTCAGATCTCGGGTTAAATGGATATTTAACGTGTGTGGGGGAGAAGAGCAAAATAAACAGCCTAGTAGTCTGACCGTGAAGACCCTGTGATGTTTGATGCTGCTCACTCAAAATGGTGCAGTGTCCCAGTAAAAGTACAATCACCAACTGGACGATCAATCAGAGTGGCCTCAGTGACATCACCTGATGTAATAAAGAGCAACATTTGTAAATTTGTGTGTAACCGCATATGCTCATTGACTTTCTAACAATCTGTTGGCAGAAAGTAGCTCTCATCTTTGTGCAAGTTGATATCCAGGTTATCTTTCTGTGCCATGATCTTAACTATATCATTTGTCACATCGTTAAAAAATACACAGTAGTTAAAAGAGCAGATGTCTTTGGACAGCTGCAACATCATTAGTGGTATAAATTTCTTTTGTGTGATACTCTTGTATATTGCTACTACCTCAGGTTAATAGAAAAGGAATCTAACACTCACACAGCTACATTTGGGTACTGATATAAGAGAAGTTATTGTTATTTTGGGTAATTAAAATAATTTTTTAATGAGCATGTCAAATCAGCAGAAAACCACTATTTGAGAAGGTCGCATATCAAGTAACAGATGCAAACCTCCAATTACTTGTGACATACCTATACCCTGATGCTGTGGAGAGAAAATTTATCTACTCACACTTGAAAATATAAAGCAATTTTTTTGTTTAGCTGCTCTAATGTGACTTTTTCACCTCATGTCTGCTGAGGAAGGACAACACCAGTCTCCAGCCCCTTGTGAAAACAGATGAGTGTTGAACTACAGCCGAGAGCTAGTACAGACATCCAGATATTCTGCTCTTCTCATAATGAGATCTCAATTTCCATGTAAATACCACAAGAATTCCTTATTTCTTGATTAAGAAATGCAGCCGGTAGTGGGAGGCTAAGGTGCCCATGGCCTCTGATCACCTGCTGGTGACCCAGAGCTTGAGAGCCTGCAATGTGGGTAGAGGCTGAAGGAGTTTCCAGACTCTTTGAGCACATCTTTTCACTAAGGGACATTCAGGGAAGATAGGTTAAGGCACACAAGTGGTCTGCAGGAGCCCTCTGTCTAGACACAGGATGAAGACAAGTTGTCAAGCATATTCATAGCTAAATATTTATACATCAAGACAACAGAGTACGTAAAGAAATGAAATATAGTGAAAACAACACCCTGCCTTTCCAGGCCTGCCCTCCTTCCTCCCTGCCTCGGAAACAAACAAGTCCAATCTGAAAACATTTTGACACTAGAAACAGGCCTGAAGTAAAACTTTGCATCAGGACACCACATCTAGACTAAACACTTTAGCTCAAAAGCAGCCAGATATTAATCTCTGCAGCCAGGTCCACACTTCTCCAAAATTCCAAAATTTGGATTTGAACTAAAGCAGAGAAAATCTCAGTAGAAAAGCTTGGATCTAAAACCAGGAACCCATCTGGGGACTTGGTCCTTGTGCTTTTGAATATTAAGCAAGAGACCCAAGCTTAGTTGTAACAGAGCAATGGGATCCTTTTCCACTGTGGTGGTCTTCTCCATTTAATCTTTTGAACTTTACCTGGTAACTCTTGAATTATACATCAGAGAAGAAAGAAATTCTCCTTCACATTAACACCTAGTTAAACACTACTTACTGTAATTGCTTGGCAGTACAACAAAGTATCTCCCTTAAAGTCATAATTTATGCTAATACTACTATAGTAGCTCTTGTCATTCAATATCCAAACACCACTTCAGGTATGTGAGATGGTTCAAAGTGGCTTACCTCAGTCTCAGCAGGCCTGCAGAGACCCTCTCAAGCATTGCTTTCTCTACCCTGAATAGTGACCAGCTAATATCTAGGGTTGCCAAGCTGAAGCGAAGAGTCTCAGCATTGTTCTTCCAGTGTAAGCACACACTTAGTAACCTTGGGTTTGCAAGGATCATGTTGTATGTATGTACACTCACATTGTGCTCAGCCAACACATGCATGTGGGTGAAGAACTGTGTCCACCAAGTCTGAGATGATCATTATTCGAGACGACGAGCAGTCCAGCTCTTTCACACATCATATGATTATGTAGTGGAGGGCTCCACCCAGGGTACAGCGATGTTGTCTGCTAGACTTAACCAAGGTCAGGCTTAACCCAGCCTTTTTGTAAAATATGTGAGTTACATTCATGCTATTAAGAGAGCTGGACTTCTGTTCTCAATACATGTTGCATCCAAAACATTGTGGGTCAGATAATTAAAAGACCAAATGATTAGTTCCTCAAAAACTTAAAGTAGTAGCCAGGTTTCAAAACAGCTGTGCACATCTATGAACAACAGGAACTGTTTGCTCCTGAGCTTTCCTGGGAATTACGTTCTTATAAACACTCTGAACTCTTCTAAATATTTGTCCTCCAGTGTTTGTGTTGCAAACATAACACAAAAAAACCAAGCAAATATATGTTAGTAAAAGATGTCTGTGTTTAATGATTCAGACGGGCAGTATAACTGAGTGTAATGGAAATTTCAATATTTTGTTTTTCTTGCCACAGAGCATTCATCCTATTCATCAGCAAGGCACAAAAGCCTAGACTGTAGACAGCCAAAGGAACTGGACTGCAGCACTTCTAACTCATTTTTCATGGAATATACTAAATAAATTAATTAGATATAGTGCGTTTCTCATCCACTTTGAATCAACTCCCTGCTCCTAGAATAAGCTGTTCTTTAGTGATTCTGAAGGCCCTCAAAAATTTGAGAAACATTTTTGGTAGGATCTAAAAGACATAAGAGTGCAAGCTGCCCAAAACCCAAAGAGTATTTTCACTTTTCTCACACAGTTGACAAAAATTTCCACTTTCTACTCTGTCATCAAGCAGCAGTCCTATTTCCCGACTGACAAATAGGTGGTTTTGCCTGTGCAGATACATACTTTTGCAGCTGAAATGAAGATGCAAAAGTAGTTGTTGAAAACAGCTCTGTCAAAAATTACTATCGAAGTGTTAACATACATGAGAACAGTCATCAGAACGCTGAGCCAGACACATGCGTCAAGGGAAAGCCTCACAGTTTTCCACTGGCTGACTTCAGTGGGCTTTGAATAGGAACAACTTGTTTCTTCATCGGACACAATGGAATTTCTCCATGTAAAGGGCAAAGAGCTGCTTGCTCATAGCTACATTTCTTTCCAATGCTTGTTGAAACCTCTCTTTACTCGCCACTGATTCTACAGGGTCATAATTTCAATAAAAACACATATTTACTCAACTATAGAACTTGTGATTTCATATCTGAGCATATTTCCCTTTCCTCTTTCTAGTCAATATTTCATTCTAAAACATGCTATTAACAAGCAGAAAATCTAGCAGGCACTCTTTTTTTTTTTTTCTTTCTTTAATAATAGATGATATCTATTTCAAAAGATAAAGATATTTCCTTGCTCTGGGATGTGTTCTTTTCTTTCCAGATAAACCACTATTTTGCACATTACGTTTGCTGCCTTCCAGAAATAGCAGATAACATTGAAGAGATTTAATTAATATGTACCACAGCATGACCTCAATGGATAGAATATCTACCCTAAAGGAGCAGAGCTGTAGGAGGTAATTAGAGCACACCATGACATTTATTACTAATGCTCTTCCATTGACATTTGCTGTTGACAGGCTGCATATAAAGTTTTCCTCTGTTCGCATTGACTTACAATGATATAGACCTTCCGACACACATAAGGGAAGAATGCTTTTTCTGTTTACAGTAAATTAAGCCATAAGAGACAGGACAAAATCTCGGCCTTTTTAGAGCAACTAGCTAAACTCCCACCACTTCTTTGGACCCAGATTTCTTCTCCACAGAGTACTATGAAGGGCCACTGGTATGAAATGCATCCTTTGAGAAGGGGAGCAATCCCCTGTTCCTCTCCCTATTCTCTTCTGTGGTGTGGATTTTAGAAAACAATAACTATTTAGTATAAAATGGATAAACAGAGAGCAAAAGAATCTGGATCAAAGATCCCCCCTTCCAACCCCTCCCCAGGCCTAGAAAACTGCTCTGCTATTAGTGCATTACAGAGGGAGTGTTTCAGGATTTTACTAGCAGATACATCCAGATAATGAAATAATCCCTTCAGGGTTTAAAATACATCTCAAAATTAGTAAAATTTGGCAAAAAGCACAAAATAAGTGGAGGAAAAATCCACTGATATCAGCAGAAGTATCTAGAAACACTATAAGACCGCTGGTAAAATTTGTCAAGTTTTGCAAAATACAGAACACTTAGAGGTAGAATGAATCTGGAAGGATTTCTTTTTTAAAAATCCTTTTCAAATGGGCTGAAGCAGCCTGACTAACTGAGCTAATTTAATTAAATACCTTTTTTTAAAAAGTACTCCAGTTCCCTTTCCTTTCTCCCTTCCCTCTCCCAGCACATTAAACAATACAACATAAAAGAAGCCTTTTACTTTTAATGAGCATGTTCTGTTTTGGAGTGGCCTTCTCTCACCAAGAAACAATTATACCTGTAGCTGTTGGAGGACGACTGTGTCACCCAAATAGAGACTGATAATTTGAATATGTTATAGTGACTTATCAGGAAAGGAAAGTGGGTACTTGTAATGCTGGAGGCAGCACAGGTCAGGTACATATTCAGAATACCTCAGAAACTACAGGAATTAATCACTACAGTGAATAGCATCTCACGTATACAATGCCAAAGCCTATTCTTGTGAAATATTCCACAGGCAGGAAGCGGTTTATGCTATTGGTTAATGGGAATGTAATGGGACCCATTACATCCCCCTTAAATTACGTCCTGTCTCAGGATATAATCTATACTTGTTTCAAATTTTGTGGATAAAGAAGATTTAGCAGCCTCACTCCCTCATCACAGTTATGTCTCTGAGAGCATCCTGGATGTCCTGTTCAATGAATTTCCTAGGATCCCACTGATATCAAAAAAACACTAATAGAAAGCAGCAAGGAGAGTACACACAAGTACATTGTAATTAAAGATTATTTACTAAGAGTGAAGAAAGGCAAACAATTTCAGATAGAAATCAAAAGAAAGCCATGTTTCTGCTTAGGCACTTGCCACAGCTTTTCACTTGATAGGAAAAAAATAGACTTCTTGGCACAGAGAAAACAACTGCTATGATTTGGCCAGGATCTATTGCACTAATCACATTGACCTCATTAGCAACCTGTGCTTTGTTCACTGCTCACCCTGTAGTACCCTCCCACTGTTGCTTATCTTCCACTAAAGTTACAGGCTTTGGGTCTGGGATCCTTTTTGCTTGGGCTGGTTACACGAGGCCTTACCCCCAGAGCAGACAAATAACAAGTATAAACACCAATCAATTAAGATTAATTTTACTTTTGGTTAAAAGGAGAGAAAAATAAGCACCGTGCCTGTAGTGCTATTTAAGAAGGTTTTTGTGTTTGTTTTTAAAAACACAGATGATTCAAAAAACTCGAATCTTATTTCCTGGTAGAGACAAGAGTTGCCTACAACTTACTGTGCTCTTCCCCATTACCTGAAGTGACTGACTGCTGTGTAAGATGTCCAGTATGGAGAGAGGGCTTGGAGAGCTGGGCGACGTGGATAATTCCGGTAATTGAATTAGAGAGGCTGAAAGAGGTTTATTAGTTTGGGCACAGCCTTAGTCCAAAACTCATTTGTCTCCAGCCAGGTTGGAAAAAAGGCAGAGTGAACTTAAGTCTGCCAGCACATGTCCACGTCAATGTGCTTTCCTCATTTCCCCATGAAAAATGGCTGCACACAGAGCTGCTTCTTTGCTGTAGCCAGGCACAACTGGTCAGTTGGCCACAGACTGTTAAAATAGTGCTTTAACATGCAAGAATGGTATTTTGGTATGATCAATCTTCTAACACTTTTTCATACTCATTTGCACTGAAGTATTTTGAAAACAGCCCCTTGCCAGTCCAACATGTGCATGAAATATGGGAAGCTTCACATGAAAAAATGTGTTTTGCCAAAAGGTTAAACGCTACAGAATGTATTGTTATGCAGACATTCTTAACTGTAAAACATTAAAACACTCATTGATGTCATAATTTGAAATCACCAAAAACCCAAATGCTGCATTCTGAGCAAATACACTTGTTGTTTGGTGATACAGCTATAGCAGTCAAAAGCCAGCAAAAGCAGAGATTTTCTTAGGTTTCTTGAGACAGTATGTGAAGAACAGACTTATTACCCCTCTCCCCCAGCTGATAGTATTTTTGAAGGACTTTGCTTTACCTATATATGTGTAATCAGGACACATAACATCTTCCAACAGCCTTAGGACCACAAATATTACTGTCTATGCACTGAAAAGAGAGTGAGGTTTGTAGGGTCTAGCTCTTACGGCTGGAAAAATCAGAATTGTTTCCTGATACACAGTCCTCCCGCCACATCTGGTCTTAAAAAAGGGTCACACATGCACTTCCCAGGAGCTTAACTCTGCTGTAAGAGCTTGGCAATATACTGTAACAACACTCCAAGAAAAGAGACATCTTATTAAATATCACATTTAAGGAAAACATTATAAGCTCTTCTAATAAGGTCTTGATGGACTATTTTGCAATTCCTTCACTTATGTATGTACACAGAAACCTCTTCTCCCCAGATTTTACTCTTTTATTTTAGATTATGAACATATTTTTTGATTCATATATGAAAGTGCTACTGAAAGTAAAGAATTTGCAGAAAGTGGGAAATCCTTTGAGTATTCCTAAATTGGTTTCTGTTTATAGCAATGTCCTCCAATTCTGTCAGAAAGACCTGCAATGTTAAAAGACTTACAAAAGCCACATCTCCTTGGGAATACTCAGCCAAGTCAGATCAGCTGAAACTCAGAAGAAAATATACATAACTTACAGCATGTTAAATCCAAGTGGTTAATATCCTGCTTTCAAAAAAGCAATAGCTCCATGAACATGACACTACTGCAGTTGTTTCTGAGGGACCCCATGTGGAAATGTGGATCAAATGCTGAGCACTTTAGAAAAAAATGAAAATCTAGTCCTACATCTGCTTCAGTGAAAATATTTTTAGATCCTATCTCTACAGTTTGTTATTTTAGCCTTAAAAAAAACAAAACATGCACACACACAACACAAAATGTCATTTCATACATTTTACACAGGGGACTAAGCTGTGGATTTCCCTTCTAAATTAAGCAAACACTGTAGAACCTGAGAGAAATCAAACAAGATATAATTTCTTTCTTAACCAACTCTAAATGGTAAAAGCAAAAGAAAACCAAACCCTAAACCCACAAAACAGGCTCAAGACCTCCAGTTTACCACATTCTTTGCCAGCTTTCTCACTGAAGCTCTGTGGGACCCCAGGTACGTTCCTCTTGGAAATACAAAGCTAATGCTTGTTCTGAAAATTCAGAATCAAGCTGATTATAGCTGGCTTGTCACGGTTTGTCCTTGTATTAGATTTCAGCTAAATTCAATTACACAGTGTTCTCCTTGCTGCCATGAGATGAATGGCAGGACGAAGATGAATGAACACAACTGCTGAAACTGATTGATCCCAACATGCAGGCAGGTTGATTAAAGTGTCCAGAAACAAAATGAGGAATAGTATTCATCTGTAACTACTGGTTGGGTCTTCAATTAAATGCTGTTTTCACCAAATGCCAAGAAACAGTCTGATTCCTGTTGATTTTGCAACAGCATGAGTGCAGCACCCAAACTGCAGCTTGACGAACTGGAATAAAACTTATTTTTACATCAGTCCATCTATAGCTTTCTTATCAATGGCTACTCAGCTGCCCCAAACATTTACTTGGAACAATTAAACTACCAAAAAGCATGTTAATAAAATGCAAATTTGAATTAGGGACTTACTGATAGTCATACAAGTCACAGGTGAACAGATCGGGAGTTTGGTAATTGCTCCATCTTTGCACAGCATTACTCCCTTAACTCCCATGGTAAAGTGGGGCAGTGTTAAAATACTCAGCTGCACATTCCTGAGTCTTAGCTGCCTCTGGAAATATTTCTTAGTCTGGAAATACTCCATCCTGGTGGTATGAAGGCAGGCATTGATTAATGAGGGGAAAAAAAAATATATGTATGTACTTTCTGCATGTGGTGGCAAGGGCTGACAATTCAAATGCACCTTGATCCCCAGCAAATATGCTCAGAGTCTGACAGAGTGCAGAAATGTTGAGGAATAGTGTCTGAGCACATCTTCAAGGAGACAGATGTGTAAATCTCTACTCTGTCAAAAGCAGCATTTTCCATATGTAACCAGGCACTTGGTATGTTTTTAACCCAGGGGTGATCCATTCCCAGACGCTATTACAAACAGTATCTATTTCACCTTGCTGGTTATGTCTGGTTCATGTATTTCCAAAGCAGAGGGCGAGATCCCAGCTTTCAACCTGGAGTTTTAACTGTTTTCTCTCAACCATCTGTGGCTTCTTCTGCAGTGCTAACACCACTGTTTCTGGCACCATGTTGGCTTCTGAACCTGCATCCAACTTCAAATTAATAAGTGTCCCTTTACTTTCAGGCTGACGGCTCATTTGTCTTGTCCTGGCACACCACCCTGTTCTCTGAATAACCCTTCAAAATGTAGTGCTGTCTCCTCCCTGGATATACGCACTGCACTAATGCTTGCAAAGTCACACAGAGCAATGCCATCTGTGCAGGGCTTGAGCCTTCCCAAACCCCTCCAATACTAGATTTTGCTAGGTTTTGTTGACTTGGCTTAGGTAATTTGCTTGGATCCACTTTCTGCATTTCCCTTCCCTTCTGAAATCTCTAAAAAAGCAAGGCTTAACTGCTCAGATCTGTGCTGCATCTGCAGAGACAACCTCTTTGGCCAAGTTAACAGAGACCTTTTCAAACCTTCAAATGCTTCAGAGTCTGTCTTTCTCTCTATTTGCATTCGCTCTCTGCAGTTAGAGGGTAAAGTGTGGTTGAAGTATTATTCTCTTACCCTATGGACTTTCAATGAATTTCAGTTCTGGTAAGGTTTTCTAAGCACACTGTTTCCTTGCATTGCTCCCTCTGCTGCTATCACACGCTGTACAGAAATCGCTGAGAGCCAAAGACTCCAAGAAAGAATTGCTTCAGCACATGGCTTGTAAGTGCCTTGCCCTGCATCATGTAAGTGCATTCAGAAATAAACCACAGGCCCCAAAAAAGCTCCTGGGAGAGTTTATAATCCAAAGATACATTTAATTGCAAGACACCTTGTGACACAGTCCACGGACTAACTCTGCAAATGCACAGAAGTAGCTACCTACCAACTTTACCTGCTTTGTCCAAAATCCAGATGATCAAGCACTTCACCTCCTTGAGCCATTCCCCAGCAATTAGCCTTTGCAGCTCTTTGCTCATCTCATTAGTGCCTCCTAGCTGCCTTACCCTTCCTAATTCTGTACGAGGAGACTAGATTCTCAGCTCAGGCTGAGTTCGACGTGGCCAAGGGCTGTGAAGCTCTGTGTCAGCAAAGGCTGGTGAAGCCAGCATCCAATGTCCTCTGGGATCTACTAACAGGCCAGTGCCTTCCCACAGCAGGGTGGTGGGACCTTTAGGAAGTTAGTGTCATGGATGTCCCACTGTTGTGGTTTAGCCCCAGCTGGCAACTAAGCACCACACAGCCGCTCCCCCCAGCCAGTGGGACGAGGGAGTGAAAAACAGTAAAAGTGAGAAAACTCATGGGTTGAGATAAAGACAGCTTAATAATTGAAATAAAACAGAACAAACTAACAAATTGTAATGAAAAGGAAAATAACAAAAAGAGAGAGAAATAAAACCCAAGAAAGACAAGTGATGCAAATGAAAAACAACTGCTCACCACCAACCGACTGATGCCCAGCATGTCCCTGTGCAGCAGCTGCACCCTGGCCAACTCCCCCAGTTTACACACTGAACAGGACATCGTTTCGCATGGAACATCCCTTTGGCCAGTTTGGGTCAGCTGTTCTGGCTGTGCCCCCTCCCAGCTTCTTCTGCACCTCCAGCCATCTCATTAGCAGGCCAGTAGGGGAAACTGAAAAGTCCTTGACTGCTTAGAAACAGCTAAAACATCAGTATGTTATCAACATTATTCTCATACTAAATCCAAAACAAAACACTCGACCAGCTACTAGGAAAAAATTAACTACATCCCCGCTGAATCCAGGACAGACACCCACCCACCAACCACACGTACAGCTCCCTTTCCCTTCGCACACCAGAAATGCTGAATGGATCTTAGGTGCACAAAGACTTTGACATGTGGCTTAGAAGTTCTGGAAAGCTGGTGGCCCTCAGACTTACTCATCTCTGAGTCAGACAACTGAGGCTTTTGGATTTATCCAATGGAAACAGAGTATCTGACTGGAATACATTGCACTGAAAACTTCAACTTCACTGTGATTTCTGTGTATCGTGCACTGTTAACACAGACAAATAGCGTATCATAAACTCAACACTGAAGATACCGCACGCGTAGTAATGATGACGTAAAAGTCCTGGTTATGGTGGACTAAAAAAAACTAAAAGAGAAAGAGAAATTCCAGTCTTGGTGAACTTCAAGAAACCAGATCTGAAGCAGAACAGATAGAGACACACCTGTTTTACAGGTGCATGAGATGGGAGGGACAGGAATGTGCCCCTGCACAAAGTGGGAAATTGCACTATAAGAACATGCTGTCAGCTCATTTCCCAAACTCTGAACTCTGTCCCTGCAAATAAAGAAATCACTCACAAAAGGAAAGAGGCAAGTAAATTCTTATTCACATGTAACAAGTCCACTGATTTTCCCGCACACACTAATATGCTCTGCCTGATGAAATGAAACACAGCACTAAAAAATAATGCATAAATCCAACAACTTCATCTGTTAAAAGTAACTTTGCAGATGTTTCACTCCGGTTAGGGACTCTCCTGTATATGACTAGTGTCAAGAACGGTATGGTCACAGGACCAAGGGTTGCAAGAAGCATGCCATAAAAACATCAGGACCAACTCCTGAACCCACCTTAATGTCAGTGCTGTCACCAAGGTCAGAGTCAGGCTTGTTAGCCAAAGGTCTTGATGAAATGGAAACTGTTTTCCACATCCATCATCTGAGGTCAGAAGCAAGAAACAAACACCACTTGGTGCAGAGTTGGCTACATATGGTGCTGAAGAAAGAGCTAGTGACTGTGCGGTGAACACCCACAGAGCAGATGCAAGATGATATTGGATGCAGCAGGCATCAGTTAGGTGCAAAAGATGACAGCTGGGGACTTTGTGCATGATGAGACAGGAGCACATGCAGATCTGGCCTCCTGGGGACCAAGGCAACAGGGCACACGCAGAGCACTTCCACTATTCACACTGGATGTGAGGGTGCCCCTTGTTATATAGTTGAAAGCATTGGCTTGGCACCAACCACAGAATCTCGGATATATGAAAAACTGATGGCCAGACTTCTGAGAAACTGCTAAGAGGTGACTGACCCCATCATTCTGGGATGAGGAAGAGAAGCCAGGGCAGCCCCCTCTCTCATTACGGTCGGTGTTTGCACTTGAGCCTTTGGGAGAAGCTACCTGAAAAAGCAGTTTGAAATGGCAGTAAAACTAAACGAGAGGAATATTAAATATGCAGGTGATATTTTGCTGATGCAGTGAGATCCTTCAGTCTCAGTTCACTTCTTTATTGGGCCTTACAGCACAGACTTGCCAAATCTCTGGCTTTAAGATGAAGTAGAAAGAAAATAAGTTTTAACTGTGTGAATCCCGTCCTAGTACACTTTTCAACAAGGATTGAACTTGAGCACATCCTTCACATTTTAGCATTCACATCAACTCTGGGCTAGACAAAATAATAAATGTGTTAAAAGAGTTAGGCAGATTATTATTATTTTTAAAAGGGATAAATTGAGTCACCAAAACTTTTCATTATGGAACAGATAGGATTTTATCAAAATAGTTAGCTGGAGAAATAAATTACATTCTGTATTCGTTTGCTCTGGAGATACTCTAGATGTATCTTCCCAGGCATGATTCAGTTTGTGAAAATGATCTTTTGGGACAAGAAGAAAATTGCAATATCCTTATATATCATGAATTATAAGACTCTATAAAAAAGAGGACTGACATTGTTCCCAGACCTGTGACTGTATGCAGGAACGAACACAATCCTGTAGAAAATACATTTGCACAGTCAGTTGTTAGAGTCTCATTTGGGCAAAACAGGCATACTCCTGCCTGGGCACACCTGCCCTGTAGCATGGCAGAAACTGGAGGGCAACAGCAGCTATGAAGACTCTCACAAAACACAAATAAACAAAAACTAAATACAAACGTCCAGTTGAAACTCATCTGTTCTATTTCAACAGAGCCCCAGATGAAATACATATAGAGGGAAGTTATAATATTGGGACCAATGAGATGAAAAGAAGACGTACGAGACAGAATTTATACACTTTGAGTCCAAGGAATTGATCAGCTTTCAAGAGCTGGAAAAAAATCATTTAATAAGTTTAGCTTGCTGAACAAATATTTCCAGAGAGGTAGATGCATAAGAAATATCTGTGGATTAGACAGCCTGTCATATCGATAGGTCAAATGCAGCTATATTCAACAGAAAAGTTTCACCTGGTTGCGAGGCTGATTAGAGTTTTCTGACAGTGTGCATATTAACAGGAAAACATGGGGTCAATCCCTCTCAATTTAGGTCAAAAGTTTAGCCAAAGTCAGAAGTTTGTCTCCATGTTTTAAAATGGAGCTATTGACTTTTCTCTTCAAAATGACATTTTCTATTTTTCCCCCCCCAATCAGACAGTTAAAATTTCATTCAAAATGAGAGAAATTATTTTCCACCTGCTGAGAAAACAAAACATTGAATTTGAGGTTAGTGCTATTTCTTTTTGAAATCTGTATTGTTTTACAAATACTCAATTCTCCCTCCACAAATCCAAGAAAATTTCTTTTGTAAAGCTTTTTTCACAGAATAACAATTGCATATTTTAATCTAAATATGTCTGTGGGAAAAAAGTTAAGCTCCCAAGTCTTTATGGACAATGAAGCTTAAAAGATTTCATCCTGTGAAGACCTAATTAAAAAAAATATCTCGCAGTAGCCAGTCCCACTGAAGTTTGCACCCCAACACTGAGTAACCCACATTTGTTACAAAGAAGTTGCGTATATCCTCCACAGCAATAATCCAAGCTAAGTACGCCATTAAATGCTGAATCTAATTAATTACAGCCTAGCAAAACATCAAAGGTCAACCACAAAATTTCCACATCTATTCACTTTGACAGAAGAGATAATTCAATAATTTCCAGTTGTAACTCAAATATAGTACAATGTATAAGCCCAAACTAATTTTGATGGGTTTCTGAATGTCACATGTATAGTATATTTGCTTCAGTTCCTGTGTAACTGATAAGAGCTGCATTTTCACACATGAAATTATTTGTTCGTATTGAGAATAGTGCAAAATTTTATTCACCATTAGGAAGAAATGAAAAGATTATATACCAAGTTATGCAAATTGACATTGCTGATCTTTTAAAGTATTGCTGGAGGTTTTTGAGATACATTACCAGGATAACCTCTGTACATCAGAAAAACAGTGGAGTGCTGGCTATCTCATTTCCATTTTATAGCCTGTGTTACAGACATAGGTACATTATATTTCAGAAATATATAACAAGGAGGCTTATAATTTATCCTCATCTGTAGAATGTGAAGTAGGGTTTTAGAGACTCCTGCTCAGGGCTATTCTGTGGTGCAACTTTGATAAAATTGACAACCTATCTTTTTAGTCAAAGATTTATAGGACACGTGACTGCCTCCAATTTGCTACTTCAACCAAAAACAGCATTTCATGTAGAAGACTCCTACAGAAGACTTCGGGTGCAAGCGTTACTGTTGAGAGAGAAGGGAAATGGCTTTTGCTGACATAGATTAATTTTTATACGTACGTGAACCTCTCAATCCCTGGGGCTGGCCAGTGTAGGAGCAGGATGTCCAGCCCCGCAGCTAAATTTTCCACAAGGAAGCTCAGGAGAAGGAGTGCACTCTCACTATGAGCAAACAAGAGCCATGCAGGGGTATGATTCCTTCCACTAAGTTAAGAATATTTCATGTCACAGAAAAGGCTACCACTACATTACCTAAACCTTAAGGGATCTAAGACAGAGATCACTGTCTCCATCCGTGACCCTGTTCTTTTGGGGCACATCTCCCTGTGGCTACTTCAGCTCTGCAGCCAGAGCCTCTATATTCCCCCAAGTAAATGACTGGAAATTGGAGAATCTGATTGCCCAATATGCTCTGACATATCCCCAATACAGAGCCCACGGAGGAACTGACTGGACACCTGGGTGCAAGCACAAGGTCCTGCAATATATGCCCAATACAACTGTACCTGCTCAACAAGGGTGTTATGATGATTAATTAATTCATCCTGGCAAAGCACTTTGAAAGATTAAGAGCTGCAATTAAAATGCTTGGCTTGTACAAAGCTGAGACAACAAAATACTTTGGGAGAAAACAATAACTGGTAACTTTTAATATTAGTGCTGCCGCTCAGAAAGAATCCATGGACAGTGGTAAGTTAATGAACTGTTTTTTAATGAATACTATAACCTGAAAAATGCAAAGACGTGCTGAAATATTCTGAATCGTTTAACAACATCCAGAGGCTATACCTGGCTATAAAAGAAGGATGAGGTACCGTTTTTGTATGCTGCTTACAGAGTCTAGGAAAGTTTCTAGAAAGTCACTTATCTTTCCAGTATCTAAACATCAAATAAAGTTAAATCATAAAGCAGATGCTACACTCTCTGTCATGAAGAAGCTGGAACACTGTGAAAAACTCTGCCCTGCCTAGGAGTTGTGTTGAAACAATCGATGTAACTTCAATTTCGTGTTTTAAACCCTGATCAGTGCACAGCAAAGAAAAAGCCATCTTCTCATCTGCTAATAGTAATGTGACACCTGATCTTTAATTTGTACTTGGAAAGAAAACAGATTTGTTCTCTCCAGGAAGAAAAATTCCCTACCGAGAAAGGGCCCTTGAGTAATTTCTTTTGCTACCAATGCTTTTATGTTTTGCAGCACAGGTTCGTATTGTGAACCTTGAATTCCACAGTGACTATAAAAGTAAAAGAATGCAACTGAAAATATATGTGCAAATATACTTTGACAGTGTTTTACTTCCTTCCTACCTGCAAAAACAAAAAAAACCCAAACCCCTAAAAACCCCCCACAGAAATTGCAGATCTCTAAGATTAATGGAAACTCAGCACTGAAATGAGCAGCATCAACTTGTCTTGCATCTCTCAATTCTCAGGGTACCTAGTTTCAGCCGGGCTTATGTGTGGGTATGACTCAGCATTACATAATTCGAAATTCATCCAAGGTAGCTCTGAAGAAACCTGTTATACCTCTTACTACACTATGGTGTGTCTTACGTTTTGTGTTGAATCCTTCACTGCTGTCAACTAGACTAACATTATAAAAGAAAAGAAAACTGCAACTACAGCAATGAGGAATCCAAGAGCAGGTCAACAGCAGCAGATGGAATAATATAAGCGGCAGAAGTAGAACTGGTCCTCTCTGAAGTGCCCATACCACACTAATGACATAATACAAACCAATATGCAATTAGAAAACTAGAGGCTGGAAACCTGTGCAGTCACACCTCCACACAGTGAAATGGACCTGAACCACAGGTGAGTAGTATTGTCCAAAGTTATAAATATTATCAAATTTTTACACATATATTCCATTACGTTAGGTAATATTTTCCAATAGCTGTATATGTGATTATTAGTTGTTTATAATGCACAAATCATCTAAAGTATATGGGATCCAAGCATTGCTCAACACTAGAGCATTCACTCCCTGGTTTTATAGACCAGATTTATTGTTTACTATTTGGTTGTCAGATTTATATGGACGTGCAGTAGACTACAATCATATATCAGCTAGAGCTGAGGAGTCAGTCTTGCTTCTTTTCCTTAATTAAGCAAAGTTAAAGACTGTATTTCTCCAAGGACTGCGGGAGCAGCTACCACACACCTTATTAGTGTCTCCAAGTCTTTCCACATCCTGACCATTCTTGGCTACAGCATCGACCGGTCTTACAAAGGAACATAGACATGGTGCTCACTCCACGCACCTATCTCATCATCAGAATTTCAGTCCCAGGAAATCACTGAAGCTGAGCACCTCTACGGCCTCAGTGTGAGCAGCCCCCAGCAAATGCCCACCTGCAAGATTTTCCGTTTGCCTGCCTGTTGCCTTGCCCACTTGGCTAAACCAGAGTCTTATGGCCAGCATTTCTGCTTCTCTTCCAAAATAGCATGCACACTTTCACAGCAAAGCAGCAGACCTTGAGCCAGAGTTTCAACTTCCTGCTCACTTCTTCAAGGCTCTGTTGATTCTGCAGGGTGTTGCCATGCAGCAAAAAAGCCAATAAAACTCCATTGCCACACAGAATTCAAAGCTTATTTCAGAACAGCTGCACATCCTTCACATTTTTATTGACATAGCTATCACAGGCTAGTAAAGTTTCATTAGCTATATTTAAAGACATGATTATCATGTTGTGTGTTCACATTATACAGAAATAAATCCGGAAAGAATATCACATCATTTTAATCCATAAATGCATAGCCATTTACACACGGTTATGCAAGTATGCAATGTATTGTATGAAATGCAAACTTCCCTATGCCTTCCTCTTGATAAGACCCTACAGGGACCAAACCTACCTTAGGGATAACTTGCTTCTCCATTCTTAATCACTCCTTGGCAACATTTGAAAATACCAAAAAACCCATCAGTGATAATGTCTTCTGACCTGGATACCTGAATGCTTAGCCAAAGTCCTCAGGTGTACAGGAGTTTGTACTATTCCTGCACTAAATTCAGAATTAAAGTAACTGTCAACATTCAAAATATCCCTTCAAGTATATATTTGTGCCAGGATTTCACTTCATCAATTAAAAGAGAACATCTTTTAAAATATCATCTCAAAATTTCTTATCTAAATTTCAAAGCAAAAAATCAAAAAGCTATCTTTTAATGAGGTAAAAAGCTACTTCACTTTGATTTCTTTTATAAATGGAGTTTGATTGAAGTCTATGTTTCACAGAATGTTTTGATCTTGTTGAATAAGCAGTTTCTGTTGGAAAATTGTATTTTCATTATTTCTGTGCAGCTTGGAGAAATTGGTATTGCTCTATTAACTCCAGTGATTTACAGCAAGTGAGGGCCTGGCTTGTAACAGCAGCAATCTTTGTCAGTATCTCACGGACACTTTTAAAGAGAAAAGGTATTGCACAATGACAGAGCATGCATTTTGGAAAGATGGAGAATGGTGGATGTGCAGTAAATTACTTTATATTAGTATGTTTTGTTTCAACGTCAGTCTTGGCAAGCAGAGCAGAAGATGAGCCTTAGCAAAGAACCATTCTAGTATAAGCCCACAAATGGCTACCATGCTATTCGCTTTACAAAACAGGCTTCAAAATAGTGCCTAAAGCCAGCCAGAGGGACCAAGCAGGGCCACAGCAAGCCAAGCTACAGCTGCTTGAGAGAAAAAACGGTATTTGCATAAAGTGAGGGCTGACAGCGGGTCTTATCAACCACTAAACAGTGGGGACAGAAACCTAGAACATTTTTTCATACCTCTTTAGTGTGCGTGTAACCTGCAGCAAGTATACATATATTATATGCATGTACCAAAGGCACCTTTAATTTAAAAAACAAAAGCTGAACAACCAAAAAACAAACAACCGCTAGCTTGCCGATGTCCTTAGTTGACTCATTCCATTGTGGCCACCCAACATGGATTTAACAGAAGGTCTCAGAGTCTCCTCTGAGAGTGGCACATCCTTATGGTACATTATGGCCTATTGTATTCACCTGCCTATCTGTGCATTTCTTTCTTATTGTTAGATAAAAAGAAATATTTTTATTCCTTCTCTGCATACATTTAGGTACGGAAGATGTTCTGTGGCTTTGGTACCATTAGGAATAGCAATAATGAACAGCTCTGTCAGTCTTATTTAAGACCTAAGAGCAAGTCTGAGCTGCTTCAGTAGCATTTTTATTTTGATGGGTTAAAAATTAATTGCTTGGCAATTATTAGGAATGATTCCTATGGAAGGGTAAACACTGACAGACATAGGAAGAAGGGGGAAATATGAAAAAAAAAAAATCAAAGCCCCCACAACTCATTTTTAACCAAGTTGTACAATTTCAAACAAGCACAACATTCATCTAGAGATTAACAGAAACAGGTAACCCCACTCTTAGTGTCACATGTTTTTAGGCTTATTCACACACAGGGTTTGTTCTAGGACAGTAGTTTAATTAAACAACCTGAATGAAGCAACAGTAAGAAAAACTTACAACTGAGGGTCATACTGAGCTAGCAGGGACATAATTCAAAGTGAAAAAAAAGCATGCAAGTCCAAAATGGTCCTGGCAAATTGGGCATACTAAATGGAATAAAATGGAGCAGCCAGACAAAATCCAGAAGGGAGAAATGTCAAACAGCACCTACCAACAAGACAGAATGAGTTTAAGGTTTAACCTGAAAGGAGAAGCCTTAAGGGGAAGTATAAAAGTATTAAATGTAAAACATCCAAATGTAAAAGATGGAGGAGAGATTACTCTCATCTCCTTGCCATGTCCTTAAAGATGCAGACAAGTCACAGGAGTAAGCTGCAGCAGTGCAGTCTTAGGATAGATATGGGAAAAAATTTCTACATGAAGCTCTCCAAAAAGCTGCCTGGGAAAGGTGAATAACCCTCACCACCGGAGGCCCTGAACAGAACGGGTAAATAAATATCCTCTGTCATGAACAGCAGACAGTAGATCCCAGCTTTCTTCAGGGCCAGGTGATTTCTCTGCCCCAAACCTTGCAGCTCTCTGAACCATAACTCATCCCACTGACCTCACTGTAAGCAGCCTACCAAACCATAGAAACCTCTCTGACAGCATGGAAGAGCAGGAGGGCAGTTCCAATAGTATTCATGAAGTTGTTGGTCACCAAGTGTAAAGAAGGATATTTTTTCTGCAGAACATGTGCACGAGAGAATATGTAAACACCAGTTTACACACCTTTACTCCAAGAGACAGATCACACTGTTTTGGAATGAAATACAACTTCACAGGGACCAAAAATGAGCATGATTTAGATGGGTTACACGAAACAAGACATCATCTTGAAAAGACTACCACAAATCCAAAGGCTGCATTATCAGTGTAATAATGCAGTAATATCAAATTTGATTTAGAGCAGATTACAGGACACAAAGTATCTTTGAAATACATCAACGTTGTATGGCCAAGGCAGGTATTTGAGCAAAGTCTACCAGTTTTGCTGATTTCACTTGAGAATTTCTGCAAGAGTTCATTAAGACTGCTCTTAAGGAAAACAAGCATGATCTCCCTCATGGGCAGAAAAAAAAAAAAAAGAAAATTTGACATTTTTTTTTCCAGTTATAACCTAACCTAGGAATTAGTGTGGGGACTGAAGGTTTCACATCTACTGTCTACATAAAAGTCATTTTTCCTCTTTTTGAATTTGAAGGAAATCTCAGTTACAGTGTTACTAAGAAAGAACGCCCAGCTCCCAGCATTAGCTTATTAGTTTTTTGTGATTTTGATTTCTGATTAAGAAAAAAACCCCACCAAATAAAAAACCCAACCACATTTCTCTTGCTTAGGTTGTTTCAATGACTGAGAAATTTTAATCCCTGAGAAATAGGTTATTTCACTCAGTAGCTAGAAAGCAAAATCTTATCTTGTTACTACATAGAACTCACTTAGTTTGAATTACCAATTTTAAATGCACACAGGTCAAATACACACAGAGCAGAGCACACCATTCCCTCCCAGCTGTGCTGCAGCCTGCCCTTCCTTTCATTTTTCTTCCTTACCCCTCAGCTGCTGCCAATGCTTATGCCATGGGAAACAGTCCACACAAAACAAGTCCAGCTCTGAATCTCCAAAACAACAGGAGCAACTTAAAGTAATTCAACGTGCCACTAACATTGATTAAATAATTCTCAAGGTAAAAAACTGGCAGCTCCAGTGTAAAGCAGCTAGTTGTTTGAAGTTCGAATATGAAGAAGTTTGTTGAAGTTGCTTCATAATCGCTAACACAACATGGGCAAGTCCCTTCAGTAGTGCTAACAGCATCTCTGTGAAATACAGACCTCAGTGTGGGAGATGTGGCATGCACAGGTCCTTACCTTCATATAACACAGATTTACTCTAACGGAAGTGAAAACACACACAAAACAAAACAGTGAACAAGTATGTCTCTAACGTGATCATACTAACGGAGAGACAAACGCTGACAAAGATTACACCTTATGGTTCAACAGAGAATGTATTCTCTAGAATATTATATTCTGGAGATTTATTATAGATGAGTTACAGTGATCCATTTCTCTGAAGTAATTAAATTTCTGTTGACACAAAAACCTCATAACACAAAAGGTTCAGCAATCCCTTGAGTTACTTTCAAGAGAAAATGAAATTAAGGTATGCTGGATATAGACAAAGAGAACAGACAAGGCTCATAAAAGTAAGCTAATCGAAAAACTGTGTGCCATAGACACTCACGCACTCAACTACTTCTGTAGCCACTTGATTATTCTAATGTCATTCCGTTTATAGCTCATACCTGCATTAATTTATGGTCCATTGCACCAAAATGTCAACTGTATCAAAAGTAAAATTTTATAGTGGAATAGGAAAGCATGATTGCATTCCACCACTTCAGGCTAAAACAGAGCTGTTATGTCGCCTGCTCTCCAAGGTAAAGATCGCAAAGTGAGAATAAACAAGCACTGGGGTTTTAAAACTACTTTTACTGTTTCAATTGGTTTTAACTAACGGATATATGATGACATGTTCCCTCACAAAACCCAGCCTGTTAAAGCGAAGGTAAGGTGGTGGGTGCGTACTAGACTGTGTCCGTTACCCTTCAGGAAATCAAAATAAATGAGGGTTAGCATCCAAGAGCTACCCTGTTTCGCCCTCACTCATAGGAAGCAGGACTTCAACTCCGCAAGTTGCTCAGCTTCCAATAATAAAGGTGTCCTGTGCAAAAAGGCAGGCACAGCACCACTGCTGGGTCCCAAGGGAGGGCAGAGCAACACCTCCACAACTCTTACAAGAACTTCCTTGCTAAAGAGACACAGCTCCTGGGAACCAACAAACCTGCCACCCGCAGCTGCCCCTCTTGCCAACCAATTCCAGGAAGAATAATTTCTCTTTTTCAGCAAGCTTTCTGGATGATCCGTGTTTCTTTCTGATGTTTGTCTCCAAATGGACACAGCACAAGACAGTAACTTAACATTCACGAAACTGTAGATCCAACCTAGGAAACTCTGTGCTACACACTGAATTAACTGTGAACAGAATTAACACCTAGAACAATGTGTCCGACAATCCCCCTCTTCAACTACTTGATCAAAGCCAACTAAATGGAAACTTCACTTCTAACTTCAGTAGATCTGCAACCGTACTGCAATTATGTTAGCTTAGCACATCATACTAAAACTTCCAGCTCTGGCTGTCTGCAGCAGCATTTCTAGTTTAAACGCTAAAATTTAATACAATTTTGCTGCAAAATCATACCTTCTAATTTTATTTGGTTCATGTAGGCACTGTTTTTCCCATTATATAAGATTAAAAAAAAAAAAAGAGAGAGAGAAGCAAAACCAGGAACATACTAACAAGTAGTTTAAGGAAAATAATTTTTAAAACACCACCTCCAAATATTTTGAATTCTGGTCACCACTTCATTGGCAGATTCTTACCTGGTATAAACTGTGATTAAAGTCAGGTCAGGGCTTCTAATTTACACATGTTGAAATTGCTGCCAACTGAACTCCAGGTTTACCCAATATTACTAAAAATTCCTGAATACTTTAAATATCTGTTGTGGTTTAACCCCAGCTGGCAACTAAGCCCCACACAGCCACTCCCATGGTGGGATGGGGGAGAGAACCAGAAGGGTAAAAGTGAGAAAACTTGTGGATTGAGATAAAGACAGTTTAACAGGTAAAGCAAAAGCCGTGCACACAGGCAAAGAACGAGGAATTCATTCACTGCTTCCCATGGGCAGGCAGGTGTTCAGCCATCTCCAGGAAAGCAGGGCTCCATCATATATGATGATTATTTGGGAAGACAAATGCTATCACTCCGAACGTCCCCCCCTTCCTCCTTCTTCCCCCCAGCTGTGTATGCTGAGCATGACGCCATATGGTGTGGGATGTCCCTTTGGTCAGTTGGGCTCAGCTGTCCCGGCTGTGCCCCCTCCCAGCTCCTTGTGCACCCCCAGCCTGCTCGCTGGTGGGGTGGGGTGAGGGGCAGAGAAGGTCTTGGCTCTGTGTAAGCCCTGCTCAGCAGTAACTAAAACATCCCTCTGTTATCAACATTGTTTTCAGCACAAATGCAAAACATAGCTGCTTACCAGCTCCTATAAAGACAACTAATTCTATCCCAATGAAAACCAGCACAATAGCAAAAACTGACCCCTATCAATACATATTGATAAGTGCATGTTATATATTGATCAAGGACCCCTATGTAAATCACACCGCATTAAATTCGGCAGTATGTTAAAGGTGGTTAATTCCCACAATTCATCAGAACATAGCTTCAAAAAACGCAGCAATTTTATTCCAAGACATCTCGCAAAGCTGAAATTTTGTCTTCCTGCTATCTACACATTCCAGGATCCTCTAAAATATCATGCAGAAACTGAAAAAATATCAAGGTAATCAGAAAGGAATGATTTTAAATTGCACCACCCAAGTACGAGCAGCTAAATCCACAGCTAATATAAATGCACATAGTGGTAATAGCATATCTGATTTAGCGTAGCTGTTTCATGTGTTTATTTTCCTTATCAAAAAAAAAATTATTACACAGCAGTACCGCATAACTAATAGGATCTTGTCGCTTGATTTGTTCCCTAATTAGTTTTCAGACTTACATAGTTGCTAGTCCTGAATGTCTTTGTGTCTTCACTCTCAGTCCTTAAATTACATTTAAGCTAACGATGAGCTTTAATCCAAATCCTTCAAGTTGAACACTCCACTTCAAGAAAAAAAAATCATCTGGTTCAGCTTTGACTTTTTCAAAAAGCTCCCCGTTAACATGAAAAAAACCCACAATCGTCAAAGCAGTTTTTTAAAAAGCTCCTTTTTGAGTTTCAGATTGGAGCATTTCAGATGTTTATATACTCAGCTTCCTAAAAAGAGTTCCAAAGACCACTACCAAATTAAAAATAGGTCTTAAATCTATAGTTTAAAGTGCCTTCCTAATATTATATGGGCTTGTGAGAAATACTAGTACCTAACAATGAGAAGCCAAACAAAATACAATACCAATCTGGAAAATTAAACTCAACTTTAACACCTGCCCAGCATGCAGTGCTTTCTCAGTCCTGACCTTGTGTCCTGGCAGAGGCTGTCCCCCTCAAATTAAGATATTCCTACAGGTAACTACAGAGTAGAGAGAATCCTCCTTGCTGTTCTCATGAGATGGGACAAGACCATGAGATGCTCAGAGCGCGAGAGAGTGCATACGTCAGACAAGATGGCCTCTGTCAGGCTTCCGAGATGCCAACAACTGAATTTGGATGGTATTCAAGACATACTTCTTGGGTATCTGGATATTTCCTATTGTGCCCTGAAAGGGTGTCAGGAATCCCACAGACTCAAGGAAGACCAGACAGGCATGAGGAAAGGGAAAATTAATCCTCAACACAATGCGAAGAGAACAAGGAGTAAATACACCGTTCAAATATCATCAGCATTCATGTGCAATAAGAAACTAAATCAAAGGAACTTATCAGATGGGAAATACATCTTGCCTGTGAGACTACAGATCTGCCCACTTCCCTTTGGGCATTGAAGAGCCTGGGGAGCAACTCAAATATTCCCTTTATTTAGGCAATTTAGACTCTTCATATAGAGAAGTTTAATGAAGGAAACAAGACCAACCCCAAATCCACCAGAACAAACAGCTTCAGACAAATGAGTGATGTACATTAATGACTGCTTTCTCTTGCTTATGCAAAATATTCCCAATACCCAAGTGGAATTTAAAGAAAACTGAACAGTATGTCTCTCTAACCCTTCAAAAGGGACACATACATTAAAAGAAAATCAACCTCCTGCTGCACAGTGTATTTGACCACACTCTTCCCCAGTATCTGGTACTGTCTCAAAAGAAGCATTTTCACCTAAGCAGTGAGAGGTCATGACTTCTTTCATACTTGAACATCCCTTTGTTAGTGGGAACCTGAATGCACCACTTATTGACACCTCTGGCAGAAGGCAGTGTTTTCTGGACCATCTATTTTCAGAAATGTTCAATCCGCTTTAACATCTTTCTCTGAAGTCCTTAAGGAACCTTTGAGTCTTTGACACATGTGCCTCTCTTCAAGGGGGGAGTGCCAAAAGCTGTCTCAGCCAACACATTACCCTTACCCTGTTGCTCCTACTGAGCAGAGCGCTGATTTCCCTCCCCATGGCTTTCCCCACAACCTCCCCATGCCTTTTTAATAATACATTCACCTCACCAAAGGTCCCAGTCCTGTTGTCTGCATCACATTTAAGAACTGAGTAGTCCCCAAGCAGCAGGCTGAGCTTCCTCCTCACCCTGAGTTTCCTTGGCAAACCAAAGGTTTGTATGCAAAGCCTACTGAATCAAACAGCCAGCAATGCATACCACTCAATTTGCTGTGCTGGGTGGAAAAAAAAAAAAAAAGAAAACTGAAAAACCTATTCTTGCAAGAAACAGAAATCAAAAAGCAGGAGAAAAACAAAGCAGCTCACATCCGTCTCAAACGGCATTCAATCTCAAAAGGCGCTCAATCCCAAGAAAAAGGAAAGAAAGCCAGCACTCAGTGTGAGGAAGTTCCCCTAAACATGCAGCTCCTTGTGGCTTTGATTCCTCTCTCTCAATAAGGTGTACACAAATTTCTCTCCTACGTCGCCAGCATAATTTCACAGAATCCATGGCAGAAACAGGTGAATGCTGTTTTCTGAAAGTTATTGCACATTACCACAGCTGACTTCAACAATAACTTCTAAATGAAATGTAGATAAGCTCTCTTAATTCCAATTACCCTTTATTTTAAAGCTTAATTACAGTAGTACAAGACTGTCATGGAATGATAATTACAATTTATTTAAACATCGATAAGTAAACATTAGGTTTTATTTTCCTACTGTGAAACGTATCTAACCTAATGGGCTGATAATGCCATTTAATTGCGTGCAATCAAAGAAACTGGGTAATTTCTGTCAGGTATCATAAAATGGCAATGGCTGCTTTATCACAAGATATTAACATTTTCCAAAAACAACTGTTCTTTTTATGAATTGGCAGTTCCACTCAGCTGTATTTAGGTCTCAATAAAAGGACAAAGGAAAAAGCTGGGGTCTTGTGCAGTCAGAGAACAAGGACCCCTTCAGGCCTTGCCAGTAGAAGTGTAAATTAAATTGTGGCAGAACAGATCTTACACTATTCAGGCCTCAGGAGAAGTGTAGTGACTCCCACAAGGCTGTCAAAGCCCTGCCTTGAGACCCAAGATACCTACATGGCATTAGTCAGTCAAGTCCTTTAAGCTACATCTACTTACATTAGCTAAAATCTGACCTGCATCTAGTTATGGCCTCAGTTCTGAATCAGGCAGATACTGGTCTCAGACACACTGCTGTAAATCAGAAGCCGTTCATTAATAAACCTGAAGCTGAGTTTTAAAAACATTCCCAAGATAAGAATCTTCCTAAATGGGCCTTGTTTTCCAAGCATCCCAACTGTATACCAGCACTACTTTACTGATTACTGAAATAAAGTAAAAGAATCAGTAGCAGATTTGCCTGCCTTAATACTTATAATCAGCTGCTGAAGATGGTAAGAAGGACTCAGTTTAGGACTTCAGGGCATCATCAAAAGGTAACAAAACAGTTGGATGAAACCCTTGGGCACTTTTAATTTTATTTCCACTCCAGAAAAACTAATAAAAGAGACTTACTCTGAATCCCACCTACCAGATGGTGGTTCTCCTTTTGCAAACACACTTGGGTCTATTTCAGGATATGAAATTAAAACCTTTTAACCGGGGAGAGGTGTAGGGGTGAAAGACATGATAGCATAGGTACTGAAACTAAGGACTCAAAGAATATGGAAACTTTGTTCTTCACTGAAAACTTTCCCTGCAAATCTCAGACGAATTTTAATAGCTGCAAGTCCACAAATCCAGAGCCTCTACAGTTGAGGCAGTTACACATGGTATCCCACACCACATCAAATCATCTTTCCCAATATGGGCAGAGCTGCACAGTGTAGTGCCTGACTGCTGGGAGGAATGTGGCTTCCTTTAACACCAAAGAAACCAGTGCCTACTTAGCAACTCTGATGACTCAGTACAACACCCACACTGCTCTTCACCGTTACTGACAGAGCTCAGACTGAAATCAGCTCGATTTCTTCCTCCCATATCAGGAGGGAAGCAAAGCAAACCAGATGCTGGCAAAAAAAGAGTCTCTGCTTCTTGAGAGGATGGACTTCCCCTTTGCCTGCTCTGTGCTCAAACTTCCTCACCCACCTTTCCAAATGCAGCGTCAGCAGGAGGAGAACTCAACTCTGTTCCTCAGGCCTTCCCAGAAGGAATGCTTTTTTTTTTTTGTAAAGGGATAAAGGATTTCTGACAATTCCTTCTGTAATGTTGACCTGGCCACACTGATTTACAAAGTCTAGCATTGGTTTGTAGCCAGCCAGCCACCATTAATGCATTTTTTTGGTTTCCCAGAGGACCTTTCTGTGATGGAATTTTGTCCAGAATCCACCAGTCAGAGACCTGAGCTACGCAACACTATACTCATCTTCTCTCAATATCAACCACTTGCTAGTCTTCTGCCCAGAGACACGAAGCAGGTGAGAACCCTTTCCAAGTAGTCCACTCAGATGAAGACAGAAAACTCCTTGAAATGTGTGCAAGTATCTCAGAACAGCATTTGCATGCTAACTAACATCAGTTCCACTTCACCAGCCTGTGTTCACGATGAGAAAGTTGAAGCATCTGAACATTTTACAGACAGAAAAAACAATTTGCAATGCTCCGATTACAAGACCCTTCATTTTACCTAAACAGAATTTTCTTTGTCTCTGCACTAAACGTTTGCCAATGATTCAAGAAGGTACTATGTCCTGCTGCATCAGAGTGAATATTGTTTGACCTAGAATATTAATGACAAAAGAAGGGAAAAGTTGTTGTTGGGAGATTCTTGTCTTCAAAATGTGGTGTTATTTTTATTAATAAACACAAGCCTACACAGTTTTCACTTGTGGATTAAGCTGGCAACAGTCTAGCAATGTAATTGTCACAGAGCTGTGCTGGTAATTTTCAGATTTGTTCTGCATCGATAATAATTTTGATTATATTTCCAAAGAGGAGAAAACATGAGAAGGGGGGAAATATCATACAGAAAGAACTATAATTTTATTATTGCTGCATCTAAAATAATTAAGTTTACAGCACTGCTGAATGCCGAGGCCTCTGCATGCAAATCATCCTGATATCTAGGTCACAACATGCTTCAATGTGATTTCTAATTAGCAAGCACAAATTACCATTTCAATCAAACATTTCATAAAATTGATGATAGTGAACTTAACTAACCTTTACCGATATGGTAAGCAATTCCAAAGATGAAATCTGGATATTTATGGTGTCCACAAGCCATGCAAGCTAAAGGAGTCATTCCTGACACCTACCACACCCACAACCTCATTCAGTTGTAGCTCTTTGGCCTGCATGAGGCTTTTAATTATCACACAGATGGAGATCAGGTTCAGGTAAGCAGGCTGTTTGGATTAGATACATTTCTATAACAGTGGAGTAACTACCTGGCAGTAAATAGATTTGCACCAAGAAAGAGCAGACTCTTACTTTCTACCCCTAACATGCCGACATGAGGCCAGAGTTGCAAAAGAAAACAATGCTTTTTTTTTTTTACTGATACAGCAGGACAGATCTTTGTGTGGCCTAAATTAAGTCCAGCCACATCACTAATTTTTTCAGATTTTTTTTCCCTTATAAAATCAGATGGGTTATTTTACTCTGTTCTCTTCCAAGTAAGCTGGTTATGGATTGTTTGCCTGACTCAAACAGATTTTAACTATGTCATGGATGTGCTCACCCCTCCTTTTTTGCCCCTTTCATTTCTAAAGGTGGCCGCCTTGTGAAGCAGACTCCTTTCCCTTCGAGAGCCATGGCATTTCCACCAATGACTTGAGGCACAGTATGGCTGATTCTACATTATAATCTCCATAAATTAGAGATATTACAATCAAATACAAAAGTGGCAAGCGTTATTTGTTGTGCATGTGAAATTAGCATAAATGAATCATTTAATTTACTCAGCTTCACCCTATCTCTGCAAATTAAAAAAAGGCATCAGCTAGTCTTCTCATCCATAACTTGTTTATGAGCTTGTCTCTGTGGCTTACAGTCACTTACAGTCAATGGCATCATGTCCTATGAACAGTACCATTTATGCAAAATGCATCCCCTTCATTAGGATAACTAAGTAATATTCCCAAAGTCAGGAATTAACTCCCAGAATGGTCTTACTTGGGCCAGGTGTAAAGGCTGCTATACAAAACTCAGCATCAAAATAATATTCTCCAGTACTAGAGTCACGGGACTGCTGCCTTGATAGCAAAATTCAGAGAAGTCATTTCCCTGTTGAAGGTGACAGAAAATGGATTTGGACATTACTCAAAACACCTACTCAATATTAATAAGCACAAGGTAAAGAAACATGCAGGCAGAACAGCACTAGGGAGGTAGAAATATTCAGAGAATAGCAGGATGAAGACACTGAATAACTGCATTTTTGCTCATTCTCCCTCACTCGAGGAAGCAGCTTTTCCCTGTACTTACACACACCCTTTTTTAATTTTTTTTTTTTATTTTTTACACACATGCATAATAGGGTCTTATTTTCTCCAAGGAGAAGATGAGGTGGGCCCCCTATTTCCCCTGAAATCACCCTAAAATACACTGCACATGAAAGTCATGCACCTCATTCTTCAAATACAGATTCTGCACAACTATCAGTAACTCCACAAACCAAAAAAATACGGTGGTGAATCCAATCTTTCCCCCATTTTCTTTTCCCTTACATTAAACACACTCAGTCCTAGCTCAGCCCTGAACCAATTAATTGGCATACCACAGCAAGAATCCTTCCTTCATCCCCAACACTTTGATGTTTCCATCCCTACTAGCTAGGAATAGCCAAGTTGTGAAACTTCTACAAAAAGACCTCACCCCAGCAACTTGGTAATTTACCCTGTGTTTCATGACACATCTAAAAAGATAAGTGAAGCCTGAAAACTTAAACCAACACCCCACCCTGGTGACTAGACTGAAAGTTGGCACATAGTGATAGCCCTGCAGCACATTTGGTGTTGCTCTTGAGCCAAGACTGATGCACAGCACATGCTCCAAACAAGTGTGTTTTAAGCAGAGCTTTGCGTCCTCAGAGGTAAAATTATTTTCAATATTAAATAACATTCAGAAGAGCTCAGGGAGCATGGAATAGTGTTCCTTACTTAACATTTTGCCTCCACGGACAACTTCTTCCAACTACAACTCTCAAAATAGCCCTAATTCATATGGGGTTAAGAGGCTCAGCAAGGGTTTGGGACAATTTCCTAGGACAAGGAATTGCTATAGTTTAAGTGCTGTAATTACCATTTCGGTAGGCTTAAAGAGACCATGCCCTAAGCAGCTCCAGAAAACAGAAGTATTACAACCAACAGAAGTGAGAACAGGCAGTACTTGGAGGAGCTAACTGAAGGTATCTACACGTTTGAGATTCCTAGACAGCTAAGGCTCTCCTGAGAGGAGTTCACGGGACTCAAGCGAAGTGCTGGGATACTACGAATCCCCCTCCAAGCCCCCCGGACATCACAAGGCAGGCTCTGGCACAGAGCTCAGGTAGCTCTTCCTTCATGCTCCTAAGTCTGATGGTGCAAATTCTTTGCAAGGGGTGGAGAGAGAGAAGGTGAAACGCAATACTGAGCTGAGACAAATATACTCTCCTGCGGAGTTTCACTTTTACATGTCACTCCTCAAAACTTTCTCTGCAGATACTGCTCCTGGTGTCACTCAGTCACACAGGCCTGACCCACTTTGAAGGGGTCCAGGATCCATCCTCTTTCTTCTTATTTACCTGTTAGGTACACAACCTATGATCTGGGATTTATCTTGCTCAGCACATATAGCATCCTGGATCGGCAGGAGTTGCTGCCTTTGTTCCTAACACTGCATACTATCTCCCCTTCACCCATCTAGTACTGTATTAAATTATTCATGAATGAAATAACAGTTTTCAGCATTAATAATTTACTGCTACACCAAGGGGATGTGTAAGGTAAAATGTAACTGATATGGGAGTCTGAGCTTTGGCAGCTTTTATAATGCTCATTCATCTAGTATTTTCCATCATTAATCCTTGTGCTTTGCTGACTAGAATATTTGCTCAATGACAGGCATATTTCCCCACTGACATGAATCTGGTACGTAGGTTCAGTACCTGCAAACAAGAAGCATATTTTTGTTTGTAGGATTTAATTTATTAAAGTGCTGACATCAGATTTTGTGAAGTCTTACTCTCAGGAGAAGTTACACAGACCTAAGTAGGTCTACTTTCTTAAAAAAAGCCTGCTGACATCAGTACAAGCTAGTGAGGATAGGTCCCAGGTATGCATGTAATAATAATGTAGTTAATAATGATTGAAGATTTATTATCCAGCTTCACAGACAGTCCTTCTGCCTTTCTTGTCAGAAAAATGATACAGCCTTTCACTTTGGGGAGACCTGAAATAATTATATTTACTGAGAGCCTCATCAGAAATCTCTAATTCACCGTGGCGACATGTAGGCACTGGAGCAATTCAGGTGTGGTGAATTCCCCTGGACAGGACCAGGCACAGGGGTGTTGACCACTCTCCTCCATTAAGGTAACGGTACGTTTGGCATTTCCTTGATCTGATCCCTTTAGCCACCCATAAGATAACAGTAACAAGACCATGATCAACATACCTTTGAGTAAATTCATGAAGACCAGGAAATTCAAGTGTTCATTTCAATATTAAGCCATTAAATCAAAGAAAAATGTTCCCTTCCTTGCCGCTTCTTCCTCACAACAAGAAAGACTTAACAAAAAATACACTGATAAACTTAAGCTGCTGCTTCACCTTCAACGCAACATAGGCTGCAAAACATGCAGTTCTCTCTACCTATAACTCAACACCATTGAAAAAAGTGAAGTTTGAGCTGTACTTCCCCGACAATAACTCCCACTGCCCGGACTGGATACCACAAGGTACAGAACAAAAGACAGAGTTCCCGATGACTCCATGGCACCATGCCTACCTCTGCAGTTATACATTAGAGATTTGATTTGCAGACCAACAGAGACACAATGGTTCATCTAACAAGCCAGCTAGCTCAGGGTAAATGCTGAGCTGAACAGAACTCCCACAGAAATGACATTTAAACCTCTTGTTGAAAAATTCTCAGTTGAAAGGAACACAGGAAAAACAGTATTCCCACCTAAATTCAATGACATGGTGATCTATTTATTTAATTTACCAAGTGAAGACCTCAATGACAGAATGCATTTGAAGACCAGGTTCATAGTTATTGGATCTCTGCTTTCTGGTAACAGCCATATTATTTGGAAAATGCTAAGCAACAAATTGAACACATTTTTTTCTCTTGAGATCTGGGCAAAGTCCTAACAAGTTTTATTACCTTGGCATACTGAGCCCTCTCACAGACTTAAAACATGCCAGAAAACATGTCATGATTTTCATTCATTTGCTTGCATTTGCAATGATTTGCCTGAGTTTTCCTGAAAAAACAGTGTTCAACCTCCAGCCTACTCCAGACTCATCCCTGGATGAAAACTCACAGGTTTGCTCATCTCCATACCTTTGCAACAGACCACTTTCTTCAAATGCAGAAGACAGAATGAGGAGTCAGAAAGCAATTTGCTTTCCAAGACACCTGTACACTAGTACTGGTTTTTCCAGTTGCCTGTTGCACCGTGTTAGTCAAGTCACCGCTTCAGTTCCCCCATCCTGGGAGCTTGCTAGCTGAGGACCTGTCCCTTACAATGCACTTACACAATCAATAGCATAATAGGGCCTTGATATTGATTGGAGCTGCCAGCTGTTACACTTAAGTACATCTTAACAGCAATAATCAGAACAAATAAGAAATGTTACGTGAGGTTTCTGGTGCAGGGAAGGAATTGTCTGTATTGTGCAGTATGTCAGCATCAGTGCAGTAACCAGCCGTTCTTAGAGGCACAGAAGGAACACACTCATTAAGCAGATACTACCTGATGCAGTTGCTGTTTTTAATGTAATCACAATTTAATGATATTTTGGCTTTTAGAGTACCTTACTGGGAAGAACAAACAAACAACAAACAACATGACTATTCTGACTCAGTGGAAAATTGCTGCTGTTTCACAACGAAAACTGCAAGGGCTAATAACGCAGTTGGCTCAATTGCACTTTCCTTGCTGCACTAGTACTGCAGGGAATTCCTCCCCTGGGTGGCAACTGGGTAGTTTGTTGTTGAACCTTACTTACACTCTGCAGGTTTCCCACTGGTGCAGCCAGACACAGACATTCTGCAAAAAAAAAAAAAAAAAAGAAAAGAAGTACCTTTGCTTAAAGACATGTTAAGGGGCCTGTGCTTTCAGACAGCCTGAGATACATACAACTGACAACTAAATAATGCTTTTTTTTCCTGTAAACTTTTTTCCTGGGAGGGAAAGCTGATGTACCTATTGCTTAACACATATAGGCAACAAACCAATAATCTACGTGGAGGAACATGCACTTAGCTAACTGAGAACTAAATAATGAAATAGAGACCTGGACCCCCAATTCAGTCATATGCTTAAGCTTGACAATATCAACACTTACCACCCACAATTTCCTCTTTGATTGGCATATTAAATCAATTTGAAAATTGCTTCCTAAACCCAACACGGTTAAATAATCAAGACAATCTTAATGTTAGGGACAGGCTATTCCTTCTGGTTCTAGCTAAACAATTCCCGTTTTGCACAGTCAAGTTTTCTCAAGGCTTTTGATTCAAACTTTTAGTCAATATATACGGTCATGGCATGACCAAGGGAAAAATATTTGCACTAAGGCCTTGCTGCTATATTCTTAGCCGTGATAAGCTGCTCCTAGGATGCGTTAGCCACACCGCAGACCCATGTGTCCTCAGGATGTGTATTCCAGCCCTTCAATGGCTAGTAGAAGCACTTGAGACTTGATGTGCACACCAGAGCTCAGAACTGTCTAGCTATCCAGACACTAGAAGTGAGTTTTCCAGAGCAGATGAAATCCAGTTTTGCATAAAGAGGATCAGGGAAATCTGTGGAGCCAAACAAGCTGTTGTGCAGGTGTAGGAACACACAAACTTCACCAACGTGGTGTTAATGTGGATGCCAGAGTCCCCTTATGTACACGGTTGGAAAGGCTGGTGTAGCCAAGCTGAAATTCCCAAGGGGATATGCTATCTCTTCCCAAACAATGAGTTTAAAACAAATTTGCATGTGTCTATACGAGCTAAGAGATGTCGATAGAGAGAACAGGGCAGAAATGGTATATGGAGATGCCAAGTAGCTTAATGGGCCTATGGCAAATTCTCCAGAAAAATACATCAAGTCCTTCAGAAAGAAACTACAATTAGTTACAGTGCTTAAGGGGTAGTTTCCCAATATCATTAGCATGACGCCTATGTGGTGCTGCAGAGGTATGTGTCAGCACAAACAGAGCAGGCAAATGCATTACAAAATGTTGCAAGCAGCTGATGAAAAAAGATTTTGTGAAGATGCATCACAGTATCACAGTCACATGGCCTTTTGCTTGTTAATATAACTGTACTCTTAGGAATGCTTTTTTCCCTGCTAGGTACTCACCTAGATTACAAACGCCTACCTGACAGCTGCACCAGAGGCCTTACTCAAATTTGCCCTCTTAACCCTTGTTTAAGAGGTCATACCTGCCTCGAGTTACCTGCCAGGGGCTGTAGATTCTGCATTAACTGAACAGACCCTCTGAGGCTGTGCAAAACCTCTGCCTCAGGACTGATCTAACTTGCCAGAGCTTGATCTAATCATATTTATCCTTCTTGTATCTTTGCATCTCTTCAACTTTAAGCCTTTCTTAACTTAATTCCTTTGGGAAACATTAATACATTTATATATTTGACAAGTTTCTCCTGCCTGCTTCCCCCCTCACCAGCCATGGAAGATGTTATACCCCTCAGCTGACAGTCTGTAGAACAAAGGTGTATCCAGCCCTGCTACATGATCCAAAGGAGTCTCTGGGAACCATCTGTCTTTAATAATGCAGAAGAATAATCTTTTCCCAGTGCACAAAAATGCCAAGATATACAGTTTTTTAAAAGTACTATAATTTAATTCTCTCCCCTTAAAAGTAAAAAAGAAGATGATCTTCTAGAACTCACTCCCACATGAATCTAAAGCTCTGGGATGCTGGGATGCTGCAGAGTGCAATATGCACCTACAAGGGATATTTGAAAGATAAGGAAATAAATTCTGCCATCAGCCAATGAAGACAGACTCTAGGAACCATTACAAGGTTCATCAATCCATTCTGCAAATAGACACCCTATATTGGCAGTTCTCTTCATCAAGCACATTTCAGGAATAATAAACTGCTAAAATACCAGATAGTATGTAAAGTGAATTGATCATGATGTCTGAGTGCCAATATAGGAAGCAAATAACCTAAAGTAGAAGACTTTTTTAATCCCTCAGGAAAGTCATAAGATCATCTGTAACTGGAACTGAAGTGAGAAGAACAGAAAGTAAAATAAGGTCAATTTTAGGTGCATATATTTAACAGATGTAATTTTAGGTACATATATTTACCAGATGGGACAATTAATCTTCAGAATCTGCATGGAGAAACAGTTTGGGTGAGGTTATAGTTTTGCATAGTCCTAAACGCTGCTGCTTTGTGAGCAAGGCAGGAACTGGAAAAGCTTCAGACAACTACAGCAGGACAATGACAGCTACTCCTTGCCAGATGCTTCTGTGGGAGACTGAGTATGTGACTGACCTGAACAGCCTCTGCATCTGCAAAACTATTTCAGTTGCAGTCTGTGATAATCTCACGATAACTGAGACTGGTTAAGTGCCTCACCAAGTCCTGTGTCCCCCAAAATTATAAGCTGCCCTCATACAGATGATGGACTATTTACCTTCTGCTTTTCCTAGTTATCCCCTGTTCAGCTTCATTCATCTCCCTGTGGAGACAGCTACCCACTTCTAGAATTATCATGATCAATCCCAGCCTGAGGGACTGCTGACAGCTGGAAAACTGCAGTGTGTGACGAGGTGTGATGGAGCACCCTACAAAATGCACAATAAACTCTGCCCAAAAGAGTTCTGCCTAATTAGATCAGAGGATTAGGTGCTGGGGGGAAATCCCAAGCAGAGAGAGGTTAAAGTAGCTTGCTCAGGCTTATGCAACAGAGCAAAACAGGGTAGATTCTGCTCAATTCACTTTTACCTTCACTCTCATCTGTGGCATCAGAGAAACATTTATTGATAAAAGGTTCATTTAAAATTATTTTAGTATAAAGACTAAACTAGGGACAAGAGAAACAGCTGGAGTTATGACACCTTATCTCAGCTGACAATCTGACCTGTTCATCTCCTGTAGCACAGATAACCAATTTCTCCCACATCAAAATGTGTTGACAGTTAATAGCAGCGACTCTCACTCTTTTTGTTAATTAAGAATGAAATGTTCCACAGATCATAATTGTTTTGGAAAAACGTCTATGATAATTCAGCATATGAACAGACGGAACATTTTATCATCCTTTTAAGGAAAAATACAGCTAATGTTCTTGGAGAAGACTATTTTCTAAGATTTTAAAAGCAAAGAAAGAGAAAAATCAGATTCAACAATGGTATGGAATTTTAGGAGAGATGAGTAAAGGGACTTTTTTTTGTTAATTCATTAAAATCTGCCCTCTGACCCTATCTCAGTACACCAAGGCCTGAAGTGCAGAGGTAGTGTAATAATTGGGTTGTGTGTGCAGCATATGCTTTTTACTGAATCTATGATGCACTGTATCCAGAGCAGGAGTGTGTTAGTTCAACACATTTTGCCATTTTTGTTTTTTAACATATTTAGATATTTACAAAAGTACGTAACGAGGTGCTACATTTGCTAGAGGACAAAATAGGTGCAATCCTCTCTTGCATTTCATGTTGCTATTAAGGGTTTGATCTTCTAGGAAGTCTGACAGTTGCATGAAAATGGCCTCATCCCTCTCAACCCACCTCAGCAGGATCCACCCTACTCACCACAGCGTTGAACTCCAGCTAGATGAAATAAATACCTCTCTGTTCATCTGCTTAATCCCCAAAGGGCAGCACCCAGGTCAAGACAAACAGGCACTTCCCCCTCCCCACTGCTAGTTTTTTTCATATGACCTTTAAAAGCAACCAAGATGGTACTGTGCGCACACAGAGCAAACTCTGAAAGCACACACACAAGCTGAGCCCACGGTCCCCACTCCAAGCCCCAACATACAAGGACCAGATCTCCCTCTGGAGCTTCGCAGACTACTTGAATAACAACAAGCTCCTCAGACTACCAGGCAGATGCTTTTACCTGCTCTAACTTCCCCAGATAAAGAGAACCACTAAAGTAAGCATCAGATTGCCAAAAAGCCAACCTGAAAGAGGGAAGGAAAGGTCTTCTCTGGAAAGTGCTCATATTTAATACTGGTGACAGAACTGTCTGGATATCTCCATTTAGTCTACACTACTAATGGCTCCAGCAAAGTATTTATAGCATTATAACTCAGCTAGCTTCCTTAAACTCTGTGCATGAATCTATAGATTATACAGTTCTAGATGTTTATAATAGTGGATTACCTTTTTATTCCCCTAGCTCTAATTCTTGAGGTGAAGAGTTGTTACAAAAATCACTTACAAATTAATCCCGATTCATCAACAATTTGCATTTGCTAATGATGTTTAACAGACTACAGTGATTGCTGTCCAGAATTCTTCTAAGAGGCAAAACGAACATCTAAATTATAACTTTCTAACATCTGCTTTCTCTAGGGGAGGATCTGTATGAGGTTTGACAGATGCGAGAGCTCCGAAGAATGGCTGTTACAAATAAGCCAGCTAGCAGAGTCTTGGAAAATGCAGCCAATCTCAGCTTATTGAAATGAGCTCCAACCCGAGGCAGAAATAACACACAGCTGTTCCTTCTGACTGCTGTTCAGGAGAGAGATGGTATCTCATGATGGTATTAATAGATCTCTCTTACTCTGCATACCACCTGGAAAATGAGACCCCACTATTTCATCTCATTTGATGTTATTTATAGTGTATTAAATAAAAAAAAACCCAAGAGAGCCAGTGCAGCAATGACAGTGCTGAATAAAACAGTCAACAGCTACCAAAGTCCGTATATTAACTTTTCACTCAAAACATGAATTTGAGCACACTGCAGTAGGAGCTTTTAGGGTCATTCCATCTTCAAAGAGTTGAACAACAATTCTGTGAAAAATTCTTACTACAACTTAATGTGTATTTTATTTACTAAGCCCAACACAAAGAAAATTGGATGTAACATACCAGCAATCCCTTTTAAAGGAATTTTCAAATCTGTCTCTACACCCTATTCCCAAGACACTCCCCCCCCATCCCCCGACTCAAGCAATAGCTCCCTTCTAGAGAAACTGAAGGAAGGAGGAAATTCTATGCTTACAACAAGCCCCCCCAAAAAAAGGAGGAACACCACAAATTATAGAGATGTTTTAAATTCACTGAGGTGGGGGCTTGGGTTTTTTATATTTGTTTTGACAGAACTAGTGAGAAAGTGTAACAGGAGTCCTGTGGGTCCATCCCGCCAAACAAATATCACAATCGGAAACAACAGCGCAGTACGGCTTACAGCTGGGGAAGAAAACAGGAAGAGAAGCTGTTGTTAGGACCAAAGCAGTCCCATGAAATCAGTAAAAGACAGCCTGCTGCCATGGGCTGGGGGCCTTAATTAATGCTGTGCAGAATCCTCTCTCAAACCTGTGCAGTTTATTGTTTTGGGCCTGATCCAGTGCCAATAGGAGGACAAGCAGCTGGGACTTGGGCTGAGCTCTGCAGGAGTATGTCTCCAGGGCCAGCTGTTGACTCCTTTCCTGGAAGAGGTGGACAAGGCCTCGGTAAATCTGTTCTACCAGATTCCTATCATAAGGCAAGCAGAGTTAACTTTCTCAGGCAGCAGCAGTAAGGACATATGTTAGCTGTGTGTTGAGCTACGCATTTTAACGCTACTACTGATCAGGGGAACGGATGTTTGGCTGTATAGCCATTTTTCCCCTGTGTAAGAGAGCCTACCCATACAATTTCTTCCATTCAGTTTTGGATCAAGCCGTGCACAGGTTGTCCACATCGCATGCAGGGTATAAAACTACAACCACATCTGTTTCTCATATGGTTATTCCACACATCTCTGCACCCTTCTGGCCTCACACTCTGTAATCCCTATTAAATTCTGTCTGTATCTGACAGCATAAATTCTCGTTAGCACCTTGTGCTTTCCCTCCTGAGATCTCATAGGGAATAACGTACATTACTTGCCAAACTAAATGGTACCTTTCCCTGTACCCAGCCTCTAGCACACAGAGAAACAAAGGCCAACTATCCTGCAAAAGGGATCATCAGCACAAATTGCAGAATATGATGGCTACGAGCAGTGAATAACTTCCATTAGTGCCCAGACTGACAGGATGCTTATTGGCTTACAAAAGTTTGATGGGCTCGCAGCACCAGTGGAGCACGCTAGGCAATGCTGTTGCCGTTGTTCCAGCACGTGTTGGGAAAAATGTGGTACCCACATGAATGCATCTGTATTGCCTACCACCCAGCCAGGAGAGAGAATATAATTTGCAGATATTTATAATAGTATGGTATCTCTTTTGAGTTTCTTGGTTTTTCTCAGTTTCCCCTAAGATACCTTTACCAAAGCAGCTCAAAAATGAAGGATAAGTATTTAACCCCTTGCTTCAGAGATGCACTAACACAGAGGAATAAAATTTTAATGAAATAAACATGTTATGTTGTAATGCTCACACTGTCACGCAAGAGTCACTGAATATACAGTTCATGTGCCATGACTGAGGTATGTTATCACATATCCAAAATAAAGTTCCAGGTGATGTGAAGCAATACACAACACCTGAATGAATACCACACGTTATACAACTGACAGTCTTTCAGGATATATAGGTGAGTTACCTAAACCTTTTATCATTAAGACTTTCTTTCCAATTTACAACCTTGAGCTGTTGAGGCAGAAACCCAACAGGCCACTGTGTGAACCATGTGGAGCTCATACTGCTCACTATTAGGATTAAGACCTTTGACTCAAAGGCTATGTGCTACCTGCTGGACAGAGTAACTGACCTTTACTAGTACCAGATAGCAGTCCTCAGATATGGGGAATCTTATCAAGTCATAGTGCCATAGAGCCTTCCTAAACATGCAGTGTCATGGTTTAAGTTTAGTAGGTAAAGCAAAAGCTGTGCATGCGACCAAAGCAAAATAAGGACTTCATTCACTATGTCCTATCAGCAGGCAGGTGTTCAGCCATCTCCAGGAAAGCAGGGCTTCATCATGCGTAATGTTACTTGGGAAGACAAATGCCATCACTCCAAATGTCTCCCCCTTCCTCCTTCTTCCCCCCACTGTATATGCTGAGCATGACGCCATATGGTGTGGGATGTCCCTTTGGTCAGTTGGGCTCAGCTGTCCCGGCTGTGCCCCCTCCCAGCTCCTTGTGCACCCCCAGCCTGCTCGCTGGTGGGGTGGGGTGAGGGGCAGAGAAGGCCTTGGCTCTGTGTAAGCACTGCTCAGCAGTAACTAAAACATCCCTCTGTTATCAACATTGTGTTCAGCACAAGTGCAAAACATAGCCCTGTACAAGCTACTATGAAGAAAATTCATGCTATCCCAGACAAAACCAGAACAAGCAATCATAAGAGTGGCCCAAAAAAGTAAAAGTACTTTCCCTTAGAATATCTTATCCCTCACAAATTATTGAGCAGTCCCTGAGAAAATTAAGGGCAGAACATGTTATTGTCCAAGACACTCACAGATAGCAGACTGCAAGCAGGTGCAGACAGCACCTGCAGGTGAGGTTTTATTTTTCCAAGGTACTCTGAGAACTCCCATTCAACTATATACCATGGCAACCTTTCCCCAAAAAAGGCTTTGTACACCTGTTACTGGAACTGAAATCAACCATGACCAAGGCAGCAATTCAGAAGTGAAGTCCTTGCTGCAAAAGTGCACTACTTGCAAAAGTCAGCATTTTACAACTACTTTAAGGGGTAATGGACTTCCTAAACCCAAAATTAAACTCCTAAATTCATACTTGAACAGCTGTAGTTTTCTAGAGCAACGAGCATCAGCACATCCCTGGGGAAATCATCTCCAAATAGCAAAGCACAGAAGTCCACAGATGGAATAGAAGCAACCCCTCCATTATCTGTGTTCCAGTAGAAAGCTGTTGTCCCTTTAATGGATCAGCCAGAGAGTGGCAAAGTCATGTGGAGCTGATTCTGAATTGGGAACGTGTGAGTGAGAAGGCTTCAAGGATCATATCAATTGCAGGGAAATGTAGGACTTCCACAGCCGGCATGGGCTGGAACGACAGATGGTTTTCTTGCAGCATGAACATTTCTAAAGTACAGAGCCACTACTCCTCGTTCCTCTAGTCCACCAAAAAGCAAAATTTTGGTTTGGGAAGAAAAGCTTCATGTCTGAGCAAAAGATACGGGTCCTTTCTTTTTTTTTTTTTGTTCTCCCAAAGTAGAACAAAATGAAGGGATTAACAAGATGAGGAACAGCAGCATCCTAGGGTGTGGTTCCCAGTCCTACAGCCCTTTCTCAGACGCAGAAAGCAGAGGCCTCCTGCAGAGATGTGTAAGGAGCTGTATGCTGCCAGCAGCTTTCAGTAAGATGAAAACAAGAATTTAGCAGTAGCTGGAAATGTACTTTTTTTCCTGACCACAGTCGTGTCATCTGTAGGATGGACAATTCTTGCTACCTGCGTTTAGAGCCAACAACATTTCATAAAAAAAAAAATGTTTGATAAGAAAGAAAACCTTTCTGGATCAAATCTTTTCCCTGCTCAGTTTGATATAAACAGCAACATTAAAGTACTCGCTAATGACGTTACCTAGAGACAATGCAGCATGCTGAAGATACAGCAGCTTCTACTGCGTAATGAACTGGAAAAAGACAAACACTTCAGTATCATAAAACTGGAAAAGGAATCACTTCCAAACCAGCTGTAATAGGGCAAAAAAGGGAGAAGCTGCTAACAGGGACTGATTAGTGTTAGCAACCTTAGTGCTGAGTAACTGGGAAGATCTTGAAAACGTTAAGTGAAGTTGTTGGACTATATCACTTCTCAGGTCATGTACGAGGATAAATGAATGTAATAATTCAAAATGTATTTGCCCTGGGTTGGTGACAGCTTCACATCCACAGATACAAGTCTCAGGGGGATCTGAGAGTTTTGCTTGGTAGTTCTAATCAATGGCTGGGAAACGGCTCAGATGTCCTCTGCTCAGCGATTAAAAGATCAGCAGAGCAGAGCAGCAGCTTTCAACCTCTAAAAAGTTCGGAATTTGTGTTTGTACATGCTGAGCTTTTAGGGCTCGCCAAGCAGGAGATCATTTGAATAGGATTTTCAAAGGCACTCAGAACATACCTAGTGCCTTTCCATATCATAAAGTAAATGAAAAACACACATTTCCTGAAATTAAATCTTGATCCTCCAATAAGCCAAATGAGAGAACAGACCTCTTCACAGATGTGTGGTTCATGGAGGGGCCAGGACTTAGTGAGTAAAGCATGAGGCCCAGGGAGTTCTGAGAAAGTTTTATCATTATCTGCAGGGCATAAAGATGAGAAACGGGAGTATCAGAATTTCACCAGCAATCTCTGCCACCAAGTACTTCATAAATCAATTTCTTGAACTTGAAAATAGTCTTAAATTAATGAGTGACTGGATTAGATACTGGATTATTGAGTACTTGAAATCCAGTTTTGAAAGAAAGATTTATCCTGTGTTTGAAATGCATCTTGAGTGAGGCACCCCTGTTTTGTTGAAAACATAATAATGCCCATAATTGCTTGACATGGCTTAATTTTCAATATGGCTCAAATGCTTTTCAACGCAGGAACTGGCAGAATACATTAAGCCCTTTCTACACTCATCAGGTGTCCTTGAACCTGGCCACAGCAGTGCAGGCTGCTTCATAGGTAAAGCACAAAATGAGCATGATTGACAGCACAGAATAATCCATTTATGGGGGATGCATCTCTGCAGCGCTTTTAGCTAGCCTACCTCCCAAAGTTTTTCCCCTCTACAGTTATGAACAGTCATAGAGATACTAATTATCTCATTATCCATAAAGCTACCTCGGCTTTACTGCCCACAATGCCTAGCGCATTAGCAGTCCACCTGCAAAAACACACTCCCCATTTCCGTCATACCTGCCTAATTTCAAAGATCTCAATCTTCTGATCTGTTTTCTTCCTAGACCTGTGATTTTTGCCCGACAGGCAGACTTGAATTTTGTTTTCTATTTTAAATGTGAAGCTAATTAGGCAGTGGCAGCTCAAACCAATCAACTGGCATCTCTTCAGCTAAGTATGTTAACTCTGAAGCTCTCCTCCTGCTCTTAAGCTCTGTCAACCCTTAACACCATCCTAAGAGCTTGATACTACCTGGAAATCCTTGTAAATGTACTTTTTCATGTTAAATTAAAGTAAAAGTTTTCTACATGGGTCCTCATACAATGTTTATTGCTTTATACAGCTCTCGTTTCTGTAACTGTTATTCAGCCATTCTCTGGAAGAGTTTACTGAACTTCAGAGCCGTGTTTCTGTTGGAGGCAAACACAAACAAATACCTGGAAGCAATAAGCCTGCTTCTGTGCTAATGCATTCCTTGCCAGTCTGAGGTGATGACAGCTAGCAGGCAAGGCATCTGAGATACTAGAGGAGAGGACAGGCACAGCCACATGGGTGATGGGACCAGCATGCACCTCAGGCAGTGCCACCTTCCCTCCCCTGGCATATCAGGCCAGATATTATGGTAAGAAGGGTGAACATACAGGCTCACAAGGTGGGCAACACACCACATCTAGTGCACCTCCCTGTCTTCAGAGGACATAGGGAGATACCACATCACCGCACTGTGCAGAGCAGTTGTCAGCATTATAGCAAATAAAGGCAGTGATGTGGAGCATAGAGAGAAAAAATAAAACCCTTTTACCCTATCCTGTAACTCCACATGTGGCAGAGTACAAGACTGATGGTTGAAGTTCGACAGTTTAAACTAGGGATATGGTACCAACCGATGGCATGGGGACACAACTATGAGAACAGCTTGCCTACATATCTAGTGGGTTCTCTAGCACATTAACTTCTTCTACAAAACGCATATCTTCCAGAAAAAAAAGAACTAATTTCTGATCAAACTTGAAACAATAGTGAGCTTTTATGGTTGTCATTATTACTGTATTTTACATAATGTTAGAGTAACTGGTTCCTCGTGATCTAAAACCACAAACATCCAGGAAACTGGAAGGCTAAAAACTAACACAAAGCAACACCAAGATGCATATTATTCCAGATTGAACCTTGCTGGCAGTAGTCACTTACCTGCAAGTCTGCAGGGCTCGCAGACTTGACGCACCTCCGTTCTGCCTGCTTGTGCAAGGACCGTGCGGGGTCCCAGGCAGCCGCTCAGCCAGGCCCCAGCTTGCCATGCCCTGACTCCCCGCCTAGCCCCAGCAGCAGCAGATCTGCACTTCCAGCCCTTTCAGGCCAGGAGTGTATGCATGCATGCACACATCCTCTCCAGGAATAAGAGAGGGATATTTTAACCTTCCTTTGGTTTTTTGTTTGTTTGGTTTTTTTAAACAGGCAGGGGACATACAAAAGCCACAACCAGATACTGTGTCAATACTTATGGTGAAAATATTTTAAATATTCCGAGCTGTGGCTACCAGACCAGCATCATTCCTGCATAATTAAAGAAATGCATCACTGAGCTTCTGTGCTATTTAGTTAACACTAGAGCCACAGCACAGGAGTTGAAATTAGACTCGTAGTTTGAGGAGAGAAGAAAAATAATAATTTTGTAAGCTGAAGTTATGCCAGCCATCCAAAGCTGTTAAGGACTGTGGATCTCCAAAGTAGTGTTTTTGGCATCAATGCAAGTAAATGTAAACTGAATAAAGGCTATATGAAAACAGGATGATGAAATTTAAACGCCAGTAAATAATGATTTTGCCCAACAGGAATTTAAATTCAGAGATACTCTTTTAAATTACCAACTACCATAGCATTTGCAACCAGACAAAGAAGATAATTCATGGGCATTTTTCTTCATGGGCCAAGGATATATTTGTAAGTATAAATACAAAAAAATATTGACATTTTATTATTACAGAGAACCTGCTATCACCATGTAATTGTCAAAATAATAGCCAAAGTTGCATATATCAAGTGCCTGATAGTGTGGGGTGTTATCTTTAGCAACATAAGTTGAGAATGAGCCACAAAAGCCAGATGTTAGAGATACAATCTACATGACTGTAATAAATCCTTCCTACTGTACTGTACAGTTGCATATGCTTGACTGACCACACATTGTGGAAGATAATTTTTTTTCATCAGAATAAGTGGTTTGGGCATTTCCAACTGCAAAGCAGTAGGCACTCATAGCAGTCCTTGGAAGGACAGGCAAACATTGGTTGAATGAAAACAGTGCTTCTAAGAGGAAAACAATACAAAAGTAATTCTACTCAAGTAGCTCATACGTGGCTTAAAGAATAAAGTTATACTAGGAAAAGACAACCCAAACAACAACAGATGAGGCCTAAGACTTCCTAGAATGGGAAAGGTGGTGGTCTGTCATCCACTCCTGACGGTGCTGCCTCTCTCCCACTGGATTGGCACCATGACTTGAAACATGCCTCCAGTGTACTTGAGTCACTGATGACACGTCCTCCACGCCCACCCCACAACACTTTGAGTTGTATCTGCCTGTTGAGAGGGGCTTTGCATGCATGCAGACAGAACAGGCCAGTTCTCTGTCTGTCTCCAAGCTGCCATCAGTCATGGAGCTTCTGTAGAGGAGTGAGGAGAGGAAGATAGATTACTGAGGTTCCTGAATCCTTGGGGTCTGGGACTCAGGTGCCTAGAGCTGGAAACATTGGGTCAGCCCCCTTGCAGCACTTACTACATTTCAGCTCAATTTGCTTCTATTTCAAACCAGCGTTTCTGCACTAGAGACTTTCCCATTGCTACAGCAAGTCAATCCCTCACATTTTTCACCAGTAAAATCTTCAGTCCCCGTGTGGCCAGCTTTCACTATGTAGCCTGGCCCCCACAAGACCAGCACTAACAATGGTCTCTACAACACAGGGAGGAGTGGCTGTCTGGCTATAACACTTAAGAGAACTTTGCAGCTTTTGAAAGCTGTGACACAGCTCTCCTTTCCCCCATCACATTAATAATGCACTCATTACTGTTCTTTTCCTGTTTTATCCGAATATGATAACTTCTTCAGGCTGAAAGCTACTCCTGTAATCACAATATTTCATCCACACTCACCCTGTAACGTCTCATTTGCACTAATATAGAAATGTGGCAACGTGTTGCCTAGTGACCAGAAGCATTCCCCTCCACCCTTTCCTCCCACGAGTGGGGCTTTTGCCATGGCAAATAAGTGAGCATTTTAATGTTATGGAATTAAGTTTTATTAGATGTCAGCTTCCTAATAACATTGGAGAGATCTATAAAACAGAACTCCACACATCTGCTTGCCAAATGGCTTTCTAAGCCTCCTAATGTTTCCATTTATGCAATACAATCCTATTTTATATGGCATTTTACAGCTCTAGGAAAAACACTTTCCCGTCAAAACACATTCTAATACACATATTGGGCTTACACAAATACATACAGGAGACAGTCCTGTATCTATCCAAAGGATTTGCTCTCTTTTCATACTCTAATCCCAAACAATCGTGGTATGTATTTCACCTGTATCTTAATTGCCCCTCCATTACACAGTTAATACATACAAATTGCAGGAATTTGTGAGTGAAGTTCTTTCATTTGTGATCTGCAGGTGGTGACAGTAGTCCCTTTGGCCTTAAAAATTTATGTGTCAGATGAAAACAGAAAGAATGTGGGACGATGCAGAGCAGGATGTCAGCTGCAGTGCTGCCAACACCCAGCTCACAAACGTCGGGTCTGGTTCCAAGAATTCACATGGCAGGCTTAAAAAGCAAGGATTTTAAATGTAAAAAAGTGATGGGATGCTTGTTTGTTTTAGTTGCCTCCTGTTTTTTGTCATGCTTCACTCATCACGTGTTTCTTCCACCAATAGATAGGAAGAGGGCAACAGTTAGAAACCAACCATAACATATTTTCAAATGAAAAATTTCAAAAATGAAATGAAAGCTGCCAGTCTCACATAAAATTCCCGTTTCTGGAGACTCTGAGTGTGGTGGGTTTAGCCTGGTTTGATGCCAGGTGCCCACCAAACCTGTTCCATCATTCCCCTTCTTCAGCCGGACAAGGGAGAGAAAATATATCAAAAGGCTTGTGAGCTGAGATAAGGGCAGGGAGAGATCACTCATCAATTATCGTCATGGGCAAAACAGACTTGACTTGGGGAAATTACCTTAATTTATTACCAAAAAAATCACAGTAGGGTAATGAGGAATAAAAACTAAATCTTAAAAACACCTTCCCCCCACCCCTCCCTTCTTCCCAGCCTTAACTTTACTCCTTGGTTTTCTCTGCCTCCTCCCCACCAGCAGCGCAGGGGGATGGGGAATGGGGGTTGTGGTCAGTTCATCACATGTTGTTTCTGCCACTCCTTCCTCCTCAGGGGGAGGACTCCTCACACTCTTCCCCTGCTCCAGCGTGGGGTCCCTCCCACAGGAGACAGTCCTCCATGAACTTCTCCAACATGGGTCCTTCCCACAGGCTACAGTTCTTCATGAACTGCACCAGCGTGGGTCCCTTCCACAGGGTCACAAGTCCTGCCAGCAAACCTGCTCCAGCGTGGGCTCCTCTCTTTCTCCACAGATCTACAGGTCCTGCCAGGAACCTGCTCCAGCACAGGCTTCCCACAGGGTCACAGCTTCTTCAGGCATCCACCTGCTCCAGTGTGGGGTCCTCCACAGGCTGCAGGTGGATATCTGCTCTGGCACCTGGAGCAGCTCCTCCCCCTCCTTCTTCACTGACCTCGGTGCCTGCAGAGTTGTTTCTCTCACATATATTCACTTCTCTCTTTTCAGCCACAGTTGTGCAGGGCTTTTTCCCCCCCCCTTCTTAGATATATTATATCCCAGAGGTGCTACCACCATCACTGATGGGCTCAGCCTTGGCCAGCGGTGGGTCCGTCTTGGAGCTGGCTGGCATTGGCTTTATCAGACATAGGGGAAGCTTCTGGCAGCTTCTCACAGAAGCCCCCCCGCTACCAAAACCTTGCTATACAAACCCAATACACTGAGAAAAACAAAGTACTGCAAAATTCAGTCATTCACCTGTGGATGACATGGCAGTAAAGTTCCCCTGACATCCACATCTAACAACTTTTCTGTGGCACCACACGATACTGCACCATCTCAAACCTTCTCAGAGGGAGATATCATCCTTTTAGATGACTCTTCACTCTGCCTCCCTTGAAACACTGTATTGAAATTTCTGAAGCAACCAACCACCAGCACCCAGAAGCTTCATCCATAACAAGGACCAAAAAGAGATGTCAAAAACATCCCCTGGCAATGATGACTCAAGTTCACAAAGTAAATTCTGGCATTTTCCTGTGCTCTCTGGAGCAGATTCAAATACTGACTTAAACACGCCTGCATGAGATATCCTCAGCCAAAATGAGCAGATGAAATGTGCAAAGAATGAAGCAAAAATTCTATAAGAGGACCCAAGAGAAATAACAGGCCCCTTCACACGCCATGTTGTCTAATGTTAAGAGCATTAAAATCCTTGAACGTTGCAGTAGACAAATGCTCTCTCTTGTGGAAATGAAATATCATCTCTCTTGTAAGGAAGCAAGAGAGCAGTCTAAACAAAAGAAAAAGTGGAAAAAAATCCAACCTTTGGGATTTGGTTATGAAGTTATATTTACTCCAGCCCTTTCTGAACAGGGGTTTGGTTTAACATTTTAAAAGGCTCTAATTCCCAGTTTCATAAGTGACTTTTATTTTTTAATATAACTGGCGTAGTTGAATATATCTGAAAAGTACACAGTTAAGTAGAAACCATAAAAATATCATTCAGCTTCCAGCAAGCCTTGCTGCAGTTGGCAAGGGTAACAACCACAGTTCAGCTTGGAAAAACCAAGGGGAAGGACATCAAACGCACAAGCGAATTAAGTGAGAAATTTCAAAGAGGCGGATGGAGGGCTTCACTGGACGTTATTAGAGTATGGGCAAAGAGGAGGGACCTTCAGACAGCCTGGAAGGCTACGCGCAGCTGAAGCATATAGGAAAAGCCACCGAGTGATGTGCTTTAGGCTATGTGCAAGAAAACCTTCCTGCTGTTAGATTTCATTCTTGCTAAGGGAATTGGAATTTGTCCAGCCCTTTACAAAAGAGCAAGGCTCTTCCAGCTAGAGAGAGGATCAGGGATGGAATTGCTGAACTACATTTCTGCCTTTGGAGCTGGCTATAACAGTGACAGCTGGCATAAAATTTTACTATGGGTTGCACATTTATGGTCTCAGATCTTATCAAAAAGTGATGGAAAATATTCTTTATAAAGCCTTGCTTGGGTTTTATTTATGAATACCAAAGGGCCAGATTCATAAAGTGAATTAGGGATGATGGCTCTTTTTGGGTGTAAGCAGATCCCCCGTCACTGAGCGTAAGGAAAAGGAGGAGAAGACATGCTGATGTAACTTATCAAATAGGTCCTATCAGGTTTGCTTCTGACTTGCAGTCTTCTCCCATATTTCTCCTCATTTTGCCTTCTGTCCTGTCTAGGATCCTCAGATGGCTGCTTTGAACAATACAGATGTTTCCTCTAAAAAGGGACTGAAACCAGGTCCTGGAGCTCTTATACTGACCAAGGAACTTACCTTTGTTTCCTACCTGCTCCACCCAGAGTGAAAGCTGGCATCTGAAATGTGGCCAACTCAGTCGGAAAGTCAACACACACAGAGAACTTGGCAGACATTATATGTATGGATATACAACAGAATAACTACCCACCCTGTACCAGAGCTCTATTGATGCCAGGGATCACACCTTTCTAATTCAAGGCCTGGAGAGTACAGCCCAAGAGTCATTTGGTTGGGAAACAGGAGAAGGTTATTACTCTTGAGGAACACAAGCAAGTCCAATTCCATCTGCACTGCTGCCTCTACACCACATGCAATAATTCACTAGACACAGGCTGCTGCATCACCTAAGGCAAACTGGCATTAGCTGCCTCACATCTGTGCAGCTGACACAGCATCTGTAAAGTGCTCTACAAATGTGCTGTGGCCTGTAGGAAAGCAGAGAATAGACTCTCTGAGGGCCCTCCTTGGTCTAGTATGTTGCTGCTTGTGGGAGCAGGAATCTTTCCAGCCCTGCTTCTTCCTCCTGAAGCACTTATAACACGATGGGCTTCTTTACCATTGAAGAAACAGAAATAAAGTTCTGAGCCTCTGGCTTTAGAGTTGTGTGTATCCTCACCCCCAAATTTCCCCTTACGTCCAGCTTCTCCTTTCACTGTGGCCCTGCACAACCACAGTCTTAAGACCCCTCAACCCACTGTGGACTGTCCCACATTGTTACCTTCTCCAAGTGCTTTACATATTTTTAAAAACGTCACCACATTCTGCTAGTTCAAAAAACACTAAGTCAATCTCAAAAAGAGAGAAATAAAGGAATTACCGGCAATCATAACAAAGACATGAAACTTCTGTTTCTGGTTGCCATCCATCATATTTTTAATCATATCATTTGTATTACAGATAAAGCTTTTATGAAGTTCTCGGACTTGGAAGTCAGTCCTTTCACTTGGACAATACCCTCAGACACATGAATTTTGGGATTGTCACGTGCAGGGACAGGAGATGGACTCAATGATCCTTGTGGGTCCCTTCCAACTGAGGACATTTATGATTCTATGAAAATACCTACATAAACAACAGGGGAGGGAGCCAAAAGCTGAAGACCTACTGAGAGAAAGAAAAGCATCTACTGAGAGAATGGACAATAGGGAAGACAGAAAAAGTAAGAGGCTCCTGAGGAAGCAGGACCCCTGTTTTACTCCCACACATGTGGAGAACCTGCAGTGCTACTAGATCAGGTATTTTGCCTCCTTTTTTAAAAAGAGACAAGCTAGGTGCTGTGGGTGTGGAAAAGAAATACAATATTGTTCTCCAAAGCCCAAGCGCCACCACAGCAAATCAAATTTTTCCAGTCAGCAGGACAATGTGTTTGATAAAATATTGTACGTGTTTGGGCAGCACAATCTGGACCAGTATGATGGGGAAAAAATGTAGGTAAGGGCATGCCACGGAAGTCAAGCTGGGTGGAAGCAAAGGAACTAAAGCATGGACTCTATTTCAGAGCAAAGAAATTATTAAGAAGCTTCTCAAAGGCAGTACTAGATACTCATCACATGCATTGTTTAAACATGAAGGGGAAAAAAGCATCAGTTAGCTATATCATGAGGGATATTTGTATGTTTACAAATGGGGAAGTGCTCTGATTGACAAGGCAGAACAGCAATAAGCCTTGCTTCATTACACCTGTGAGACCAAGAAGGGTTGTCTTATCTACTTTGTATCTTTAAGGCAGAAGCTGCCCAAACACTGCAGATGAGTAAGGAAGTATCCTTTTTCTGACGCTTATTTGGCATCTTCAGTCTCCCAAGATTTTATAGCAAAACAATTAATAAATCCCTGTGTTTTCATGAATTTTTACTTATTTTCACAGAACAATTCTGACAACTTTTCAGTTATTCTAACTTGGGGATAATGGGAAAAATATATTTTCAAAGTTTACTAGATGTCAACATTGTTACAGATTCTCTTTGCACTGCCCAAGTTTCTCATTTATTGTATTGACATGACTTTCATCTTCAATATCTCCTCTCGTCTCTCACACCCTGAACCTTTGGGCAACAGTCTGGTTGAACGGTAGATGAACCTTGTATCATGGTAACTTCCTTAAAGAAAAAACAATGTACTAAGATTAAAGTTTCGTATGCTTACTTAAGTATATTCAAACATGTTCTAACACCTGTCACAACATGACCGCCCAGCTGTATGACAAGCACAATCAGCATGCTTTCCAGACATAGTTCATAACAGAAGGGGAAATAACTCCCTGAAGATCTTGATCATTAGCTAACAATGCTAATATATACATATTATATACATATATATCTAAAATGCAAGTAGCAGCAAACACCACTTTCTTCCATACCTTCTATTTCTTCCTTCCTCCTTTTTTTATTCTATTTTCAGCGGCAGTCTTAGAAAATCAGACACCAAGCTCATCCTCTAAGACCTGACTAATCAAATAAGAAAACACACACATTAAAAGATAAGCAAACAATTGATATTTGTTTTCCTAGAAACCACCACAAAACAACCCAGGACAAACACCACGCATACAGCAGGTAAACCTTCATTCATCTTTTGTTTTTATAGACAAGTGAAAAGAATTTAAATCAACCAATGGTTCTTGTTCCATGTCACTTTCTAACTTTTTTTTTCTTTTTACTGTTTGTTGCGTACAAACCACAATACAAGTTATTTCAGTAGTGAAACTGAAATGTTTCATCACCCCCCCCCCCCCCCCCCAAAAAAAAAAAAATAAATCAACAACAGTGAATGTTTTCCAGTTTCACTTTTTTACTGGCTGCAACAGGCAATCAAAAAATATATCTTTGACAAAGGGACTTTTCACCCAAAAAGATATACCAGGCTATAATAATCAGCATGTATGCACCAATTTATTCCAAACCTGTAATAAGACTTATTGATGAGCACTGGTATTAGTATCCCCAAAATAAATATTGGCTTATAGCAGCATGCCTTCACTACCCACACACTCAGAGGAGCAAGACTGTTGGGCATGCAGCCATTTCTAAAATTGTATCAAAAGAGGTGCTTGAAAGAAAGCATGATTCACTACATGTTGGAGGAGTTACCCCACAGAAAGGAAGCGTGACCACAAGCTCCACAAGGCAGCAATGTAGCTGTTCCATCCCATTTCTTTCATCAGGACTATTACTGTGTAATCTAGAGGCGTCACTGAAAATGGACCACACTACGCTAAACACTTAGCACTTTACATACGTACAGAGAACCCAAAAGTCCTGGTACTGACATTAGCTAAACCCTGGAAAAGGAAACAAGAGCAAAAAGGGGTAGGTAATTCCTGGCCATAAAAGTGGCAAAGTTAGGACCAAAGCTCCAAACTCCTAATTTCCAGCTCAAGATTTAATTAGTCTCAACAACAAGAGCTTTCAGATTGTAAAAACAATCTAACCAACAGCAAGAGTCAAGAACATAGGTTACATTTGCAGAAGTGACCTGAAACCCCAGTGTTCAGCATCCCAAATACTGAAGAGTCAAACTGAAATCAAGATGACCAGGAACCATAACTATTTAAAAAAAAAAAAAGGATATAGCTGACATTTGTTTCTAAATAGCCAATGGTCTTCTAGAGTGAGCTTCTCATTTAAGCATCCGTTTTGTGATTAAGGAGCACAAATGAAGAAAAAGACCATCCCCAGCAAACTACTTGTCATTTTAGATTAACTGCCAGTGAATCATAACCCAGGAGTGTGATGACAGAAAATATTTTGATGTGTACTTCACTTGCTTGAAGGCTGCCAAACTTTAAGCAAATTTAACACAGATTTTCCTCTTTAGGAGAAGAGCTTCATGCCTTTTAATCAGAAGCATTTGATTTTTTTTTTGTTTGAAGTTTTTGAGGTTTCTTTTAAGCATATGCCTTTTTCTTTTCTGGTTTTTGTAATGTGATAGAAATCCTAATCCTGCAAACAGTATGGTATAGGAATAGTTTCATACATTTTTTATTCTGCCAAACTCCTACACAGTTTTGATCCAAATACAGCCAAGGAACACACTTCTGCGCACACTGAAGAAATAACAGATTCAGGCTGGCTCACACCTTAAGTGGGGTGAATATTGGTGGGGAAGGGGAGGAGACAAGCTACTAAACTTCCATTTATCTATCTGAACATAGCATTCAAATCTTCAAAGGAAAGATATAATTCCTTCTGCTAAGCAGCCCAAATATTTGCCCCTCCCTTTCTGAACGTGGACAATCATGCCACGCAGAGCTACTTACTATGAGATCTGACAGTCATGGAAAGGAAGCATTTGCAGTCATGCAGACCATACCTTGGAGTCAGAAGCCTTTAGCGTGACTGCATGGCTTGGGGTGTGCTATTTGCAGCATTCCTCAGTGCTGAGAATCTTTGTAATTAGAGAATTAGCAAAAATCTGTATTAATATAGAAGTAATAAATCCCAAAACACTGAAAACATGCAGAACTTAAGTGTATGCGGGAAGGCCAGAATACAGAGGAGAAAATCTTGCTGGAAAAGAGTCTAAATTTCAGTGCTATCTACAATAACAACAAACCAACAAAAAAACTCCACACACCAAAAAGAATTCCACCAACAAATAAAAAAACCCTAAATGTCTAATTATTTAACAGCAAGCATTTACTTTGCCCGACAGAAATCAGTGCCTGAAACTGTAAAGCGACAGGGCTCAGAGTGTGGTCAATCCCAGGATTCATTGGTTTCCTTTGGTTTTTTTAACACAGTGAAACTGGATGCCTCAAGACCTGCCCAGAGATTTGCAAGAAAAAAAAGAGACAGGTATTCTTATATGAAGTAATGTTATTATAACAAACCCTGGAAAAAATACCCTGAGCTCATTCAGTACTTTTTCAATTGAAGTTTATGGCTGGGTTGTCAAAGATAAATACATAAAAATAAGAACCACACCAATGTTTAAATTATACCATAGAAAGTTAGTCATTCTATTGCAGTACTGTTTTAGGCACATACATTGTAGAATGAAAATTTCAGGGAACTTAATTATGTCAATATTTACCCCAAAAGCCTCTTAGCAAGCTGTATTTGTTTTGAAGAAAGCAAACAACTAATATTTTGGAAACAGTATTGCCTTCAAGGAGTAGAGGATTTTTTTCTTCCCTTTTCCTGTAGAAGAGGCATCTGGTGGTGACAAGAAAGGCCAACTGCAGTGAGACACAGCCCTCTTGCAGAGACTTGTTAGAGAGCAGTATAAATTCAGCAAAGAACCCTGACAGTTCACTGTCCCCCAAAAAAATTCCTTCAAAGCCTCTTCCCAGACAGATTTCTGGGGAACGGCACAGTGACAAAACCATCTTGTTTTGACAAAACAAGCCTGACTTTTATTTGAGAGTCCAGAAATAATCTAGATATACTCTATAAGGAGTGAAGGAAAACAAGTATAAAAAGGGGGAGGCAGCTCAAAATGTTCCTTTTGAAATGGCCAGGAGGAGCTCTCTGAACTTTACAAAATAGACCCATTCCCATTTATCTCTTAGAAAATATTTGTATAAACTGACATCCTCAAAGTCTCTTTCATCTAGTGATACCGTTGGATAGGAAGACACCTTCCTTCCCACCCTGAACTGAAACACTGGGGTTGGTAGGATGTTTAACAACGACTATGAAGCAAAACTGTGAAATATATGATCTGTTTAAGAGACTGGCCAAGCTGAAAACTATCTCCCTGTTGGTTGGTATTGTATGGAAGAGGGAAAATAAAAAAAAGGTGACCAATGCCTGGGACTGTCCGGAGCCAGGCAGGCAGAATTTTGCCCTTTCAATTTACCTAATGGCAAGGCGTTAGCTGTATTTCTTCAAAGGATCTACACTTACACACTCCTCTTCCATAAGAAAAAATGGATAACATTTTCTTCCTATGAAGAAAAGTCAGTGTCTCTAGACTTGTGTAATAACTCACTGACACCTAATATCCATGCCAGAGCTCAGAAAAGTCTCTTCCAAGTAAAAGTGGTTGCAAAGTCTTTGCTAGGCTACTACACCCTTAAATCCTGCTGTTCCTCTGCTTCTCAAGCCAAGTCCATGCAGCTTTAAAGTCCTTTGTTCTTACATCATTACACAGATCAACTCATTCTCTCTACCTCATTTTTAAATATTTTTTTTTTCTTTTTAACTTTACCTTATCTTCTCTATTTTTTCATTTTAGAAATGTTTCCTTGTCTGGGCTACTCCACTGTGAATTCTTCTGACTCAAGCAAAATATTTACGGCTTTAAATATTCTCTGACATCCAGCACCACAGGCCATACCCATGGCCGTAGGCTTTCCGCTAGCTCGAATCAGGCTTGTTACATCAATGCAGCATAAGCCTCAGATCAAGGATTCCCAATCTCTTTGTAGTCAAAGCTTGCTTGAGGTGACTGGAAATTATCTGTGTCCCACTGGGTTAAGCTCTTCCTTGTCTGCTTTGGCTGCAGAGAGTTCCTAACCTCCCACTCCCTCCAGAGCAGCTCCTCCTTCCTCACCTCTCTCTTCCCAGCACCTACATTGAGCCTGTGCTCAACAGATGTTTTACATCCAACTGATGTCCAGAGCTAGGCACAGGTTCTGCTCTGCAGTCCTCCATCCAAAGGAACACTTACCCTCTTGGGAGACATTGGTCATCTCATTTTTTTCAGTCTGAATGCAAACAGTGTTGCCAGAAAACTCAGTCTGACCAGCCTTTCCCTTGCACTGCTTCTTTACATCTCCAGGCATTTCACCTGCCCAAAACACGACATATATAGACACAGAAGCTGCTGGACACTGAGCAGCTGTGTGAGTTTTTAGTGGGCAGGGGTGCAAAGATGTCTCCTTTCAAAAGGTTCTTAGTGAAAATCAGGGTCTACCAAAGCACTGTGCAATATTATGCCATTAACAGCAAGATCTACCGAGTTCTGGGTAGTCCAAATATTCCCATAAACTTTTCATATGGTTTACTAAAAAACAAACCACTGATGAGCAATAACCTACATTGGTTGGTAAGGATGCAGAGATGTTTGCTCCACGTGGATTTCCCCCGTTTCACCTGCAGGTTCCCTGTTAGCCCCTTACCTTACTTCCCATCCTCATTCCAACATTTTTACATGCATTAAATTTTTGTTACTTCAAGCTGATTTTCCTTTTAGAGCAACACAATTTTTACAGTTGCCACTGCATGCTTGATTAAATTACAGTTTTTAAATTCATATCTTTGATGATCTCAGATTTTAACAGTTCCTTGCCTGTAACCCTCTCTCAGATTTCATATTTTCTACTACGCACCACAGAAACCCAAAATCTGGTCAGTCATCCTGAGTAGGACTGGCCCCACAAGAGGGTAGGCAGCACTTCAACTTCACAGATGTGTCACAGACCTCTAGGAGAGTGGTCCTATGAATTTTAAAGCATTGATCTGCAAGGTGTAGTATAAGATGACACACCTTGATGCACTCTTCAAATGTTAGAAAATGTAAACTGTTCTTGAATATGAAGAGATATCTGTCCAGATAACACAAAGCTATTTATAATGCTTTAACTAGTGACAGAAGCAGTGGTCTTATTCATGGTCGCAAATCACTGTTTACACACACTGTGTAAATACTTTTTGAAGAATTTTTGGCAGGGATTTTCAGAGGAACCTGCAGGGGTTTTGTTGCAATAGACCACCTCCCTCAAACAGCAACATTAACTTTCAACTTAATCAGAGTTGTGGTCAGTTGGAAACTAGGCATTATTCCTACTTTCAGAGTTTCAACAGGAAAAACACCCTTTTGACTTATTCCTGTAAGGAAACAATGATTTTCCGTGGGAGAAAAAAATTACAAAGCAAGAAAATACAGAAGAAAGGGAAACTTCAGCCATTTGGCATGAACAACTTGGCAACATTTGCCTTTTGGAGTGAAAATGGCTTCAATCCCTCACTTTCTAAGAAATTCTATTTGTCCTTCTCTTCAAAAGCAGCCATAAATATTTGCAAAGCCACACTGATAACCTCATGGAAAACCCTCAGCAGAATTCTCCTCAGCTAGATACTAACACAGCACCTGAGAATGGGAAGACAGATAAAGGATGGGCTGCTACTTACCATACCATCCAAATCTCTCTCTCACTTGGATCCATCAGTCCTTCTGCAGCATAGTCTTGTACTCAGTCTGGAGTCTTTGCAACGTGGTCAATCCTTCTGCTTTGACCATCAGAGTACGTAGCACAAAGACTGCTCATTTAGACTAAGCCAACACTTTAGTGCAGCACTGCATGAAAAAAACTTCCTGATAAGCGTCAGCGTTTAAGGTTTAAATGTCACTGCCTAATTGTTTACTTGTAGTTAGTTTTTCTTCTTTTCAGGTTTGTTTCTGAGAAATTCGGGAGCTCTAGATTAAAGGAAGTGGGCAGTACTTTATCATTTCAAGACAACTTTTCTTGTACAGCAGTTCTTTTGTCCATACCCTGTCAGGGTACCCTTGTTCCCTGTCATCATCACTTTCACTAACAGAGAAGAGGGGACAAAAAGTGTGGCACCTCAGTTTCCCAAAACTCCTCTAACACAAAATCAGAAACAGCTGACAAGCAGGCCGAACGACAGATTTGTACCAAAGCACTTTGGGCTATAACTACAGCACAGAGTTGGCTGTGATGTCCCCAGCTAGAACTTCTATGTCATATTTACCTTAATGCTACCCTAAAATAATCCTTTCTTAAAAGGAACAAGATCTTATTGGATTTGTAGGGAGAAAGAACCAGTCTGCCCTTACCTTACAGCATCATGGCTGTGCACATGAGTTAGTGTTACTTGTTGACAGTTTGGCACCTGAAGGGCAAAGTTGTTGCTCAAGCAATTCACAATAAGTCTCCTATTTCAATACTGCTTTAAAGGGTCTCCCTTATTTCTTGGATTAACACCACAAAGTTTATTGTGTAAATCAATTTTTATTAATGCTTTATATAAGTCTATTAAGGAAAAAACCAAAAATTTAACTAGAAATACCTTGTGAAAGAAAAGCAAACCACTAATGTGAAAAATAATTTAAAATTATTATCTAAATCACCTTAATAGGCAAAACAGAAAACTGGATATACATACATTTGATACCGTTTAGCTATCCACCAATGCAAATACACTATGCTTAGAGTACAGAAATTTAAAACAAAATAAAACATGGCTTCTTAGAGGGACAAATGTTTACTTTATTCTTAATGAAAAAGCTAGAACCAAGACCTTGCGCCATACTTGGCATCCAAATATCCCCCCACCCTTTTTAAAGGTTCCAACTTTTTATGTGAGTAGGAAAACAATTATTGTTACACTGTGGCCTTGCATGCTGCAAATTCAGCATATCAGCTGCTGGTGGGGTGTGGGGGAGAAAGCAATGCACTCTTCTGCTTCAGCTTCTCCTAAATGCAATACTCCTGAGGAGCCACAGAGCTTACGGAAGAACTCCGGGTTCAGGTCGACAGATTTTGCTAACTCTTCCCATGCTGGCTATGGATGCTGTTTGCTCCAGCTTCCAAGCCCGCCCCCTTCTCAGTGGCAGCTGCACCCCAGCAGCAGGACAGGGGGACACCCCCTTCTTAGCTGCCACAAACCCCATCCCCTATTCTTTTCACGCACCAGCTACTTAATGCTGACATCTGCATGTCTGAAAGGAAGGGGCTGCTATAAACATGGTCTATTTCTACTGATATGTGGTGGGATTCACAGGCCTGACAAACCCACTTAGGGTTGAAGACTTCCTCCAAACCCCTGTGTATTTAAGAATCCAATCCCTTTTGAAGGATGGCTGCCAGAGGATAAAGGCTGGCTGCATTTTGCATTCCTCAGGTATTTAATGCACGGTTGCAGATTTCCTGAACAGAACAAAGCAGGCTTACTTGTTTGTTTGAAGAAAAAGAGCACACAAATGTTGTGGTTTACAAGGCAGGCCACATGTCAAACATTCACAAAGAGCGGCATAATAAAAAGCAGGTGCTATGACAAGCTTCTAAACTTGCCATACAAGAACCAGCAATGATTTATTTATAACTACAGTTCAACCCACTTAGGTTGTTTTCCAGAAAGCGTTTCATCTGTTGGTCTAGCATATGCCTTAAACCAAGCACTTTTTCTTCTTATCATCTCTGTTTCAGTGGCTGTTCTCACACTCTGAAGGTCCAGTTCTGCATTTGCTTTGGAGCAGGAGAGAGAGAGAAGCACCACAGACAAAAAGGAGTGCATTGCACTTGGTACAGCCAAGATGAGCAGAAGGTGCTCCAAGAAATGAAGGATAAAGAGGCACAAAATATTCTGGCCCTGCAGCCCATAAGAGATTAACAAAGCCAACAATAAAATTTAGAAACACTGAAATATTCTGTTATCACTACAAAACAATGAAGTAAGAGGCCTCTGTGTTCTGTGAACTTTCTGTTGAATCATTTCAACTCTTTCCCCAATTTGAGATCAATGGTGCTAAAATGCTGCAATTTTTTGACACATCAAATCCAGCTCCTTTTGTCATTGTTTTTTTAATTGACTGCGATTTCAAAACCGCACTTTGCAGCCCTGCTAAGCACCTTCTAGTTTACGTTGAAACAAAGGTGAAAAACTGACCTCATTTAAGTGCCTAACGTGAGACCTGAGCTCCTCTGAACATGGTCCCCGCCCCGTGCCTGGCCATAACCCTTTTCAGGATGGCCTAAATAAAATGAGTGATATTACTTTCACCTAAGTTTAAACATCTCAGCCCGTCACTTTACAACCACTGTAATAGAACCAGACAGATCAGCCTCCAAAGGTGGTGCACTGATTACACAGAAGGCTTCAGTCAGTAGTTTGGATTATTTAAACATTGACAAGTTAGCACACAGGGATCCCACCTCACACCTTTGGGGTAGATGAAGATTACGCGGCTGCTCCAAGAGCAGAAAATTGAATCCATGAGTACACAACTCAGCTTTGAAATCAAGAGTTTCCCAGTGCTCAGTTGCAGTAGCCCACAAAAGGCAATTAGGGAGTACAGAGGACAGAGTCCATCCAGAGGACAACACAGCATTCCCCACAAAAACACCTATGTGTTTGCCTGTCTAATGAGGAGTGGCAGCATCCTACTATCAGAGAACTGCTGTCACAATAATGAGACAAGCAAACAGAGACAGAGGTCTTTTCCAGAAAGTAATCAGCTTTTAAAATTACACAACACTTTCTAGTTCAGTTTATTTCTACATTTACAAGCTGACGAGGCTATAAATTTGAAGAGAAGTCTCTTCCATCCTACTTTGATAAATAGATTGCAGACAGTATGACAGCCTTTTTAAATTAAGGACCTGACTTTCATCAAGAGATATTTTGCAGAAATATTCCCCTCAGCAAACTTAACCTGAACTTTCCTAATCATAAGCAGAAAGCCATGCAGCCATCCTTCAGGAAGTATTTGTTATGTCCAAAACATTTTTTTTTCCTGCAGTAATTCCTAGCATAGATTCATTCCCTTGCTAGTGATGATTAAATTTCAGCTATTACTTGTGGGGTTTGGGTCACAGTCCTTAGACTGCCCGCCTTCAAGCAGCATTTTTTGTTGTAGATCCATTAGACAATGAGTCAATGCTACTTCCGTCTGCTGAGATATTTCCTTAGGTACACACTTTGAGACAATAAAGGGTTATGGAAATAGAGTTTATGGCAGATGCAACTGGCAGATGCTTCATAGCTTTGGAAATAACAACTCTTTTTTGCAGCATGAAAATGAGAAGCAGTACCACACCCCAAGATTTTAAGAGCAAGCTAGATACATAAATCAACCAAATGGATTAGGTGACTCTAAGATGTTAGCAAGTGCCACACTACTGTTTATCCAGATGCCAGACTATCAAAGGCTTGGCAGCATAAGACTGCAGATATAGCAGTTCATATGGGACATATTCCACCTCCTCCCAAAGCATCCACCCATGGTCCAACAACAGCAACAGAGCAACATCAAGAGGAGCTGAAGAATGTGACAAATCAGTTGAGAGTGTTAGCTTGCTTTCAGAGGTCATCCCCATTTTTGGTTTGGATCCCAGAGTGCTTTCGGTGAGCATGAAAGATTCATTTTGGCTGGAACCACCCCAGACGCACAGTGTGCTCAATGCCAACTGGAGATAACAGGCATCCAAACCAGCCAGCAAGCCACATCACTGCAAAGTCCTTCAGTACATATTGAACATGCATACTCCAGTAAAAGTGCTGGAACCTTCACATTTGCTGTAAACTTCCATTCCCCAATTCTTCACAACTTGCTGTTTTGTCTTTCACCAAGACACCTCTGGCCTCAACATCCTGACTAACAGCTACAAGCTCAAGAAATAAGTGGTAACAAGTACCAAGTTAGTTACTCTAAAGATGTTTATTTAAGCCTGAAAGGCACTAGCTTGACAGTCGGTTCAACTCCCTGCTCAACCATAAGCTTTCTTTTTTGAGGGTAGGAGGTAAGTTGCTCAGGAGACCTGGGAATTGCTGTGATCAACACAGCAACGCTGGGGCTGTAGGGACAAGGAGGGCAGAAGCCAGAACCATGAGGGGATGGAAGTACCTTTCTGACAGAGTGACAGTCTAACAGAGAGCACACGTCTTTGGAGCAGGGAGATCTGTGGACTGTCCTCTGCCAAGCTGACTCTACCCACCAACAAGTGCTCTCCACTCTGGCCTGGTAACCCTGGCATTATTTTCTGCTCAGACATTTTGTGAGAAAGAACAACTTATTCCCACCATAAAATGCCTTAGCTGCCAGGCTATTGCTTGTTCTGCTGGGAGATGTGAAATGTTTAAACAATTCGAACCTTCTAAGCAAAGCTGGGCATCAAACCCTTCTCTCCCCACACCCCAAATGCACTGTCTAGGCAGTGGGCCACTGTACTGCCATTCAATAGCTTTTGAACATAAGCTTCTCCACCCCCTTCAATCTCTTCTCGGACCCTCAAAACACAGGTTGATAAATGCCTAGGCAGGGATGTCAAGCTGAAAACAGCTGCCCATTTCCTGTGCCCAGGTGGGATGAAGACAGCAATGAAAATACACAGGACTTAAGATGCAAAGGCAGTCTGGGCACTTATAATATTCAGTAGGAGGCTTGTGGCCTGCACTGTGATTTAGCCATAGAGGTGCACTTAGACAATACTGACTGCTGAAATCAGCAGTGGCTGAGGAATATCCTCTTAAGCCTCTTCGTGCTTCAGTTTGCTAAGTATAATACAGAGAATAGTACTTTCCTGCCTCACAGCGTTGTTTGCAAGGACAAAAGAAACCTATGCAGCTCAATTCTGTGTGTTACAGTACCAAAGACTGATTTGAAGAGTCAATCACTCCAAACATTTTTCACCGAAAGCATCCACTCTCAAAAGAAAAAATGAGCCACATACATTTTACATCAGCTTGTGCATGAAGAAAGACAGGCTTAGTGAATGGAGACACTTCACACTGAAACATACAAATTGGCTCATTGGCGGAGTGAGGGGGATGAAAATAACTCTCAGAGTTAAGGAATGACCCCTAGGCCAGTCTAGGACAGGAAGTGTCATCCAGTCCGCAAAAGTAGCACCTGCGTCTTCAAAAAAGTGAGAGAGTCCTTTTACCAGCAGAAGCTAAAAGCATATTTCACCCAATATCTCAAAGCTAAATGCATTTTGGAGGGGAAAATATGATGACTGAAAGGAACCCCTGGAGGACTACAAGTCTTCAGGTGTAAGAGCTGGGATCCTCTTCCAAGAGCTCCCTGCATAAAGCAAGTCTGAGACGTAGGGCATGCAGGAGGACACAATCTCTCATGAAGAGTCCAAAAGGAACTCTTCCAAGTACAAGGAGAGACACTTTGTAGATCAGTGAATTTATATCAAGTGTGTTTTTCTTTCATGCCTTTATGTATAATTTCTTTAGGGGTTCATATCTTGGATCTAGTTTGTAAGCTGGGTTTCATTTGGGATGTTTTATGTTCTTTTATTTCCAGCTTCACCTCACCTAATCAGAATTGAAGGGAATTTCTGATACCTGGCTAGCGTCAAGACAGGACATGAAAACCCTTAAACCCAGGTATTAGTGCAACAGTTGCACATCTCTTCTGCACATTGCTCCACAGTATGAAAATGGTAACCATCTGTGCCAACCCAGAAGCTGTATAGGTTAATTTGGTATCGATGGGAGAGCAGGAAGTGCCTGCCAGTGGTCCAAGATAGAACACGAAAGCCCTCTGATATGGGGTAAAGCAACGAGACCACACCTGAATCCCAGGGAACCATTTGCAACAGTACACAGTTTACTGAAAGATAAAGCTATTGGGCTTGCACAGTTCTGGCTTAGAGAATCAATTTGCAACTTATAAGCCTCAGCTCCATGGTTTCTGTCTTGCAGTGTGAGAATTTGTTTCTATCAAGTTTGCTATAAATTTTTAGCAGGAGCCTTAACTTCTCTCACCAAGGGCTCAGACTCACAAACAAGTTACTAGGGAGCAACAGCTACTGCATGTCGAATAACCAAGTGTACTTAGAGCCTTCTTCCATCCAGCTACTTTGAAAGCTCCCGAACTTGCCAAGATACATTTGGCCAGTCGTGCCTTAACTTGTTGATACCCTCAACACTTGATTGTAGCACTTCAGTCCCGGAAAAGCTCATCCAGCTCTGATGTTGAACTTAAACTTCAAGAATTATCCCAGTGCTCTTTCTGTTTACAAATTATACTTGACACACGATGTTACAATTTCCAGGCTAAGTGTTTCTTTTTGGTATTCACAAATAGTCTTAAAAGCTTCACAGTTATATCTGTAATGGCACCATCACATCCTGACAGAATCATCAGCTCAGAACCATCCTCTCCCAGTGGTAAATGAATAGTATATTCCTATAGCAGGGCATCAGATTCTTTAGAGGGAAAAGCAGTATTAATGTGTTTTTTGCTTCTTTAAATACAGCTAACCAGAGGGAAATGAAAAACAGACTGCTGTGGCTGCACAGTCAAATGTTTGAAAGAAGAGCAGCAATATCCTAGTTTATGCAAATTGTTTTGTCCTATAGGTTGTTCGTATATGCTTCATTTCATCTTTGTATTCTCTTTACTTATGTTACACAACCAGGCTTGAGTAAAACGGTATTGTGCACCATAATCAGGTAACAACAATTGTATAGGATGAGTAAGAGGAGTAATGAGCACGAGCCCAGATGCAGGTTAATACATATTAAAAACTTACTGAATTTTAGGTATTATAGAAGTCCCAGCCGTCATACATGTACACACAAAAAGGGCATAATCCAATCCTTCATGCACAGAGGAACTTCCATTTCCCCTTTCACTTGGAAGAAGTTATTTTTGTATTAATTGCTGAGCTCTAATCAGGAGGCTCAGACATACCAGTAACCTATTGCACAAATTTTGTGTAAATACATTAGGATTATTATTGCATTTGCATGACTGTTGTCACAGAGTTTTGATGTTTATAATTGAGACGTGCTTTCTCTGACTATATTTTAACAAGATTTATGAATAAATACCACAGTAAGAAGTTTGCAACATCTGAATGAGGCTTGCTCAGAATCATTATGACAGCATTTACTTTATCAGAGTCACTGGAAAATACTTTTATCTCTGGTTACATGACAAGGAGCAAAAATTCAATCTGTGTCTGGTGCGTAGGCTGATTGCTATCCCTTTAATAGTCTGTATTGTTAACAGTTGTAGAGCTTGAGCTCTTTGAAAGCATTTTTCCTCCATAATGGAACATAAAATCTTACCACCACCACCAGATTTAACTACTTGTTTCCCTTTCAATGAAGATGCATTCTTCTAGGGAAGTATCATGGTTTAACCCCAGCTGGCAACTAAGCCCCACCCACCCACTTCCTCACTCCGCCCTGGTGGGACGGGGGAGAGAACTGGAAAGGGTACAAGTGAGAAAACTCATGGATTGAGATAAAGACAATTTAACAGGTAAAGCAAAAACTGCGCGCGCAAGCAAAGCAAAACAAGGAATTAATTCACTCCATCCCATGGGCAGGCAGGTGTTCAGCCATCTCCAGGAAAGCAGGGCTCCATCACACGTAACGGTTACTTGGGAAGACAAATGCCATCACTCCAAATGTCCCCCTTTTCTTTTCTTCCCCCAGCTGTGTATGCTGAGCATGACGCCATATGGTGTGGGATGTCCCTTTGGTCAGTTGGGCTCAGCTGTCCCGGCTGTGCCCCCTCCCAGCTCCTTGTGCACCCGGCTGAGCACGGGGAGCTGGAAAAGTCCTTGACTAATGCAAGCGCTACTTAGCGACAACTAAAAGATTCCCACGTTATCAACACTGGGTTTAGCACAAATCCAAAACATAGCCCATACTAGCTACTGTGAAGAAAACTAACTCTATCCCAGACAAAATGAGCACAGAAGCTAAATCCCAGCATGCTCTTTCCGAAACAGACCTGCATACAGATGCTGTCCATCTTAAATCAAGTGACATATAAACTTAATGGGCAAAGGTGTTACTGAAAATAGTAATCACAGCCAGCAAAATTACCCACACACCACAAACAACCACAACAGCAGCAACAAAAAAAGAAACCTAACAGAAAAAGGATAATGGCCAAGTTGTAAATCTCCTTAGTTACCAACAGAGGAAAATATATTCCAACATCATTATATCACATGCATATACTTTTTAATTATTTACAGAAAACATACCTTTCCTACAACATTGTTAGTTCTACCATCAGCATATTAACTTGTCCTGTTCAGTGTTGCGTGAGATGGTAAACCTCATTGCAATGAATGACCAGGGCAAAGTTACAGTAAAAATTATTGCCAAACTTTATACCATACCATTTGATGTCCAGCATGAGTGCAATGCAGTTTAATATTTTCAGAATTCAAAAAAAAAAAAGAAATCAAGTGAGTACACTCATCATTCTCTTCCTGTCATAGTTTGAGAAATTTCATTTTTATTTGCAGCTCTCAAAATCCAGTCTAAAGAATAAGGACCTGCTGCTTGCTGATGCATGAAAGGCCAGTGATGCGCTCTCATGGCTAATGAACTCTGCTTGGGAGGAAGATTAAAAAAAAACTTCATTAGGACTTTTTTGCATGCTGGAGCATCTTAGTACAATGCTTTCAGGTTAACTCCATAGCATCACACACTCAGAAGAACTAGAAATCTTTCTACAGCTGTTGCTATCAGGAACACACCAACTCTTTCCAGCAAAATGAACTATCAGTGTTTAAGCATTCAGCCCAACAACTCAACTACCTAGTGAAGTTCTGTGCTAAGAGACCCACTGGAGAAGGTGGGGGAAGCAGACAAGGGCACTTACTGCGTTCTTGTTATCATCAATTGTATGGTTTTATATTATTATTATAAACAATATGCCAGCTGTATTTAGTGGCAATATTTTTATTAATTATTGTTCAGGGAACTCATTTAATTCTGAAAGAACAGATGTTGCTCCATTAAAGTAAACCACAGCATCTCTTTTGAGGGAATAAATGATGTTTACTAACCTGAGACTGGTTTCGTGAGAACATTTATGCCTTTATTACTTCACTGGTACAAAAAAAAAGCCTTATACCAATGGAATTAAACAAAGAAATATTACGCGACAATAAAAGGCAGAGTTAATTTTCTGTGTATGTTTCTTCAGTGAAGCTGAAGACCAAGAACTCCATTATGGAGTTTGCATGACAATAATATGAATTTTTCAACATTTAATTAGGTATACTCTTTTTTTTTTTGCCAAGACTGAATCCTCTTAATTCAGATGTCTATAGTTTAAATTTGTACACATATGTACGTATTTTGAATACTTATCACACTTAATTTTTCCTACAGCTGATCTTGGTCATCCTTTAGGAAAAAGCACAGTGAAAGGAATTTGTGTATACATCACATATATAACATGTAAATTCAAATCTAACAGTCAAATGTTCATTGAAAAAGGTTGCAGAACAAAAACACAGGCTGAGATTAGAGATGTGCATTGGCACAAACTGTTACCACATGCTGTATGTAGGGACGTGGGCAAAGCTGCTGTTAAATCCCCAAATTAAGCCAAAGCTTTCCAAACCTGGAAAGGAGCTGCATCAATTCAGGGATACTCATCATTTCACACATTTCTCTCTGTGCTGTCATGGGGGTTGAGCACCCTACTCAGGTAATCATGGTCCTTATAACCCTGGGGTAGCTTCCACAGCCACAGCTCACAGCTGTTGAATATGGGCAGTCCCATCCATCTATCATCTCCCAGCACAGGCAACTTATCAACTCATCCTTTAAAGTACCAAAGAGGGAACAGACTCCCACTGACATGACAAGAGCCAATGCAAAGGGAGGCCTTCCCATCAGCAGACAGCCAGACCTGCTTATCTTGCGTTGGCCACTATCACTTCTCCTTTCCCGCAAACAGGAAGAGTGCATTATACATACTGTACATGCTCATTTTCAGCTCATCATCACTATTCTACACACCCAAAGTCACTGACCTTCTGGTTAAGCATCTTTAAACAAAATGCGTGGGCATTTGACTGTAATAGAAACAAAGTTTAGAGTTGGTGATAGACATTAAAAAAGAAAAAAGAAGTACCAGAAGCTGACTGAGGCCACATACAAATATGCAGAGGTGCAAGCACAAGTCATGAAAGTCTGCAACATTACCATCCACAAATACGTACCAGACTTGCATCCTTTACTAGTTAATCACAGGGAAACTATATAATAGAGATGGATTGCTGCACTGCCTTGGCTTTCCACAGAGTTACGTACAACTGCAAAGAGACAGCCAGAAACTACTGGCAGTGAACAACCTAACTTCCACAAAAATAACCTCTGAAATGCAGATATGCACCTATTTTTTTCCCCAAGCCCATGATTTATTTATTCCACATCCGCTTTGGACTGCTATCCGAATTGCCTGGAGCTATAAACTGCCACAGGCGTGATTCTTGTTCATGTGAGTCAGGACAGCAACAGCCACCAAGATCCCCAGTTAAACAGGGATTTGGTTTACGGAACTTTGGCAGAGAACGTGCAGAAGGAACAAAGATGAGAACTTCAACCGTGTGTCCCAGGGTCATATGCAGGAACAGCTGTCCATGTGCTGCACGTCTTCAAAGCATCTCCTGTGCACATGGCTGAAGAGGTTTCCAACCCAACCAGTACTTTCCTGTGAGCCTGAGACCATTTTGATGTGGCATCACCAGCAAATCATCTCACCAATGGACTTCTATTCTTTCCCACACTATTTCTCTCCCCTGTACATGCCACATCTTCAGCCTCTGAGGTCCAAAACTGTATGCTTAGGAAAATCATGGTTTCAGGGGTGCTTCTTATCCTTTCACAAATGGGTTTAGCCAAACAGCTTGCACCTTCAGCTCAGATGTTTTGCTGGGCATACATACCCTTAGGAAGTGGAAAACACCAGGAATGCAGCACAGCCAGAGCCATGTGGCGCTGCACAGAGGACAGTGAGCTCACTAGGACCATGGAGCAGGAGAGAAGCCTATGGGGAAGCAACAAGCATGAAACCAGTCAAAGCCTCCAAAAATATGAAGAAAATTAAGCCTCTGCTTCCAGAGCAGTCTGGGCCAATCTAATCGCTTGCTGCCACAGTACTGCTTTTTTTGTCCTTCACAGACTGTGGCCCTGCACAGCCTCTGTGCCAGCAGTGGCCTTCCTCCAAAAACTGTACCGAGCCGTTTCAGCTTGCTAAGCTGGCAGAAAGTAAGTCACTGCATCATCTAGGGAGAAGGTATTGTTCTCTCCCTCCCATGTAGGTTCCCACCAGAAAGTCTGCCTTCTGATGAGCAGGAGCGGCCCCACATCCATCCCTCAGACCCTGTGAAGAGCTTCCCAGGCTGAACTCCCAGGTCTCTAAGTAAGTTACATGAGAATGATTGGAGAAAATAGAATTTCATTTTCTCCTCATTTCTCAGAGTAAGAGGATAATAAAAGTCCCTTTTGAAATCTGGTTACTCATATTTTACACTAGTATTGGAGTATCACGGTTGGATCACTGGACAAACCCTTCTAGAAGCAACCAAGCAGCTTAGGTTTTTTAGATAGTTTTTCGATTAAAGGCCATACGTCCATCACTGAGAGCATCCACAGTAATCTCCAAGCTCCTCAAGACTAACAATCCCCCCTTTAGAGTTCAGGGGATCTCCTTCATCCTGTGACTCCTCTAAAACTCACAGGGAACAGAAAGCAGCTGGGATTTCATACAGCACTGGCACCTTTACTGAAGGATGCTTCTCTCTCTCCATTCACACACTGAACCCACCTTCCTTTTTCTCTTCCATACAAGATATCATTTCACATAAGCAGAACAACTCACCCAGCTATCGATTATCTCTCGTCAGCTCTTGCTTAAAAGAGGAGAAATCAGCATGCCAAAGCAACAACAGCTCTGCTTTGGGTAGAGACTTCAGATGCTGCTTAGGTAAGATCTGTGTTAGGAGTTCAAGAGGTTTCCTACCCAAGACTTCCCTTGAGAGGGGCTTTATCTCTCCCTGACATAGTTTACAGAGTAAAGAGGAATGTTTCTACATACAAGTCTACCCAGATAAATGTGAGCCTGAAAGCAGGAATTCAAGTTACTGGCCTGGGACCGTCTGGGCAAAAAGAAAACATCCTAGTTCCTCCTCCCTCAGCACCCTGGTAGTGAGAAACAAAATGATGACAAAAAGCTGCACAAGCCACCTGCATTGCAATGTAAGTACATTTGACAGCAAAATGAATGCATCAAATCCAATGTTTGTGCATCAAATCCAAAGCCTTTTACTGCCTTTTTTTTAATAATACAGTTTGGATACCTCAGGCCTGAGTTGCAGATGGACAGTGTGCTGTAGAGCTGGTTGTACTAACCTTGACCCAGCTTTCTCTAACTTATCTTGATCTGAGTTCAGGCCTCTGTTGAGTACACAAGCAAAGCTTGGTCAGTCTCACATTAATTAATACCTGCAACATGTGACTGCAAAATTGCTTTAGACATGCCTAACACCTAATCCCATAGAAAGGTAAGAGCTGTTAAAGCATGGATTGCTCTAACAGTTTAAAATCGTTGTGCAAAGTAATTAAAAACATCATTGTACATCCAATTGTTAAGACACCTCATTAATTCCTCAATACTCTATGTCACTTTCTTGGGATCAAGTACCAGATGGGTTAAGCTTCCACACAGAGGAAATTCAGTTTCAAAACAAAATCAACCTACAATAGTTATTCCCCATAATGACTGCAAATACTTAATTACAGAGTACCAAGCAACCTTCATGTTCCTTCCCTCTACCCACCTTATCAAATAAATTAATTCCTATTTCTCTGCTCCCCTGCGGATCTTCTGCAGTGTTTTCCTCTTGGAAGCACACATCCAGTACCCAGTAAAGGGAATAGCTGCAGCCAGATATATTATGGCTGTCAGAGAAATTTGTACAATTGAGACTATTATTTTGAAAGTTAGATATCAATGTGGATTTAATTTTATGCTTGATTTTCCAATTCTAGATATCTGGCCACGTACAAGTACTGACTTCACTCTGCTACAAGGGATTCAACAATGCGTCTACGAGAAACAACATTAGTCATATCCTGAATTGTTTGCAGTCTAAGGTTTGAGGGCCTTGTCTATAAATAGGAGTACCATGGACAGACTTCTTCACAGGCAAGCAGACATTTTTAAGCACTAAAATACAGCATTAAGAACCTATAGTGTCACAGACATACTAAACCCACCTAGCTAGCTACTTTATCAGCCCTTCTTTTAAAAGCTACACTAGATTCACTACTTGCACAGATCTGCAACTTTCAATTAGAGGTACAGATTTTCCATCAACTGTGAAATCCCTGTAAAATTTAACGTGACGGTAGGGGGAAAGGGAAGAACCAAGTCAGCATGTAGTTCAGAGACTCCACTCCCGTGAAATCCCTACTTGGAAACAGATCTAGCACCAGACTCCAGTGAAAATCATTGCACTTACTCCACCACCCAGCACCAGCTGGATCTGTTCTGAGCCAAGGCAAAAAAAAAGTAATGTTTTGTGACAGAAAGAAAATCCCATTACTACAAAGTCAAAAGTGAAACGTGCCATTGCAGTTTCATGCAAAGATAGACTGCCAAATGATTTTGTCAAATATTTTTTAAGATGCCCTGGAAGTTTTTCCATGTAATAGCAATTTCTCTGATTAAAGGCAGCATTATGTTAAGAGTCATACAACAGTCTTATTCTGACCCTGGGTAATAGATCTGAAAAGGCTTCATCAAAAATTTGCAGTTGTTGGGGAAATGGTTGGTTGCATGGGTTTAGTGTTTAGGTATGACCCCCAGGGTAAGAGATGCATGTGTTTCGGATCAGATCTCTCCTTGGAATCCACTGTGCTACAGAAACAAAATTTTTCTCTACAGCTATCACTGAAATCATTCATCAAACCCTATAAACTGTCAGAATGTGTAGAAGAAGCTCCTACGGCAAAATAAGTTTAGGAGTCTTGTTCAGGTGTGTTTCACTATTCATCCAGACAGGCAATCATTAAAACTGGAAGGCTAGGCAATACAGGTTTCTACTGTGGATGAAGTAAAGTACACATTGTAAACAAAAAGGTGTATTTCAAGGGACTGGAAAATGCCACGTGAGTAGCCTTAAAGTAATTTTCAAAGAGTTCAGATGTGGAAGGACCTACCTTCCAAACAGATCACCACTTTGAATCATAGAATTGTTAAGGTTGGAAAAGACCCTTAAGATCATCGAGTCCAACCGCTAACCTACCACTGCCAACTCCACCACTAAACCATATCCTCAAGCACCACATCTACCCTTCTTTTAAATACCTCCAGGGATGGAGACCCCACCACCTCCCTGGGCAGCCTGTTCCAATGCCTGACAACCCACAGTGCACTCTACCATATTCCCAGCCCTATCTGCAGGAGCCCACAGAAGTCATATCCCAGTAGCTTCATAATCACAGAATCACAGAATAGTTTGGGTTGGAAGGGACCTTGAAGAACATCCAGTTCCAACTCCCCTGCCATGGGCAGGGGTACCTTCCACTAGATCAGGTTGCTCAAAGCCCTGTCCAACCTGGCCTCGAATGCTGCCAGGGATGGGGTATCCACAACTTCTCTGGGCAACCTGCTCCAGTGCTTCACCACCCTCATAGTGAAGAATTTCTTCCTTATATCTAATCTAAATCTACCCCCTTCCAGTTTAAAGCCATTACCCCTTGTTCTATTTAGCAGGACCTGTAGTGATAGTTCCTCTCCAGCTTTCTTGTCGGCCCCCTTCAGGTACTGGAATGCTGCTATAAGGTCTCCCTGCAGCCTTCTCTTCTCCAGGCTGAACAACCCCAACTCTCTCAGCCTGTCCTCATAGGAGAGGTGCTCCAGCACTCAAATCATCTTTGTGGCCCTTCTCTGGACTCGTTCCCACAGGTCCACATCCTTCTTGTGTTGGGGGTCCCAGAGCTGAACAAAGTACTCCAGGTGGGGTCTCACAAGAGTGAAGTAGGGGAGGAGAATCACCTCCCTCGACCTGCTGGTTACACTTCTTTTGATGCAGTCCAGGATACGGCTGGCTTTCCAGGCTGCGCATGGGATGCAACACATCTTAAACTAATTTTTATTCTGACTTTTGCTTTGCTAGTTCATATCCAACACGGACTCTACACACTATAAAATGTTTATCATGCATCTTACAGGGGACAATTCACTATATGCAGTGTTTTGAGGGAGACCTTTACTGGAGGGATGAATGCCACACTGGATAGGGGAAACAGCTTCAGGAACACAGGACACAGTTCATCTCATGGGAACGCTTTGCTTGCAAGAAAGGTGACACAAGGACAACTTGAAGATTGGTTATAAATATTCCAGAACAAGCCATGAACACTTCAGACAACACAGCTGGCATGCCTCTTCAGGGAAGAGGTCACTATGGATATACAGCTCTTTGATATATCAAAGTTATTATTTTGCACTATGTAGTACTTACTGACATCAGACATTTGAGTCCTTTTGAAAGGAGATGAGAAGACAAGTAAGACTAGAGGAAACAGACACAAGGCAGATTGGGAGAGACAGGACAGTCTATCACTGGTTTTATCCCATATGTTCACTTACCCAAATCAGCTCGTGGAGGTGAAGTGACAATAAAGGAAAAGAATGGTTATGCACTCCTCAGCAAAACTCAAATGTCTAAAGCCTTCTGGGTTTATTTCCCAATAGAGAGAATACATGCTCAATGGAATTAGGAAAAGTGCGAGAAAGCTACATGCAGATATTTTACTGGGGAAAATCAGACAACTAATAAATACTACATAACATTCCAGTAAGGTTTGGGGTCCTTACTACGCCTTCAGATGTTAAGACCTCTGAAAAAATTATGTATATGCAAATTCAGTCAACTCTGACATTAAATCAAAAGGTGCAAAGTTTAGCGAGAATGTGTTAATAAACCTTAAGTTAATGCAGAAAAATTCCCCACCTATGAAAAAAGTTTTGATAGTAAATAATATCTCTACCTCAAAACATTATATGAATATGGAATAACCATATTTGTTTTCATAAGAAAATACAAGCCAATATTCCACTTGGTGACCCTCACTAATAGTAACAGCTCTCCCCAAACTGACAGGAGGCAGAGATTTCACTGAACATTTTCCTATCCAGAGCTCTTTGCAGAGAAGGAAGGTGCTGTCCTCTCAGCAGTCATCAGCTGCTCCAGTTTGAACCTTTTCTTCCTCTCCCTGAGATCCACAAGAGCTTTATTTCATTATACAAATGAACAATTAAAGATGACTAGATTTCCTAAACAACTAGAATATCCAGCTTTAGACATTCCAGTCATTTTGAAAGAGACTGATCTTAGAAAGGCTGTATTCTCCAAGCATTCAAGACAAAGGGTAAAGACTGTGGCTAAGCTTGCAAGATGAAAGAGGAACAAGAGTACAAAAAGGAGGTTAGTGTCTCTGGAACAATATATGACAGACCTCTTTATCTGTAGTCAAGTTTTTCAATCAATTAGCTATGTTCCTAGAAAAATGTAGTGTCTTTCCTTAGACTTTAAGCTACAAATGCAGGCACAAAATCATACATACTTCCAGCATGCACCTTCTGCACGATGCTCATATCTGGACTGCTGCCCTGCCCATTAACATCTCCATTTCTCAGCGCTACAGAACAAATGGGGAAGAACAAAACATGAAGACTTGCTTTTACATCTTGATTTTCACTCTTCTTTGGGGACATGGAAGTAAGTAGACATTAATTTCTTGGTTCCATATTTTTAGTACATAGCTGTTGGAGAAAAGAGTGGGTAGAAAAAGGAGAATATTTCAGGTAAACAAAGAAAGCAGTCCACGAAATAGGAAAAAAGGATCTAAAGGTTCTGTGCCAGAAGGACAGAGTGGGAAAAGACATTTCAAAGGAGTAACAGAACCCTCGCTGATAAAAGCTTCTGAGCAAGAGGCAGCAGGGGCCTCTGACAGCTTCTTCCAGGGAAGTGCTCGCACCAGCCAAACTTGGCTGACCACCTCAGCTGACACAGCCTGTTGGCTCATCATCTAGTGTTTTTTCTGGAAGCTTAGGGGTAGAGGCAGAGATCAGGGTTCCTTCAGAGTCCTCTTCAAAGAGGAAACTGAGCATATTTCAAAACACTATAGAGGAGCCACACCCTACCTTAGCCACACAAAGACCAAAGGCAGTGCAGTCAACTAACCAAACTGAGTGACTAAAATTAGAGATGTAGACAGATCCTCCAGTGAAATTGCCCACAGTGATAGCTACCCAAACACGGGGGAAAAAAAAGATGAAGAAAATACAAATTATTTTCCTTTACTCCATTTACCTCTGCTAAGAGATTTTAGAAGGGCCAAGTATAACCTCTGAGTGAACAGTGGCTAGGGTATGGTGGGTTTCCTTGTGGCCATTCCAGTCCATTTTAAGTTAGAAAGCTTTTTCCTCATACCTACATGAACTAAGAAGCACTGGGAAGACCAGTCTCTCTCTCACAGAGTATCTATAACAGATTACATATGCTTGCTGGGAAAAAGGAATTGTTGATCCTTCCTTAGACGGGAAATTGGTTTAGGTGACCTTTTGATAATGCTGTCCATAAACCTTTCTGCAAGACTTGAGCTTGTAGATCTTCTAAGTATTTAAGCTACAAATTCAGAACACAAAAAAGCCCATTCAGAAGAAGAAATCGGATCTCTTGCACAGCATTTTACTTCATTAGATCTCAAAGTACCTTACACAAGGCTGACATGAATATCTCCATTCTGCAAACTTGTTATTGTAACTTTCTTAACTTTAGACAAACTCAAGTGTGAGAAGAGCTGCAAGCGCCAGGTAGTGAGCTACCTCTCAAACCAAGATCAACCTGCCAGAAGTCATGTCAATACTGGATCAAGGACATGTTGACACACTTCTTCAGGTTGAAAAAAATTTAGCCTCCAACCTCAATCAGCACTGGAGTCAAGACCCATAAAAAGCAGGCATTTTATGATGTGAATATCCCTACAGTAGAAAAAACAGTGCATTGAAACCTTGCCAGCCGACTCATCACATGGACACGGGTTTGCTGTTCATCAGGCCTGGATTGCAAACAAAGACTTAGCAGTTAAAGGCTAAACTGCATCCTCATCTAGTCAGGCACTCTGCTGCTCTCCCTACAACAGTATTGATTACAATGGATTCTTACAGTAGGTTTCCCCACCCCTCATTAAAATAGGGTTCTTTTCTAAGAGCTCCTCCTTTATGTCTTGTTTGTAAATTCACTGATGCTGATTCATTTCCTTCTAAGGAGCTCATGAATAAAATATGAGGATTATAAGTTCTGGAGTCTTTGATGTGTTTTCAAGCATTAGAAACTCAATCAGTTCCATGCAGTTATCTCTTTGAATTTTCAATGGGACATTTCTTCCTCAAAAAAAGGAAAGAAAAAACAACTGTCCTTTTGAAGGATGACTTTCTTAAAGTTATACTATTTGTTTTGGTGTTATTCTTGGAAACTGTTTAAAAGTCAGAGGACAGAATGAAGATCAGGGAAAAAAAATGGTAACTAATAAGAAGGTCTACCTTTGTGGTAAACACAGATTTATGAACCTACAAGGACCTTTTGACATACCCCATTTCCATAGGTATCAACATCAATGCAATTATTACAACATCAACCTGGAACAACAAGGCAGGCCTCACCCTTGGTTATTCACAGTGATGCATAGCAACAGTAATTCCAAGGGTGGGCTTTACCTCTGATCTTATGAGCAAATTAATTGGGAGTGGAGCAGTGAATAATTTCAGAACGACACACAAAAGGAAGAAACCACTAAATTTTGCCCTGTCCCTGCTTACACAGAAATATTGCCCACTGTATTCACTTAGTGCTTATAGTGTGTTATGCTGCTTCATAGTTTTGTCAGATTTCAGGAATGAGATGTGATTGTTCAGAGCCTGAGCTGCTCCCGCAGCTTAAACATCAACCTCCTTGCAGGAGAGCATTAGTGCCTTGCAGTGACACACATCATAAGGTACTGTGATGCTCAGAGAATACTTTACCCAAAGGGCTGCCATACAGTTATCCTAAGAACAGAAATAAAGTCAATTTGCTTTAATTCCCTTTCTACAGACATTCTGGTCTACCAGGTTTTCACAAGGAATACTTCTGTTAGAAGATGAAGTTTTCTTGCAAGGAAACATGATTTTTTATTCTCTCCACCAATTGCTTTTTTTCAAGCCATAGCCTAAAGAAGTGACTTGTGCAATTTCTATGGTTATGGTCTTCTCTAACAATGACATGACTCCAGTAATCTCAACTCAGCATTAAAATAGCCTGTAGTAAGCTGTGCTTTACTCAGCTCAACACAGTTACAAAATTAGTCAAATAACGAGTCTTTAATCCATGTTGGACTCTGTGAGGCTTCAGCATGGCTGTCACTGTCACACAAAAATTAGGTATTTTTGTGCCTGCAATGTCTGAATACTAGTCATTTTGCCTACAGGTGGGTTCATGGAAGCAGTGAGAGAAAAATCAAACTTAAACACCCACTTATCTATAGAATACCATGAGTTTGCAAGATGAAACGGCCAGATACTCATATAGAAACATCTACCCTGACTGCAGAGCATAGCTCTGCTTCCACCCACCCACATGCAGGAATCTGGGGTCTTACCTTCTAATAATCTCCTCAGTAAAGATGGGTTTGCAAAGCTGATGTGAAGGCAAGTGTTAGTCTCCTAACCACATATGCATACCACCAATGATCAGTGCATCTCATAGAAGGTCAGCCTCTCTCTGCCCCATCCCACTTTAACAATACAGTGCCTGGATGATACAGTCCAGGAGACGACTCCAACAATACTCTCCAGACACAGTAGATTCTGGTCTGCTCAAGGTTTCCCAAGGAAAATGATGTCACACCATCACCTCCTTTGGGCATCTGCACCTGCATCTTCTGTTTCAAGGACTCAGAGATACTCAGACCTTAAGCCAATACTGTACATTATTGAACAATCAAATGGAAGTCTAAAATAAAGCGATTCTTTGAGTACACTAAAGAAACCCAGGTCTATTTAATATTAAAAAATTAAAAATTAGGGTTTTTTTCCCCTCCCTGGCAAGAGACAAGCTTTACTGCAGCGTAAAAATGCATTCACACCATTTGCATCAGGATGAAGGTGTGAAAACCATGAGGGAGACCATCAGCTCTGCAGTGAACTAATATGTTAAAATGAATAGTTTTATTAGAAATGAGGATGATGTATTCTTGACCTAGCTTTGCTTCCATAGTGGATATGGGTGCCAAATTGCACTGTGCAAACGGCACACAATTGATTCTCTTACATGTCTGTGAAGTGAGGTTTACAAAGTACTTTTCATGGAAGATGTTTAACAGTTATCATTTTTTGTACTTTTTATCACTAGTTAAATATGAATGAAGATTACTTTAAATACATGATATTAGGCAAAGAATAAATAAAACTGAAGATTGACGAAAGATTATTTTGATACATTTTAACCATTGAAATAGTCTAGATATGTTGGTAATGAGCATTTTAAAACAATTTCCTTAACTCCTTGGATCAGTTTAAAGGAGTACATATGTATAAAAAAATTCTCTTCAGGCATAAATGCATTTAAAGTAGTTATTACAGCTTTTACAAATTGCAGTTATTTTACATGCACTTAGCTGAAAATAGTATTCAAAACATTGTCAGCTGAATTCCAAAAAGCATTGGACTCCTGTTGCTGTGGCAACACATTTTTCATGGTTTGCCTGAGGCAACAAAAAGTCTAAAATATTGAATGCTTTAAATATATTTCAGCCCAGCACTTAGATTGCACCACCGTGTCCTAGTCAAAAGCTAGATTATTCCATTTCCACCTAGAGGTGTCCTCTCATTGAGAGCCAAACTAGTACTTAACATACTCACTGACAGCAAAAGGCTTTCCAGATGCTAAGAAAAAACCCAACTGTTTAGCACTCTGTGGAGCAGCACTACTAACAATAACAAAGAAGGGGGTTCTGCTTTCTCTACTTGCCACCAAAGGTTGGGGTAGAAGCCAGAAACAGGCATTGCTCTTTGGAGCGGGAGATGTTCTGCTTGTGGAAAACTAATTAGGAACTTGATTCCCATTTCATTCCACTGACCTCTGTTCACTTCCAAGCAAGCGAGATTTGGACACCTTATCTGCTTTGCAGCTGAACACCCTGGTGTCAGCTGTGCTGCTCCAGTGAATGCTTTCCTTTTCCCCAAGGCAGAGCTGCTGGGCGACGGGGTGCAGAAGCAGCAAGAGATGTCTCCTTTAAAGCAGTGCAGCTCACTGAGTCTAGTACCAGCACTGCATAAACAATGTCAGAGATGGGGAAGAAGCAGAGCTCTGCTCAAAGCTCCGTCATGTGTCATCTTAAAAACAACCCCAAAACACAACATTAAGGACAGAATGTACACACAGTTTCTGAGCAAGGAAATTAATATGACCTGAGCATCACCACTGCCCTCACCTTCCTTAGTAAGCATTAGTATCTGACTTTTTGTAATCCATCTGTAAACAATTTCATATGAGGATAATGTTAGGGAAATTTGCAATTAATTAATTCACACATTTTCAGGAAATCCTCCGCAGTCCTATGGAGTACACACTTTACATACCTACACTCTTCTGCAGAACTCCCTTCTGGGCAGCTGGATAACAAAATTGTATCCAGTAAATGTTACCTGCATCCAGAAGACACTGGGTTTTGTTACACCCTGACTCTCACTTAAGGTAAGCACGTTTATGACCTCTGATTACTGTGTTCTGTGCAACCAGTGAGAATGTTAACTTTATTACACGTTTGCATTTTAATTCCAATTATAACAATATGCAGCTGCTCTACTTTGGACCTGAACAATATGCTCCTAATATACAAAAATAAAGACCTGCCAGCTAATCAGAAATCATCTCCCTGTATCTAAAGAGAAGGGAAATATTCCCTCTATGAATCACCCACGGTGACTTTGATATAGCTTTCATATAGCTGCAAAATGACTACCTAATACCTAGCTACTAGTGTAGAAGGCAAATGAGTCTCCCAGGAAAGAAATTATTTGGTGTACGCACATACACACAACTTCACAAAGCAGAAAGCTAATTTTTTTGGAAGAATGTCAAAGAAACACATCATTAAAGCCAAATCTCCAATGTGATTACTTCACCAAAGGGAAGTAAATATACACATCTCAATTTCACATCCTCTCATTCCTTCAAAACCATCTGCATATACCAGTGATAGAGGGTAAAAGGGAAGTCCAGCCCGAACAGCAAGGTGATGCTCTTCATGCAGGACTTACAGGTACATTTGACAATTGCGACAAAACAAGTTATGATGACCATAACCTGATCATAACCCACTGCATTTGGTGGGACTAGCCTGAGATCCTGCAGCTGTCCCCACAATTGGCTGCCAGTTCTTCCCTTTAATTGTACATTGCTGCCTTTGGCTAATTCAGGCAGCAGGATAGAAATTTCATTGTCAAAGAAACCAAGGAATGGCCAATGTACCATAAAACCTTGCTCATAGAAAACCTTCCTGAAACATGCAAAAGCCACTTCATTAAAGAAGGTGACAAGAACTTATGGGGGGAAAAAAAAAAATATGTATTGCAATACATGTCCAAAATATTTAAAGTATTTTGTATGCGGCAATTTCCTGTACCATGTTGATAGCAAACTATTTTCACTATGACTGGCTAAAAAGGAAGAACATTAAGCTTTTCTTAAGCGTGACATTACTATTAAACCTCTGTGCTATAGAAAGCCCAAAACTTTGAGGGGAAATGCTCTTATAACCTGGACTAAAATCTTCCAGAAACTAATCAGTTTAGGTCGACATGCCCGTGTGGTAGAGGGAGTGAGCAGGAACAATCCAGAGAAGCAAAGAAATACTCAAAATAAACACAAACAAAAAAGCCTCGAGGAAATCCTAGTGTGAAAATATTTTAGGTTGAGTACTGTGTGTGGGAAAGAAAAAAGAAGCCTTAGACCTTTGACTAGCCCTCCATTTGATTCTTTCTCCTGCTGTTTGATTCTTCCTCCACTCAAGCACAGGGCTTTTCATTTTCTGGAAAGAAACAAGACTGAATCACATAAGTAACTGCTTTCATCATTAGTTCTTTGCCCTAGTTCCTATAACAGCCTGCAAGCCATTGAAGTGTACTCAAGAAACTTAAGCACCTGCAACGTCTGTAAAAGTGGGGATTTACCATAACAATTGAGAGCTCTAGCCTAGGGGTATTTTTTTTTTTAGAGCGATAGATTAGAGCCAATCCTTTTGTTGAAGGCCTATTGTATCAGTCTAAATCAATCCCGTGCCCATCCTCAAAATATTGGTACTTTTCCTCAGGTCTAGAAGCCTCTGCTTTATGCTGCCTTCAAGCTGTCTGCAAACATTACAGCAGAACCTGCTTCTCCTGGACTTCAGCTGGCTCCTCTGCGGCTAATCAGCTCAACAGAAGTTATACCTCCCCCACCTGTTTCTCCACCCTCGAAGAATTTTCTGGATATACTTTTCAGTGCGGCAGGAAGGGCCCACACACTGCCTCAGTTCACTTGGTGGATCAGAAATTTGAGCAACTGATTCTGTGTATTATGTGGGTGGATGTATGAAGGAAAAAAGATTCAAACCACCAAACCCTTTGGAGAGGGAAGGGAAGGTGCCTTGTGAAAGAGGGAGCTTTATATCTCAGAGAACCTGACATCACATCTGGACCACATTTTACCACAGGGTTTTCAAGACATTCTGAGTTCATGGATATTGGGGTACTTCAAGGGCAAAAAAACCCTCAACATGATGTTGAGGTGGCAGTTTCTCAGGATCAATGACAACAGTAGTCCCACACTAAGCTATAGCACAAGGATTTCTCCAACCCTGGGAACTGTAACCGTTTTTGCTATTTGGAAATGTGTACCACACAGCGTCAGGATAAGGTTCCCTTGGGACATAAATAGCAACTTCATTTCTTTTCCTCACTTTGCCTCAAAGCAAGTCTATGAAAATCCCACACGCTGTTACTCTTCTCAGGCCAGGCCCAATGATGTTCTTCATTCAGCTGCAGTTTCCACTGGTTTTTGCCTTCCCACTAGAGAGCCAGCCTTGCCACTGCCATGTTTGTTGGCATCTATTTACTCTCTTATTCTAACAGCACTTCCTGATTTTGCTTCAGCTCTTGGAAAAATTCAAAAGGATTTTGTGTTCAAATGCTATCCAAATATTTATATTATTCTTATATTGTTTAGTTAACGTGAAATCACTACCAGATTTTTTTTTCCTCTTCAAATAGTGAAGTCATCCAGAATAATTTTCTATAAAGCTTAGCTCTCATTTTCATGCCTCCATAAAGCTGTCTTTTTTTTTAAAATGGCATTGTTTAAAGCAATCATTGGAAGCTGCACACTTTTCAAAATCCAATCTTCAGTTCCACTGTTTCAATATTACTATAGCTCATGTGCCCAGGAAGTAATATCACTTCCCTCTAGTGAAGATATTATCAGCTATTTAGCTCTAATAGTAGTATCTAGCGGTCTAATTTTTAAGATTCTGAAAATATCAAAGCAAGGACTCCGTACGACTTCTTTAATTATCAGTTGTTGCAGTACTAAAGTAACACATTCACAAAAACAGAGTTTGGGGTCAGGTTTGCCTTTTTTTATTCTTTTTCTATCCCTTCTCCTCCCTTGAGAGATTTGTCAGGTATCACATATGAACAATATTACTGAAAAGGCATAATAAATTTCCATCTGTGCAGTGGGATTTAGAGAAGGCAGTGATTTATTGATTTATAATGATTTACTGATGTATTCCCTCAAATTCCAGTTTTGACATCTGAGTATCTGACAACCCTGGCTTTTGTACCTACAAAGACTGTCTCTAAAAGTCTGTATTTGTGTCATTCTTTTCACAGACTAAAGACTGTTTTTTAAGCTGTCTTTTAAGACAGATATAGACATAGTGGAGCATGTCCAGCAAAGCGCCTCAGAGATGATTAAGGGAGTGGAGCACCTGAAATATGCTGAGAGAGATGTGATTGCTTAGCATGTAGAAGAGAAAGTTTAAGGGAGAGTTTGTGTGCGTGTGTACCTGACTAGAGCAGAGGGGAGGCTGGTAAATAACACAGAGCCAGACTTCTCTCAGTAGTACCCATTGGCAGTGCACAATGCAATGGACAAATGGAAATACAGGAAATCCCATTTAAAAATAAGGAACACACACCCCCCCAAAAAAAAGAAACCACCCAAAAAAACCCCAAAACACCCCCACAATACCAAACCAAACAGAACACCACAAACTTTTTTATTATCAAGGTGATCTAACACTGGAACAGGATGCCCAGAGAGGCTGTGGAGTCTCCATTCCAGGAGATATTCAAAACCCAGCTGGGCAAACCCCAGAAGTACTTCCCGACCTTGAATATTCTGCCTTCATGAACTGCCTACTTCAACATTTTCTTTTTCCTAAGAAATAAATCAACAACAGGACACAAATAAATAACTGTTCTTTATGAAATCAAAAGATACTCTCACAGAAAAAGAAATATTTTATTTCTTTCTGTGGATATCAAAAACTAATTTCTCAAAGACAAACCCTCAAATGTTTCTATCTCAGAACACAAAGACAGAAAAGTTGGAATATTCCATGAAAAGCAGCAAAAGGAGAGAGAAATGACTGAGTTGCTTATAGCATCTCTGGTAACAAAAACCACTTTCCTGCGTACTTGCATGTCCGCACATCCACAGCTGTTTGCCATTCAACTCATTCTAACCTGCCATTTCCCCAACTTATATTTTACATTTTTCTTCCAGCTTCAAGTGTGAGAATCCCTTTGGAAAATCGTCTTCACAGAAACCCATAGCACTCAAGCCCAAGGGACCCTGTTGCCTACGGAGTATTGAATGCCGGCAGGCTGTCAGACCTCACTCGCAACTTCCTTTTCTCCACAGTACCTTCAGAGCACTTTGCTTTGCAGGGAGAGGTAAGGCAGTATAAGCCTTAATAACAACAGCTTTTCCCATTTCTGCCTATCTGGCTACTGAGAGGTTTGAAATACATATTTGAAAAAGCAATATGCTCACTGTTGGGAAAAGAAAGTATGAGACTATTTCATGAGGTAAATTAAAAATTACTTGAAATAGCATACTTCTTGTTCCAAACTTCGGAATAGTAACTGCAGAAAATACAGACACTTCAGTCACTCCCCACTAATCTGCACCTCCCTTAAGTCTCATTGCAATTTCAGTTCGTGTTTTGAAGCTTCACAGTGATTTTTATTATCCTAAAAAGGGTATGATCCCACCAAGAACCAATTTTTCCCTACCAATTTCCTTCATTTAGCACTTGCACTGAGTCAGTATTTGGACCACTTTGCTCTTACTGTGTGCAATGCAAAATTGCTGAGAAGTTTGATGGCCCTCCAGCTTCTATTATTTCCAGATCCCATCATTTTTACTTTATACTTCTGGGATTTTCATATTCTTAGATGGTGCTGTCACAGAAATACTCATTTCTAACTAGGTGAGGATCAGAGTTTTTGCTCTCTGTGCATATCTAATACCTCTCTTGCTTCAGCATTTGTGATCCTTCTGGGATCAGATTCTTAAAACCAGATGCTGTTAATTGCTTGATTCCTAGAAAACTGGAAATACTTATAGTGGCATCATCTCTTCTGTAAAGCTTATGACAACAATTCCTATGTTAGTTGGTAGAAAACTAGCTGGTCATTATGAAAGGACTTCCATTTATCTTTTGATTCACATTTGAGTTAGGTGATAAAGGCTTCTATCTGCAATCTAAATCTTGTTCTCTCTTCCGAACACCAGACCATGTATCTTGTCAGTTCACAGATTGACTAATATAATTCCACACTGGCAGGTCTCCCAGATAACACTGTAAGAAAATGTCAGCTGGTCCACTGTATTTCTGCAGAGTTAATCATCAGTTCAAAATGTCACCATCCTATTTCCTTCTTTCTTCACTTATTTGATTTCCTTCTCATAAACTTTTGAATTAACTTTAAAAACTAAAAGACTCTCTATTGCACCAGAGCATAAGAAATAGTTTGGAAATGAGTAGTCCACAACTGGAGTGAGGTTCACTGAAGCTTGATTCCAATTTAAAGTAACCAGCAAAAGCCTTCAGTGCCATTTAGATTCTCATCCCATCCCCATTAATTTGATACACAAGGGCACTAGATTGCATCATGTCGTCCTGAGGAAGACACTGAATAACAAATGCTGCCACATCTCCAAAACTCTAGGCGGAAATGCGTGCCTGCTTGCACACAGGCCTTCCAATCACAGGACTTGGCTATGCAGTTGTTGGGGAACAGACATATTTCATACAAGTAATCCTTACGACTATAGCTGGCCTCCTTCAGCAAGTACTGCTCAAGATGAGCAAGGACGGAGCTGCGGTCTCAGATAAGCAAAGGGCAAGTTTTTCAGATACACTGTAGGGACCATTACCACATAAAGAGTTTACTGTCAGGTATCAGGTGAGATTCCATTACAAACCTGTTATCTTTATGTTGGATAGTCATAGAGTTCCTGCACCTCTGATCATTGCCCTGGGGCACAGGTCTTTTGTTCCTAAACCCCCAAAAATATGGACTCTAACTTCATTCCAATGGTAGAAAAATCACTTGATCATAACCAAAAGCCAGAGCAAGCAGTTCCTTTTGGAACTATGATTAAAGTATATTCTTAACAGAAATGTTTTCCTAACTTAACCGCCTTCTTGTCTCTTCTCATCTACAAGATGAAGCCTGAAGTAAAAGGATAACTCTTTAAAACTGCATATTGACAGAGGTGGACAGTAGATTCCAATTCTTCAAACCGATGCTCTTGGGTGAATCCAGAGAATTAAAAGCCAGCACCCTGCTGTCCAAATTAGATCAGCTGAATGAAGTATAACGACAACACAGATACAGCTAAGTATACTTAAGACCACCCTATGTGGATTTTGCAAGGGAAAAATCCTATCTCACAGGTCCACTAGTGGGGTTTTTTTTGTTGTTGCCATTTTTTAAACAGCTGCTTAACACACAAACATGGAAATCTAGCCGACACAGACATCTAGCCTAGGAAGCAATCCTGACATATGCAGTGGGGCAGAGCAGAGCGGAAGCAAGCAAACAATATCCATTATTCTCAGTTAAAGGAAAATGGTTGCATCCCCAACTATCCCCTGGAGAAATCCCCATCTCAGTGCCTATTCCATAAGCCTTTGTGCCTTTCAGGCCCCCCTGCCCTCCCCCTTAGACACTGTATTTAGGCATTATACTGACCACAACAACAAATTCCCAGAGAGGTGAACTGTATGCATAGACAATTTCTAGGTAGCACTCATTTAACCAAGAAGTGGGAGAGCCTACAAGGATGGAGTCTCACCATTTTCTTCCCAGCTAAGAGCTAGAACTGACGCAGAAGAGACCCCAAGACAGCTGCCCCCCTGCCCCTGCCAGCCAAGGGGGGAACATACAATTACAGATTTCACTACATGCTTCCAGATAAATATCTGGAAAAATTCCCAGGTGTACAGCCAAATACAACAATCCATACCGACCACTTGTGGACATGCTTGGTCCACAAATAATCTATCTCCGCTTTCTTGATGATCCCAGCTGTGAGGCATGGAGCCATTCAATCTTACTTTCATAAAGGCTAACTAGCCCTGATCCACAGCAGAACAAACCAACACAGGTACCAGACAGCATCCCTTTTGCCTTGTGACAGGGCTTCAGAGTCTGGCCATATGCCAAAATGGGTGTCCTATTTCACATTAGTGAGTGCTGTTTTGTCCTAGGGCAGGAGGTGAGGGGCTAGTGCATGGCAATAGGCTCTTGCACATTTTCTAAACTGTCTGAGAAACAGATGTAAACACAGAGGTGAAAGAGCTTGAGCTGTTCAACATAAAATAAGCCAAAAGCTAACTGCAAAGAGTTGCAGAAAGACTTCATGATACTGAGTACATGAACAATAAAAGTGAAAAACAAAGTTGAGGTTGAAGAAATGTAAGATGCACCAACAAAAAGCAGTCCTAACTTCATATTCACAACAATGGGGTCTGAACAAACTATTACCTCTCAGGAGTGATTTCAGAATTAAAAGAGGGAGTTCTATTAAAACACTCAATCAGTAATCAGTGGCAAAGAGGCAGAAAAAATGCTAGAAATTATTAGGCGAGAAAAGGCAGAGAACAAAATAGAAAATGTCTGTATAAATCCAAGGTGACCTTGACCTTTGAATACTGCTTGCAGGTTTGGCCTCTCCCCAGATCTCCAAAAATACATTGTAGAACTAGAAAGGAGAAGGGTAACCAGAGGTATGATATGCCTTCAATACAAGGAACAACTGGATCACCTACAGCTTTTCAGCCTAGGATAAAATCAAGCAAGAGGAATACGGTATGGCACAGGTTTAAAACAAAAAATAGTATTAAAATTAAATGAATATTGACTTTTTTGCTAAAACAGAAGGCCTAAAAAGCATCAAGCCATGTCATCAGGTAGTAGGTTCAAAACAAAGAAAAGGCAACAATTTCTCATGCATCATACAGTCAAAATGTAAAAGTGATTGTTAAAGAATGATGTGAACACCAAAATTTTACATGTTTGAAGCGCAATTAAACATTTTTTATAGAAGGCCAATGCTTCAAGCAGCCTTTTAGTTCCAGGCTGCTAGAAACGACATCCCAGGCAACTACCACGACTCCCCCATGCACATGTCACTGCCAGACCCGTTGTTTAATTTGGTTACATTGTTTTTATGCTCTCAAGGAAGCTGTATTACTCAATGAAGCCAGCAAGTCCTGCAGCTTGCATTAACAAAAAACACAGAGTGCATGTGGACCTTACTCAAGAAGCCTCAGCTATTAGTCCCACTGCAGCCAACAGGTTTAAAAGCAGCTTGTTATTCAGCTCTTTCTGGCCACAAAGATATGCTTACTCATAAACTCCTATTTCAGCTCCAGATATAAATAATTTATATCAGGTAGCAACTAGTTAACTGATAGTTCATTAATATTCATCAGCTAATAAACACAGCTATTGAGTTCAGTTGATAAGTTATTTCTACTCACTTCCTTCAATAGCCTTCTCAAGTTCCATAATTACCAATAATTTAGCCCTAATTATAACAACTATTATTTGTTATTAACTGGCAAATACTTTGCAAATGAGATATTAAAGCATCTGTAACATAAATTGAATAACAAAATAAGAACAGGTTAAGATATTAGCCCATGACATTCTGTGCCTTTCCAAGCGACATCTGGAAGAGCAAGTAAATTCTCACTACATCTGATCAGAAACGTTATCCATTTTTCCAACCCTTTACCTTTATTTTTAACTATCTGTAGCAAAGCAAAATATTTTATTATCTCATCACAGACTGCAATGTAGATAAGGGGTTTGAACTGGGAACTTGAAATGCTGCACATAAATGCACATAACAGCTATTACTGTAAGGTTGCCTGAAGCAAACCAAGTACGTCAAGCGCTCGCTGCTGGTGAGTTTTGTCCGATTTGATGTGTCCACACAGTGCAATGGGAACAATCACAGAGAACTCAGCTACTGTCTAATCCACTTCAGTTCAAGCCAGGGCTAGGTATTTGACTGTCACCGGCAATTCATCCTCTCTTTTTCTTCCTGTTTTTAAGAGGCTTGGAGTACATAAGAAAAAAAGGCAAGGCCCATCTATTCCAACTCTCTCCTGATCTGTCTTTTGGTATTAAAAGAGAACACAACAGCTCAACAGCAGATAAAAGGCGACTAAATGACACACATCAGCCGGCTGTGACTATGTGCAGGGCACACGTGGCCCATGGGGTTCGTTGTCTTTGGGGCATACCTTTAGTCCGAGCATCCCATGTCCCTGCTTGCCTTGGCTTCTTTTAGAAGAAAAACCCTTACGTGTCCACAGGGATGAGGGAATCATAAATGGCTTCAGTAAGTCCCAATGCACAGAGCTGGTGAAGTAAAACCACCTTGGGGTAAAATAAGTCTTGTAGAACAGGTACGGCCAGGCACACTCCAGATGGGCCAGAGAACAATCCTACACTGCAGAAATTGCAGTGTATATCCTGGCACTTTCATGAACAGGACTGCAGGGGAAGCACGTCCCTTGCTAGAGTTTTTAGATTGCTTCACCCAAATGCTACATATCCATAGCAGCACTGCCCAGTTTCCTTTCAGTATTAACATGTTTATGTCTGTACATATAAAATAACTATTGCAGGAAGTAACAGCTGTATTTAAGGTTGTCTATGCCTTTCTGCTTTATACCGAAACTCTTTTTTGACTTTCTGCAGTTATATAAAGCAAGAAGCGGGGGGGGGGGGGGGGGGGGGGGGGGATTGTTCTCTGGGGCCTTTTTTAGGAGAAGATCTTTCACTCTTCATCTTTGTTTTCAGAATATTGGCTGAAATTTGTTTAGGTTTAGTCAAAGGATGCATTGGGAAAGCAGACAGTTTTTGCACCTGCAGCCAGTGCCCCATGACAAATCCACTTCACCCACTGTTTGGAGCCAGTTGGGTATGAGCAGACCTCTCCTCTGGGAGCTCACCACCAATAATGTTATTTAGGCTTTGGACAGGAATTAAAGGAAATCAAAAAAGGGAACAGCAAAAAGTGGCTTCAAACATGCCTCCTTCTTACATAGGGGTTGCTGTTCCTCTGGGAAAGAGCCAGACTCCCTGCATCCCCCAACACTGCCCTCCATACAGCTCCCTGCCAGGGAAAAGTGACTTTGTCCCTCACCGTTAGGTGCCAGGTGCCTCTGGATAGGACCCATACATGCCCTCCTCACCCCTAACTCTCTCTCACCTCCCTCTAACTGTGGCTACCTGCAGGGCAATGGCTCCGCCCAGTTTAGCACTCATGACTTGGTGGTAAAGCCAAATATTCAACAACATGTATGAGGCATTCACATTAAGACCAGAAGGACAGGATAAATTGCAGAGAGGTGTCTTCAAAGATGTGACTGGAGAAACGTCTAGGTTAGGTTAATTTTGAGAAGAGTGGAGAAACCCAAAGAAGAACATAGCGGCTATACTTCCAGTTTCCCATCTCTTTCTGGATAATAGTGTTATTTATAAGCACAAATCACCTTGGCTTTCTGTGGCACAAGCAATCATGAAGGCGAAAGGTGTGGGGATTGGAGGTCTTTCACTCTATCATCATACATTTTATAATTAAAAGCTGAAATTCTAGGCTCAGGAAAAAGAGGTTTGGGGGGTTTTAAAATTTATTTATTTAAAAAAAACCAAAACAAAACAACAAACCCAGCATGGAAACAGCCAAAGCTTACAGCATGCAAAGTGTCAAATCATCTTTCAGGGCAACAGCTAGGAAAAGGCAAGCCCTGCTAATGGACTTGGATGGTTACATCTCATCTGAAAGCTCCAAACTATACTTACAAATCTCAAACTGCACAGTCCTATATCAACTTCTGGCTAATGCAGAATGGGTATGAAGCCTGTAAATACACCTTTTCCCTCCAAAATTTCGTTCGTACCTAAAGCTTTAGCTCCAGACATGCCCAACATCCCTAGCAGCCCAACGCCTCTTGTTCTAAGCAACCCATCCTCCAGCTCAAGTTCTCAAGGGACCTGACCTGCAAAGCCTTCTCCAAGCCTACCAGACTAGGCTTGCCACAAACCAAAAGAGGCCAAAACCCTTTTTCAGAGAGCAGCAGATACCTACCTTCCCAAAGGCTGTAGGAAAGGGGCCTTCCTTCAAGACAGCAGGAGAAAGAATCAAACCAGCAGGACAGCTCTCAGAAGTCCAGGCTACAGAACTGAGCTAAGGAGCCCCCACCTGCATGCTGCCACTGTCTGAGGCAGCTGTATGGGCAGCTCCTTTTCTGCCAAATGATAATTCACTTATTAAGGGTTGCTCAGTACATGCTTGAGCTACAAAATTACAGATTTTTATGACTAAAGTGCACACTATTTCATTAACAAGCTTCATCTTAGACATGAAGATATTTTCAAGTCAAACCCACAAATTTTAAACAAATTTTGTCTTCTATGGAAGGCAAAAAAAGAAGAGGTGTGGTCCCCTCTTATGTCAGGACTGTTAAAATGCATTCATAGAGGTTCAATAAATACACAGTAAACATTATAAGAATATTACTTGAGAAGTAATGTTGTATATATTAATATAAACCATTATTTCAGGCAACTTATGTCAAGTCAGTTTATCTGAGTGCATTAACCATTTAGTCACCCCTCATAAATTACATAGAAGAGAAACAAAGTATAAAGCACCACTGAATTTTGATCAGAAGACAGGTCTGGTCTAACATATAATTTATTTTCTGTAAGTTTATTTTGAAGCAAGCTCCACTTGACATGCCAATAACCAGCACAGTTTGATACTGGGGACATAAAGCACTGCCCTTTCCCAGGTCTCTCACTACCATCACTGCTCTGAGGTGAAAGCAGCTATTGTACCTGTACTTGGGACAAACCAGGTACATCCACAGAGGCTGGAGCTTCTCCAAGTATCAGAAGAAAACCTCCCCTAGAAGCTTATTGCCAGCAGCAACTCACCTTCCAGACAATCTCCAAAGCCAAATATTATTTAAGCTTCACACAGGAATTAAAGCATAATAGGAACAGCAGAAAGCAACTATAAAGCATATCTCCCTTACCATGATGACAATGATGCTTTTCCAAGGATAAAGCAGTTTACTTGTCCACATACCCTTCCCTACAGCCCCCTATTAAGGAGAAGTGAGTTTGTCCCCCAGTGTCAGGCACTGGCAGGGCCCACAGGTGTCCTCATTATCCTGATAAGCCTTGTCTGCCCTCCCACTGATTGAAGACACCTGAAGGGGCCCTGTCCAGGGCACGTGCACAAGTCCAGGGAAGTGGCCACTGCCCTGCTCCACCACCCCACAGATGGGCTGCTTTGGAAATTAAACTCATTTTTCCTTACTCTAAGCATTCCCCCATTGTTTCAGAGGACACACATGGCAATTCTGATATAAATACTGCTCAGATTGTCTGTGGTAAATTCATGAAAAGCCCTGGTTGTGTTCTGCAAAGCTGGAGACAACATTGGCTTGAGCTCCCCTCTCCTACCCCCATGAGCCTCACCAAATGCATTTAGGAAAGCAACACACAGTGGAGATTCACCTCCACTCAATGCCTCAGCAAAACCTCACCTCTGTGCTTCCTCAGGCTCACCCTTAGGACATCATGTAGACTGCACCCATGGTTGTCACCCAGGGCCCAAAACCCCACTGGAAAAGCCACAGCCTGACAGCTACCACCCAACAGACACCACATGCACCCTTCAGCAACATCTTGAGGACCAGGAGCAAGCACAGCTCAAGCAGCCAACCAACAGATGCAGTGAATGGCTGTGGTCCAGCTGTTGCTTTTGCCTAAGCCACAGCAGAGTGTGGGGAAGCTGTGCCAGATCCCACTGCTGTCCCCTGGAAGGGACAAATGCCAGGCTATCTAAGCAACAGCAGGAGCACAGCAAAAGTCTTCAGAGATGAAAGTCTTAAAAGGTCTGATTGAAGAGATTTTTAGGCTTTGTTAATTTTGGAACAGTGGAGAAACTCAAAGACTGAACAGAAAATTGAAAATAATCCCCAAAATAAGTAAATGTGACTGCAGCTTAGCTAGCTGGTCCACAGTTCTGGATGCTGCATGGAAAGACTGTGATGGTCAAAACCTCTATCCCAAACAAATAATATGTTTGACCATCTACAGCACCGACTTCAAGGTTGCTATAGCAATAATGCCTTATCCCCTTTTTCTCATTCAAAGTTCCTGCAACAGAGAACAAATAGTGTGCTGTCTGAACCAGAGTCAGAGCTAATTCTGCAAAACTGTATAGGAATCAAAAAGCCATTTACCCGAGCTCCGCTTCTTTCTATCACTGTTAAATTGCAAGTCAAACATTCACTAACTGTCCTTTCTTAGCCTTGGAAAACAAAAAAGCTATTGATTTTCAGCACTTTTTTTGTGTGTGCTGACTTCTTGCTCCCATTAAAAAGCCTGCAGAAAAGCAAAAGGTTTCCCACTGAGTTTGTATCCATTGTGAGTTTTCACGGAAGCGTTAATGAAGAGTAATAAAAGACCAATAAATGATGTGTGACAGGACTTGCAAAATGTCAGCTCAAGTGGCTTCTGTTCCTTCTGTCTTCTCCCAGAAGATGGAGCCAAATGACCAACTGTCTGTGGCCCCACAAAGCTGCACATAGGCACTACTGAAGAAAACCCTTTCCAATAAAGGTAAAGTTAGTCTTACTCAACTGCTCCCTTTGCCAAGGTTGGCTGGGAGGCAGTCAGATTTCTTGCAGATATTTTTTGCATGTCACAGCTGTTTTATAGCCCTTTGAGAAGCAAAGAGGCCAACAAGATCAAGGTCAGCAGCCTACATTTAAGAAAACCAACAATAAGGCAAAAAAAACCCCACCAAACCTCTCCATAGACAAAAAGAAACCTTTACTTCTGACTGGCAGCATTACAAACCTATTTGGTATCCTCACGGAATGAGTTTCAGAGCCTAAAATACTAACACATTGCTCACCCTTTCCTTGCACATTATTTATAGCAATTATAAAGTTCTGAAAAAAGCTGAAAGGAAGAGCTCTCTGTAAATATGCAAGAATTGATGAGCACACCCTGTCCTTGCATTTTGTGATCCCCTGCTGGGAGCAACAGCAAAAGCCATACTGCAAGACCAGGCCGGTTGGAATGGCATTTACGTTTAACCTAAATCATTCAGAAGTCATTCAAAAGAGCTTCTTTCACTTTGTACAACATGCAGCAACCTTGTTTCTGAGGATAAGCAGAAAGGGATGAGCTGACACTGGTCCAGGAACCCAAGGGATGGTGACGCATCACAAAACACTTTCTGAATCCCTCCTGCAGGTCACTGAAGAGAAGTCCCCAGTTTGGCTGGGAAGTCGTGTATGGTCTGGCCTGAGGTCTGGCACTTTCAGAGAAAGGCTTGCCATCAAATTCGTTGATCCCAGCCTGGGCCCTTATGGCCAGTTCTACTCTATTGGATTCTGGCCTTTTATGCTATTATGTTGTTCTCATTCTAATGACGCTGGGACAAGTTCTCTTTCATGTAAAAACAACTCCTCTCATCTCCAGTGGTGACACCAATTTATTCAGGACAGTATAGGAGGTGAGGACTGCCTGAGGAACTGCAGAGGAAGAACATCTAAGACTTCATGACTGGCCAATACAACATCAGACAAAATTCAATGTAGACTGCAAAGCGATGCACATGGGGAAGGAAACAATCCTAATTAAACATAGAAACATTGATTTTCCAACAGACTACTTTGCACTCAAGTTGTGCATCACAAATCACAGAATCACAGAATCCCAGGTTGGAAGGGACCTCAGGGATCATCTAGGCCAACCTTTCTAGGACGAGCACAGCCTAGACAAGATGGCCCAGCACCCTGTCCAGACGACTCTTGAAGGTGTCCAACGTGGCCGAGTCAACCACTTCCCTGGGGAGATTATTCCAATGGGTGGCTGTTCTCACTGTGAAAAATTTCCCTCTCGTGTCCAATTGGAATCTCCCCCAACTTGTGTCCATCCCCCTTGTCCTCTCCATGTGACTCCTTGTGAAAAGGCAGTCTCCATCTTCTTTGTAGCTGCCCCTTAAGTACTGGTACATGGTGATGAGATCCCCTCTGAGCCTCCTTTTGTCAAGGCTGGACAAACCCAGCTCTCCCAGCCTATCCTCATATGGCAGCTTCCCAGTCCTTTGATCATCTTGGTGCCCCTTCTCTGGGCCCCTTCCAGCCTGTCCACATCCTTTTTGTACAGCGGGGACCAGAACTGTACACAGTAATCCAGGTGTGGCCTGACAAGCGCTGAGTAGAGTGGGATAATGACCTCTATCTCTGCTGGCGATGCCCTTTTTGATGCAACCCAGCATCCTGTTGGCCTTCTTGGCCGCAGCAGCCACTGTTCGCTCATGTTGAGCTTCCTGCTCACCAGGACCCCCAGGTCCCTTTCCACAGAGCTGCTCTCCAGCCGGGTGGATCCCAGTCTGTGTTGCACTCCTGGGTTATGTTTTCCCAGGTGCAAGACCTTACACTTATCCTTGTTGGACTATAAAGGAAGGTTCCAGCTATATGGCAGGACAGGGCACAGCTGAGTAAACTTTATACCTAGAAATTCAGCAGAGCTGTGATAATTAGACTGGTTGGGGGCCACTGAAAAGGCTAGTAAGATGGTCTGGGCTTGGAGTCAACTGTAGATAAGCCTGTTGTCTTCACAGCAAAGATCCCATAGTACAGGTGCATTCCTCTAGCAAGATGAGAATAAGGCCTACCTTCTGTCAAATACGATAGAGGTAAGACTTCTCTCTTACCAAAATTAAAGGTAAGACCACCTGATACCTGAATGAAGGTGTAGCATATATCTCCTTTGATTCTTCCGATTCCCCCCTCCCCTTACCCCAAAGTGGACATTGTTCTCCCATTATTTTTAACAGCTAAAACCCTGTAAAATTGGGGATTTCAATTGTTACAAACTGTTTTCAAAATACTTTTCTCCCTGTTTTTAAAATGTAAGTGGAAATTTTAAAATACTATTTTTTTCGTTCAAGGAATCAGATGACCATTTTAAATCAGTGTTTGTGACAGAACAAGCTCACTTACATAGGAGAGCAAAATTTATTTCCAATTATTTAGAACCAGAATTCATTGTTTAGGGGACTGAAATCTTCCCTGTTTCCCTAAAAATAAACCTAGGGTTTTATTTCAGAAACATGTTCCTTTTACCTCCAAGGATTTCAGAGCTTCTACTTTAAATCATATTACACTTTAGGTGAGGTGGGCATTTCTGTTCTAAACAAAAATCATTACTTTATCTTTGCCACAAAATATTCATAGTTTGTCACAAATTATGCAGACATTTCTTCTAACAGGAGATTTAGAATTGAGCCTAAGGTATGTACAGGAGATTTTCTCATACTCTGTATTAGCTAAAAAAAGGATGCAAAAGGATTAAAGTTTGACAGCTAGCATAAATATTGGTAGGATATTGTAATTATCACATGGAGGTTTTTGATTCATAACGAGAGGAAAACTAACAAGTAAGAAGGGTGAGTGAAAGCCCAGCTGCATCTTTTCTGATTCTCATTTGACTTGGATCCTGAGGCAGCGTCTGAAGAACAGGACAATCTAAAGAAGTCATTTCTGTTGGTTAGCCAAGAGAATGCCTTGATTCAACTGCATATCAATGGTCCCACTTTGGGTTTATGCTATACAGAAAGCCTGTTAAATAAAGAAAGACTCTCTTTTTTTAAAGAGGTGAGTGAAGATTGTGATGCAGTTTGGGAACAAATGCAAAATATGAAAAATGCATGCCTTGTATAGGTAGGTGGATGTTGATAAATCCAGACCAAGGGCAGAAAGGAACCCTTTTGGTCCAATGAGTTATTTAAAAAAGAAACATGTGGGGAGGGACACTTAGGGCAAAGGAAAATGAATGGAGGAAAAGAATGCCTACCAGTCTCTTTCAGCTGCTGTACATCAGAAGGGATGCGGAAGTACATCTTATAGGAAACAATTGCAACTGAGCTTAGGGAGTAGGCAAAGAAACATATCCATTGCTTACAGCATTTGCAGATGTGCTGTGTGACTAGGTTTAGCCTTCATGTTGCATTCTGCTTGGGCAGGTGGGATTTGTAGGCAGCCTAAATCTCAGGTATAATGCAAATACAGCTGTGGAAATTCCAGGCATGACAGAATACAAGCCAGGAAATGACAGGGGAATTAAAAATATAGGGTCTGGTTTGCTCTAGACCCATTACCATGCTAATGGATGGAAAGAGAGGGAAATGAATTTGCTCTTCAGCTTCACGGCCTTAATCCTTCAAAGTCTCAAATCCCACAGTTGGGACCAGATTTTCGAAAGTGCAGTGCTCACCCTTTTTAGAAGCTTAAAGATGGAGGATGCCTTTCAAACAGGATTATCACCTGCACGGCCTCTGTCTGCCAAAACAAGAGCTAAGCTCTTAAAACCTCTTGGCCCCTTCTTTGAGAGAATACAGGCCAAAGACTTAAACTTAATTAGAAAAAGAGTGTATGTTTTAAGGAAAAAAAAAAAAACACAATTCAGATTTAAAAACACGGATCTTGCAACTTCAACTTCATTACTCCAATAGTTAGTTAAGCACAGGGTTAAACTTTTGTATCTGATTTCCACTCCAAAATTCAATTTCCAGCTACTGGATTTTGTTATTTCCTAGGGTCAAGCTCAATGCTGTCAATTATCAATGTTTTTGTTCCCCTTAGAGGTAATTATAGCCTACAAGGAAGTTGCTCATTTATCTTTGCTTTGATGAGACTAACACAGAGAGCTCCTGGAGTCTCTCTGTGTTATGCATATTTTTCCAGCCCATTTAACCATGTGTTTTTTCTTCAAATGTCCTCCAACCTCACAACGCTTCTAGAAGTATGAAGTCTAGAACGGGACTCTGTATTACCGAGGTGTTCCAGACAAGTCCAGCTGTGGGGCTGGTGGTGTATCACATACATAGAGGTACTGTCACAAGGTCAAGGAGGCTGGTCACAAGAAATATCAAATATAGTTTTAACCAGAAGAGCTATTTAGCCCCATTGGCAGAATATGGCATGAGCCTCTGCAAGAGACCTGGGTGAACAGTATGATTTTATGTACAGCTACTTTAAAGTAAAATCATTCTGTCTGGCAAGATTCCAGTTCAGCTCTTTCAAATTGTCAGAGGGAGATTTTGAAGGAGAAATGCTTGAGATTCAGGACAAAAAAATCGAACAGCTTCAGGTCAGTAGCAAGAGCACAGTACCCCTTCACAGCCTCTCCTTTACAATTTTGGGTGTCGTGCACCTTTCTCCTCAAGAAAAGGGGGAGGTAATAAAAGCAGATTAAACTTGTTCCTGGTAAATATCACCTCCTTCGAATGGAAGCAATGCCTTATGAATTCCTAAATGAAGACTCACATAGCACATGTTAGCTGGCCACTAAAATCTGCCCATGGTTGGTGCTGCTGCTATTAATGGTGTATGGGGAAATGAAAGCCTATGAGAATTTCATAAAGATGATGTTTAGCATAAGCATACTCTGACTTGGGATCGACATCTGGAGCAACCACAATATGTCAGAAGTTACCTAAAGGATCAGGAACTTTAACACATGTCCTGCCACTCCCTGCTTCAGTTTTGCAGAAGAGATTATCTGGATATAGACTAGCAAAGAATTTCAGCTTCAGTTCTTACCTAAAGATTTGATACACTTTTTAATGGCAAGATAAAAATGCCTTGCACACAAAGTGATTCTTTTCTGTCAGATCTGGGAATTAGTGATAAATTCTGATGCAACATCGTAAATAACTGTTTCCATTTAATGATGCTGAGCATGTTAGGCTATGTCAATCATCCCTTGGAAATGAAGAGGAGATGTGATTTGAAATGGCAAGCTGCGGGTGTCTAATCAATAATCCCATTATGTGTCAAGCAAACCAAATTTGATTATCACAGAGCAGCTACGGTCCCCCTCAGTGAAGCTGCAACTCAGTTGCCATTCAAACTCCCAGTCTCAAATCCAGCAGATGAAACTGGTGGAGAATTATTTATCTTCCAAATGTGGAGATGTCTAGAGGGCTTGTGAAATAAGCACTCCCATAACTGCTGTAAACCACAGGAGATTCTACCCTCTAGTGGAAAAAAGGCAAAAATGCTAGTGTTTCATTCTCTTAAAAAACCCTACCTTCCCAACATTCCTTGAGACATGGTTTCTCCAGGCCCCTCGCTGGCTCCTTCCACCTCTAAGCCCTTTGAAATACAAGTAGCTTCAGTAGAGTCTTCACTTGTCCTGCAAAATCATCAGATCAGGATTATTCAACCCTTCTAGTTTTGTTCTTCTTAGCTCTATACAGCAGAGTCCATCTCATAAATTGTTCCATTTCATTGATCTACCCACAAAGGTTCATATTGTGCCTTGCTTTTCAACCTTTCAACATAATTAAGGGATCTGGACAGGAGTAAGCTGTAAATCAAAGCATGTTGTGAGATCCAACAGTATGTTCCTACTAAGGATCTGCAAGACTTCATAACATCAGACAGGCCACTCAGCTGTTTCATTGGTTTGCTCTCCACATTCACAAGAACATCAGTTCAAGGCTGTGTTCTGCTTTCTCAATATCTACATATATGATAACAACACCGGATGTTTTTGGTAAGTGTACATTTAGCATTTGTGTCAACACCCCTGTGAAGCAACTCTACACAAATAGCAGCTCGGACCCATTGTGATTCCATCTGAGTCAGTACAAAACCAGATTTTGCTGCAAGCTACCATTTGTGAAGAGTCTATACTAAACAAAAAATAATGCTACAAACTGCACTAAGCAGTGTGCCCATACCTAGCTCTAGGCTGGTTTCAATAAACACATGGTCTCTTTGGAAGCGATACTAGAATTATTTTTCTCCTCTTCTGTAGTGGCAACATGGTGAGAGGTTTGTGAAGATCAAGGGATAAAATAGGCTCATTTACATTTCAGAGACTCCAGCTGGAAGTGTTTCCTCTCTGTTTAGCAGCAACACTGTTTACAACCCTGACATTAAGTTTTCTTATGCCTTACGTAAAGCATTAAAGAATTTCTAACCTTTATTTACTAAATTAATATTCTAATTAACACTGAAAGTTTTAGCCCAAGATAAGGAATTGTCTCCTGAATCAAACCTAAGATTTTAAAGAGGTAATGACTAACAGTACTTTGGGATACAATAAACCAATACCTTTTCAGTCATAGGTACTGAAAAAAGTGCTCCACGAGGTACTTTCGTAAACACCAGCTTACAGGCAATGTTGTAAAGCATCTGCCTTGGATCATGATATTATGGAGCTGAAAGCCAGATTTCCTATGTTAGCCACACACAGGGTGAGGTTTTCAGGGAGCTCCAGTTGCAGTTAGGTACCTGCAGACAAGTTCTAAAGCAACCAACAGCAAGCAGCTTCTCTGTCCCTTCCCTTTGCACAAAACACTGTTGCTGCCATCACTGCTGCATATGGCTGAGAGAGGAATCTCTCGCATGTTTTAGAGGCATGCAGCCAGCCAGCAGCAAGGACATGACCATACTTCCCTTCCCCAGAGCCCTCACACACAAACCGTAGAGTTGCAGGTCTGTTTGTGGTGGGCTGATAGGCACAATACCCCTTCATCCTTGTCTCCACTTGCTGAGCTCTCTCATGGTCTCAGCACTCCTCCCATGATAGCCAGAAGGCAGGGCCAGTTTGTGGAAGCAACAGAGCAGTGGTAGGGCCTTAACTATAATTCTGTGACTTGCAAAGTGTGTTGTATCTGCTACCATTTGTTTTTAAAATTCTCCTATCTCTCAGCAAAGATCTCAGGAGCTTTTTTCCTTTATCCAAATTTCTTTTTTGGGCATTTTCTATTATTACTTTCTGAAGTAAGGCCCGAGCTTATTTCAGCTCCTGAGGGAACCAGCTGCCCTCAGGAAACCAGGCAGTTCACTCATTTTCTCACTGTGGGAGGTGATGCTGCTTTTATAATGAGAGGTATACAGACAGGGAAGGACGTGTTTGTTACTTCTTTCCCCAGCTTTCCCCATAATCCCAGTTGAATTCTGAACACGTCTCCTTTATTTCTTGTCTTCTTTATGTTCCCTCACAACCTGGTTATAACAATCATAGTTAAAACCTAGAAGACCTGTGCAGGATTACATTGTTATGATTCCAGTTTGGTGACATTGGTCAGAACACCACACTCTGGTATGAGATAGGTAAGAGCTTAAGGAGATAAACCTGTGTTGTGCACAATCCAAAGAGCAACAGCCCTGCTGTGCTTTAAACAAAAAACACAAGTCCACAAAAAACCACACTCTAAAAAGCCTATATACATTGCACTTCCCAGATAGCAGCATTCAGGACATCATGCTCACTTCCTTTGCTAGATACAGAAAAGAGGGCAAGACCAGACTGCTGTGAAGCAGACAAGAGTTTTGCTACTGACATCAGGAGGAATCCAGCCTTTGAGCATCTTATTGCTTCTCTATTCTTTCTTATGTGACAATTGCAAGTACCAATAGCATTTTAATTTTGATTGGAATACTTAAAACTTTGTCTTTTCAATGAGTGTTAACATCACCTACTTTTCCTAGGCAATGGCCCCCCTATGATGGGCATGTTTATTAATTAAAATTTCTCTTAATGTTCCTGGAAACGTTGCCTGATTAAGCTTTTTCTCAGAGTCAGAGTGAGTTTTCTAAGTAATCAAAAGGAACAAAAGCTGCATTTTCCTCATGCCGTGTTCATTACAAAGGCCTTCATTTAAAAAAATGCACCTTCCAGCTTGGAGTGTATGAGCAAACCCATTGAGACTAATAGGATTATTCCAAGCTGGTAAGGTGCATACTTATATGTCTTTCTGAACCATAAATGAGATGTGATGTGATTGAAAAGACTCCAGAGAAAGCCCAGTTTGATCAGGTGGCATTTAAGGTACAATCAGACTCAAAACACGAAGTCCAGCCTGCATGGTAGGATCAAATGAGGGAGGCAAGTCACTCTCAAAGGAAGGCATGCTAGAAAGAATACGCACATTGGCATGTAGGATCACATGCCCTGTAAGGGGATGGCTTTTTTTTGAACCGTATAAAGTGTCTTCCAGAGAAGAGTTAGCTTGGATGATTCTTCCATGCCATCCAATATAAAAAGCCTGGGAAAACTCTTACACATCAGCTACCCCAACTCCAGTTCATCTCCCCATGCAACGTTTGTTTCCAGTCTTCCCCAGCAAGGCACTTTTCCAGTTAGACCATCCAAAAACACTGGAGAAATTTTCCAGAACAACTTAAATTTCAGATCTGTGGCATGCTCACCTCATACCAGCAAATTCAGAAAGAGCTATTGTTCTTAAATAAAAGGAAGCCTGCAGCAACATAAGTGCTAAGCTCAGGCCCTGCAGCGCTACTCCCTGAGCTCTGATCCAGCCAGCACTCTCCTGCTGTGCCTCAGCAAAAGCAGATGAAGATGTGGCTGTGAAGTCTGATGAATGTCCTGGGGCTAAAGTAGCTCTGCTGATGATTCATTAGCACATTTCTCTAAGTCAAGTGAAGTGCACAAGAAGTGTTGTCCTTCAGGCTGAGGTTCTCTGCAGCCACAGTGGTCAGTGTAAGGTCTGATGTCACTTCCCAGATTGGAGGAAGGATTTGGATTATGGTTTCCCAGAAGAAGAATCCAGCATTGGAAACTTTCTTATTCTCTCTCTGGCATTTTTTCTATGACATTTCCCATGCCCTGTACTCAGCTCTCCCAAAAAGGTATTGGCAACCTAGATATCCAACAGGACAATTAGCTAACCATTAATATACTTCTTAATTTAAGAATTCTATGCTTTTTAATGCCAATTCTAGTACTTCCAAGTGAGAACTAAAGCACGTTCTCAGACATTTTCATAAAGAGCATTGCAGGTATAAGATTTATATGCCATTGTGTTCAGTATGCTTAGGAAACAGATAATCCTATTCATCTAGCTTTGCTTTATCAACTTAAATAGATTCTCACATACCAGGTGTCTTCAGTATTTGAATATTGAAATTGCAAAGTGCATACATTATTAATGCTTCTAGGAATAGATCTAGCACTTCATAAAACAGAAGGAGTAAGATTTCAAGGTGGGGACACAACTTCCTTTTAAGAGTAGTGAAAACCCATATTGAGGAGTCTAAAGCAGGTTAATTCTCCCCTGAATAAAAGAAGTAGCAAGCTAAGCTACATAGAATATGGTACTATCCCAAACCACACTTTGATAAAGAAGCCAAACATTTTATAGAAAACTCCATAGTTACAGCTAAACAAAAAGTACAGTACCCAGAAGCATGAATGGAACCTCCTCACTAAGATGCCCTACCTCCTCACTAAGATGCCCTACCTCCTCACTAAGATGCCCTACCTCCTCACTAAGACGCCCTACCTCCTCACTAAGACATCCAGTTGGGCTACACTGGCTAGATCCCACACCCACAAAAGTTAACTTCCACCCAGTGGAATTTCTCCCCAGTACAAGGGAAAATTTATCAGAAGTCAGAATCAGGCTTTCTGTAGTGGCATAGGAAAGAAGCTGTTGCCTCTTGATAGGACCTTATGAAATTCTTCAGGTAACTGGAGTGATTAATTTCTCTTGGAGTCCAAGAAAAGGGCATCTCCTACATGATGGTCTTCCTAATGACAAGAAACCCAGTAACTCACCCTGTATGGAAACTCCACCTAACAATGTCACCAGCTGTTGCTTTGCTCTTCCATGTAAGGATCTGTATCTCACCTAAAAGCTGTCACCTTCTACCTCCAACTTTATTCTAAGATAGCCAAGAAGTCATGGTGAATTATTTGGAGAAATAAAAGGCTGTACTCCATAGTTTGTTTTAGTGCATTCAGTGCACAGTACATTTTATACTATAATACACACTTTAATAGGTAAGAACATTTAAAACCACAAGCCAACTCTCCTGGGGGTGAATCCCATTAAGACCTTTCAGCAGTGTTATATATTATTGGAATAATTTGGTGTTTGTTGAAGTTGCATGGAAAACAAAACACAGCCCAAACAAGCTGTCCAGTGAGCAGTGAAGCCAGTGAAAGTGGGTATCCTGCACCTACAGGATGGATGCCCCATGCTAGTAACTCCTACACATCCCCCATACCTCTTTTTATCTTGGACAACCCTGCCTGGCAGAAGCTATTGTACACTGTGGATATTCTACAGCAAAACTCATGCAGATTACAGTATTCAGTACAAGCAAGCCAGCAGTTGAGCTAGCTATTGCCTAACAATTTCTAAGGGCTAAGTTTGGAGTCCTGCCCTCAGCAAAGCCAGTGATCTGCATAGCTCACCTCTTCCAGCCACCAGTTCTCATGAAGCACTTAAGAACACAATGACCTTAAATATTCCTCTTTCCAACCGAGCCAGGAGATTTTAAAGTTATGGAAGAGTGTAATTGCCTGAGTCTTTCCCTTGGAAAACAGTTAAAAAAAATTCAGGACTAAAGAACTAGATACCAGCTACCTGAGAGCCTACTGACAACCATCATCTCCTACAAATCAAACTGTTCTGCCTTCACCATCTATTGATAGATACACATATTCACACACACATTATCTCCTAGTGGAATCTTTATTCTTCAGTCATACCTTTTCACTGTTGTTGCGATATGAAACCTTCCATTTGTTTATGACTTAGAACACACAAGCTTCTAAAGTGAAAAACTACTTGCCTTTCCCGAACAGCAAAATATATTTGGAGTGAGCAACAGGAAAAATAATTCATGCATTTAGCAAATGATAACTGTGTCAGTTTTCTCTTATGGAAGAGAATAAAGCATCTGAAAAAAAATCAGTCAGTCAAACAAAAAGGTTTATCGATTACAGGATTACTTCTCTTTTTTTTTTTTTTTCCTTGTGACAGGATTTGGGGTTCGGGGAAAAAGCCCTGAGAGAATGGGGAGGGAAAAACCAAGACATTAAAACAGAAACAATAAAATAGAAAGGTAGGTGTATTACCAGAGCAAATAAGACATGGAATGATTTAGTAGGAGAAAAATTACAAGGGACAGTCAGCTTCTGTTACAGCAGCTCTGAAGGATTAGGAAAGAGTTTAAGGACACCAGACGAGATGGTTCTGTGGCACCATTTCCCTGGAGGGACTGCGTACTGATGTGTCCCCACAGGCTATAAAATGCCTCCAAAGGGGTCTCTTCCGTTGATACGAGAGAATGGATGATCTGTGTAGTAGGTTACCTTCACTATCTCAAACCATTTCCTTAAGTATTTTTAGAAAGAAAGACCAATTCCTTTTTTGCCCCTTCACTTTACATGTCACATTCACTTTCCCTAAGTTGAAATGTGTCGTCAAGCATTGCCACTTCTCAGGAAAGGGGACTGCTCTATTTAAGTTCCCAGCAGTGCATAGGCCTAAGACATGAGGAAGGAACCAGCATTTTGTTGCCTGGCAACTCAAAATAAGTGTCAATAATAAGACGCACAGGGTAAAATTTTCAAAAGCACCTACATGCTTTAGGAGCTTAAGATCCATTTGTGGAAATCACTTAGGAGTCTAAATTCTACTGAAGATTACTATTTGACTTCAGAATGTCTTTAAAAATTGCTTTTTAATTTCAGTTAGCGTTTGAAACATGGGCTGTAGGCTAGCAAAGAAACACGACTGGGAATATAGTAGGATTTTCCAAAGCATCTCATCTACTGTGCTTGCATATATCCCTTCAGCTATTTATCTGCATCCTTTGTTTACAAATCTTTTCCTCCAGACTCCTTACTGGCAGAGATGGGTCTGAAAATTATATCCTCTTACCCTTGGAGTTGAATCGAGTTTATCTGTACAGCAAACTTTGGTTTGATTTTATTTTTTTTCTTTATAGCATGTATTGGTTGAAAGCAGAGGTTTAAGGAAGCTGAATATAGTCTGACATACCAATATATGACAGCTGGCTCCTGGTAAAACAATCCATCAGGTCCTTGCTTGTGCCCATTTGCAAAGATTGAAGAGGCAGTGATGAGTTTCCAAAACACAGCATGTGGCTTTAAAGCCACGAAATCTACTCTCCTGCTGTATACTCAGAGTGCTGCAGGCATGCAGGTATGTCAATTATTTTCCCAACCAGCTTGTGAAACAAACTGTAACCCCGGAGATGCTCTGACACGGTACCTACATGGTTCCTGCTACAGAGAGGACAGCCAGGAACATACTATATATTACCTTCCTACACACCAGTTTGTTTATAGCATAATTGGCAAAGCAGAGCTATTGCAAAAACAAAAATTAAGTATATGCAGATCAATTTCTCCCCCCAAACACAAAAATCTTTTTGCAGCCGCGGAGGTGTGTGCAATACAACAGATTCAGTCAGCTGGGATGATCTACTCGAGTTCGCAGGCAACAGGTCCATCTGGGCGTTGAGATGATAACATGGCATACGCTAGGCCGAGGGCAGAGACCCATGTCCCACACTTCAGGACTTGAGAATAAAGAGGTTAGCTAAGTATCTGACACCTACCCTGCCCACCTGGGAACTAAGGAACACATAAAACCTTGCTTTCTCTAATGTACCCACTTCACCTCTCCCTAACACTTGACCTAACAAGATAAAAAAAGCCAAGCATTTTAACCAGCTCTATCAATACCTGTCTTAGTTTAAAAACAGTTTACTTCACAATATGAGAGCAAGCTGGCCACATACATATATTACAATGGATGGCAAGAGTGGACAACTAGTTAGAGACAGCTGTGCGCTTCCCACTGCCTGCCAAAGCAGACAAGTTATGGGATGGCAGCAACTACACTGCGAAAAATTTTTTTTCAATAGACTTATAACACGCTGTCCACGGCCCTGTGATTCTCATGTAGTTTATAAGAAGGATTTAGCTCACATTTAAGCCTACATCTTCAATGTTGTCCCAAAGGCAAAGGGGCTGGACACAACCATGAAAGTTTAATTAACAGTGGAGAAAACCCACAATATAATGCCAAGATTTTGCATAGTGTTCATGAAAGTACTCAGTTCTAGTGAATTTTCCTTCTCTTGCTGGAGCTGATAAACATATAACAATGCACCATAAAAAAAAGAGCAAATCTCCTTCCCTATCCAGTCTGGCATCTACATACAGCTGCAAAGATAGATAGCGAGAAGGCTTAGACCCAGCTGGCAGAAATGTCAGGTCTTTCAGCTCTGTATCTCTATTATATCAAATACAAACAGCATTAGCTCCTAGCTGTGCCAGTCCTTGGTAAATGCAAGTATTTGGATGGAGAAAGATTGGATAAATCTAAGCCTGGATATGGCTGGAGAAATTACAAGGAAGTAGGACAAAAGGAGGAGCCAGAAATAACTTTAAAAGCCCTGCTTTCACTATGTATCACCAGCGATTACATTTATCTCTCCTTTTACATGTGCCTGATCTCAAGATCATTAGAAGCTGCTTTCTGAGCTCTTTATTGATGAGCCCTTCTATAGAGGACCAAGACATCACACTCACCCTCAAATAGAGACAGGCAAGAACACCTGCCCAATTATTATGTAAGATTAGTTTAAAAACAAAGACTTGTGTGATGCTTCTTTCTTCACAGCTGCTGGAACCAACACCTTCCTACAGGGAACATCCCCAGGCACAGGTCAAGGAGAATAATTCGGGAAGAGCCGAGTAGCTCTTTTTTGCCTTTGTATTTGAAAATAAGGTATGTAACCTTCAACAATCCATTTGGGCTCAAAACACCTTCAATATTTAACAAGGCTGAATCTTTCTTCTTTAGACTTGCTTGCAGTGGTTTCTTACTCAATGCAGAAGCCAAGTAAAAGCAGCAGTCCTGGGGACAAGTTCTCCAGGGACTGCTCTTCCCTCTGGGAGACCACTTTGCCCTGCATGACCAGAGCAGGTGTGTTACCTAAAGAAGCTGACACTAACTCTTCATGCACCTGCTGGTTTTAGGGTAGGGACTGGCTTTAAATATAAGAGTTTTCTTGGCGGTTTGCTAATACCTATGAAAAACCCTACTGAAGTTGGCTAGAAAGATCATGAGCTTCAACATGCTTAAGAAAAATGAACAGTTATTTTCAGACCACTTCCAAACTAATAATTTAGAGCTTAAAAAAATAGGTTCTGCCCAAATCCAAATCCTTAAAAATTAGCTAAGAGGGAAGCAAAATAGGGAAGGGTATTCACACTGAACTTCCATTTGAATGATCACAGAATGAGGAGGTTACAGACAGACTGACAAGTACCTGTTTTGCATCTAGCTTCAAACTAGAACTGCTTCATTTTCTGATACCCTGAACAGAGCTATAATCAAAAGATAAATATGACTTTGTAAGCAAATTGGTTTTTTTCAATATGGGATTTCTTCCGGTTCCAAACTCTGACATCTTCTATGTGAAGAAAAGCCACAGTCCATACAATTGCTTGCACACACACTTTGCCACCTAGCACAGAACATGGGAAGCCTGGAAAATCCTGATTTCAGGGATGATTTTTGCCTTCCTCAGCACAAGCCAATCAATCTCAAATCCCCACATTGCCAAGACCACAGATCCAAGAAGTCTGATTATTCATCAGGCTAATGGGAGTCCTAAAAAACCCCAGAAGCCCCCGCTATGTTCTACCTGGCATAGGGAACCTAAATACTCTGGAAGCTCCTGTGATTGACTTCCACAGAGCTACTGAGCCTGGAGGTTTCAGCCAGATTGTCAAAAAATGGGTCTAGAAAGGACAATGACAGTGGCTGGGAAGTTTTGGTTTTTATAAAACTGAATGCTGAGAGGCTTCAGATGGGGATCCTCCTAACCAGCTCTAGATCTCATCTCAGAGGGTGTGTTGCTGTGACCAAGCAATTTACTTTCAGTTGTCTTCTAGTGGCTGTGAAGAGCAGCCTTCTCAGCACAAAGGGCCTAGGAAGACTGACACTGCTTGGACTCAGTTCAAAGACTACAAGAGTACAGAGACTCGGCTGTCTCCTACATATGGTCTTTCCAGATTGCAGAAAGGCATGTTCCTCAAATAGCGTATGGGAAGTTGCTCATCTGCTGCTAAAGGTATTCTGTAAATTAGCAGCGAGCATCACTTCTCAGAGAAGCTGAGTACTAGCGCAGTGGGAAACTGTACTTGCAGAGCAACCAGGTGTTGGTCCAAATTCCTCTTCTTGAATGACTGAGGTGATCATGAATACTGTCATTTCCTTTCAATATTAAGTTAAAAAAATGAGAACATAGATGCCTTAACAAATTGTTCTGTGTTCCTTCGACTAAACTGAGAGTAACAAAAAGACAATAAAACATTGCTGTACTTTGCCATACAATTGCAAAACAAATAAATGAACAAAATTACTCTCTGGAAAGCCATATTGATCTATAAAGTTGCTTAAAGAGCTTCGAGGCAGCTTTATCAAAACAATGTTATCAACAGAAGTTCTTTCTAACTGCAAACTTCATACACAGAATTCCAAGTTCTCAGAGAAAAGAGCTGCCAAAAAAACAAGCAACAGATGTAATTCACATAACACTCTGGGATTGGCATCTGTGTTTTCTTTGGTTGCAAAATAAGATGGTCCCTTTTTTCCTAAGGTAGGCATTTGACATTAGTTTGTCACCAGCAATGTCCTCATCTGCATTCTTCAGTATGACCAGATGTTACCTCTCATGCATTCCTGAAATAGAGCTTTCCAGTGTGAAACACCAGTTGGGGTTAATTCAAACTGACTCTCAGTCTGAGAAGTTTTATGAATTCTCAGGCTTTTCAGTAGGACACTCTACTGAGAATCCAGAACAGTATCTCCTAGGTAAACAACCAGCTTTACTCAAACTGGTGTGAGTCATTGGACCCCTGTGCACATTGGCTGACAGCTGTATTTTAAGATTGGGAAGTTTCACTTCGCTAGTGAGTCTCCTCTTCAGCAGGTCATTGCTAGCTCAGCATGACAGCCAAGATTAAGAAAACAGCAAAACCCCCTCAGAGGGGTCCAAAAGAAGTGTTTCCAGAAAAATGCCGTGAAACAGAACCAATACAGAAACCCTCAGAACAAACCTCACACTGTTTGCAGAAAGGACTAGCCCCTCATTGTTTACTGAAGAAATAAGTACCAATCTACTGATCTGTAAATATACAGAAGCTTTTCTTAAAAAGAAAAAAAATAATCCTTTGTACTTGCATGCCTCTAGTTGATCCCTACCCCTAGGGGATTAAACACATTTTTCTCAGTTACAGCCGCATGGTTTCACAATGAAAAGGAATTTAACAATAAAGTCACAATTCAGTGTTCCAGGCCAACAGTACAAGCAATCATGTAAGCAAGTGGTGTAAAACTGGAATTACGCCCTATAAGCCAGTTATTAATAGGAGACTTACATGAAGAGGTGATTAAAGAGGTCAAAAAGTATTCTTGTCCATCCTTCTCATATTTTCAATTTACCTGAAAAACACAGCCTTTCCTTCACATCTATACTTGTAAATGCCTTTCCTCATATTATTTGGAAGTTAAAGGACCTTATTTACTTAATATTCAAAATGAGGGCTTTCTACAATATATGTACGTATATATGTATATATTTTCCCACTTAAATGGCAGCCTTTGAATTAGCAACTTTCTCCTCTGGGAAAGTGAAATGCTCACAGGACATATTCACATTTAACCTCCCAACCCATGAATTTTCAGGCTGAAGAGTAAGACTTAAACATAAGTGGTCTGAGAGGCTTCAAACATCCCTTACTTCATCTCTAGGCAAGAGGAGGTCTCTGCCTTGTTAGGACTCTGAGACATATTTTGGGAAGCATTCGAAGACCCCTCTCTAAACCTTTTGAAATATCCCTGTTGCAACTGTCTTTGAGGCTTCATTCAGTTACTTCAAAAGCCAAACCTTACTTAAACTCTGCTGTGTTTGAAGATATCAACATTTTATACCATTGACCTTTCATTCCCTCCTTTTCTTAGTATTAAATGCTTCTCAATCAGATTTAAATTTACTTCCAACGTCATCTAGACTAACAAAATTAGCTGCCATTGCCTTAACTTGATATTCAAGCACGAAGCTATTTTAATAAATGTCAACGAGCAAATTAAATATTTGAATTTTGATGTTGGTCTCCAGAAGCAGAAGAGATTTAATGCTCATCTGAGGAAAACCATGATTAACATTCAAGTCAGACCCAACCAACAAAACCTGCTGAGTGTTCAGCACTGACACATTCTTAGTGACTTTTGGAAGCGCTAGTCATAAGATCTGTTTGCCTATAAACATATGTGACAAAACTGACAAGCCAATCGTGTATAATTTAAATATTTGCAGATTACTACAATGTGGTTATCACTGAATTGGTGACATGGATGATGGTGCTATGGGAGCTGGGTTGGTGTTTATATAATGCAGGAGGCATTTGCCCTACCATGCAGGTCAAAGCTTGTGTGAGGTTGCTTTGCAGTAGTCAAGTTTTATACTTCATTTGACTGTGGCCAAATTCTGTTCAGGACATTGAAGAAAACAAGGCTTGACCTTAGCCTGCCTTTTTTCCTCATATGGGCCCTGCAACGCTTTATAGTAGCTTGGATACTTCTCCAGTATATGCCAGGTGGCAACATGTCCTATCTACCAACTATTTTTGACAGGTATGCTTATGGTGCTCCTGGCTTACCTGCACCCTTTGACAACTGGCATTCTAGTTACAGACTAGCTGCGTATAGAAGCAGTGCCTGTCCTGGCATTTTGGGTAGCCCACAGCCTGGTCAGAAGAAGAGCAGATTGCTGACACAGCAGAACACAGGCACCTGGCTCAGCTGCACTGGCCCATGTTACTTGGCCCACTTATCAAGTACAACAGTATGACACAGACCTGGCCGGAGAGACTAACATGACAGTACTCCAGGCACCACAGCAGGAAGCCGGGATTCAGCAGGACACTGGCAGAGACAGGACTGCAGCTTTGACTTCCTCAGTCCTCCCCAGAAGGCCAACATTTCTCCGAGTGAGGGTCTGAAAACAAAGTTGGGAAAGGCATGAATGGATCAACAGGGGACAGCAGGACATGGAAGGAAAGCACGTTTGGGGTGGAGTTTAACACATCGTGTTGTGTTTACAGACCTCACTGAATGAACAGCCTTTCTACTGCATTCTCTATATTATCCCTCCCTCGTTAATCAGCAAGCTCCTCAAAATCAAGACAAAGAGATGTAGATTTGATCAGATACTTGATTATCATTGATAGAAGAGTGCAAACAAACACACATCCCTGAGACAAGGGAAAATAAGGATGTGACTGATATTGTAAACAAACAAATAAGAGATGGGGCACTGCAGAAGCAGAATTCCATTTGTGAAGAAGTTAACAAGTAAAAAGAAAGCACTTCGCCTGGGAACCTTCATGACCAAGCCACATAATGCCAGTCATTTGCATGTTAATAAATTGCAGTCTGAAAGCAAAAACCTAATGAAAAAGGTTGAGCACAAGATGAGTACTGCCATCCAGAGTACCATTGTGCAAGTTAAAGGATTCCACACACCACTACCCCTCACCCCAAGCATTCCTGTGTTAATGGCCTGGGGCCTTACTGTTGATTACTGCTGCTCCCAGGTAATCACTGGGGTAACGTTGTAGGAAGTAGCTGTGACAGTGAGAAGCCACTGGACAGTGCTGCAGCCACAGACAAGCCCTTAGGAAGGCTAGTACGGAAATAACAAAACCCAAAATAAGCTCAAGCCCTGGCGAACACCTGCACTTGAAAGAGGAAAGAAAAATCCTCCCAGCAAACTTGCTGTTTTGAATTCAACCCTGGTTATTAACATGATCACCCTGGATCTCAGTCACTGTAATTCACCATTCAAACAGAGCAGACATGTATACGGAGGGGAAGGAAATGCTATGGTGCAGCAAACATTTGCTTTCCATCCTCAGATAACCCAACCAACATGTCACTGAATTCAGTGTACCAGAAAATTCTAAATTTCCCATTAGAGCTAATATTGTGGGCTCTGGGGTCAACCTGTGCTCTCTGTTAAGAGACTGTAAATTCAAAGACTTCAGTGAAGTCATCTCAGATTTATGAAGGCACATTTGGCCTTGTGACTCCCTGAACTTAATGCCAATTGAGATAATTTTGTGCATTTAAAAAAAAAAAAGAGAGAGAAGCTATGTTATGATCATTTCTACACCAATTTATCTGAAAAGAATCCCTGAAAAGTAGTCTTCAGAGAAAACTACTATTAAGACAACACTAAAGGAGCTGAGAAATGAAAAAGAAAACAAAGAATGGAAGGATGCTCAATTAGGAGACGCTCTGGTACAGGCTTTGTTATGAGCTTCTATTGACAGAAACTATGGCATCTAACTAGTAGGGAAGGCCTTCTGAAAAAGTGGGGGGTGGCAAAGCCAGAAAACAGAGGCAAACAGTTTTCCTACTAACTTTAATTCACTGTGCACGGGTTTAACTGAGATGCAAAGTCTAGGCAACGGTGCCTCCTAGCCTACCACAGTGAGAACTGTCCCACTGCTTCAGCCTCAAAAATAAGAGGAAACAAACTAAGGGAAAGACAACAGAAAACCACAAAAGAAGATGGAGAAAACATAGGCAATCTCTCATGCCATATGTCTGAACAGCCTCAGGTCTATGCCCTCTGAGCAGTGCCACCAGGCCACCCTAACACACTACTTTTACTTCAGAAATGGAACACATGAAAACCACACGGGACTACCATGTGGGAAGCATTAGGTTGGTTTCAGTGTGGTCTCTATGTCTTATACCAACACCTGATGTTACATTATATGAGTGTCACAGATACTACATTCATTCATTATCTCCCATGCCAAAAATTTGGAGCTTCCAGGCTGAGATGCCAGGAACCATGTGTTCAGGGTCCAGAACAGGGACCCAGTTCTCCCAGACTGCAGGAGCCCCCACGATATCCTCACTCCTGCAGTAGTTCCCTGCCCAATGACTGTGGACCTTCTAGCTATAGCAATAACCAAGGCAGTAATCTTCATTTAACAGGTTGGCTACCCAGTCTGAGTGTAACAAAAATAACAAAGCCCCCTCTGTCTTTAACTGGCTGTGTTGAGCTTGATCCCAGCACAAAACTATAAGGGATTAGAAGGGTCCAGGGATTCTAAATTCAGCATCCTCCTGGACACTAATAAATTAAAAAGATAATATCTCAAAGCTTTCTGATTTTGACTAACCAAAACATTGCAAAGTGCATTCCCATCTATTTCGTTTATAAGCACTGCATTTAAGACTCCTTGAAACACATGTGCCTTTTCAAATGAACTCAGCTATATAATAATCTGCTGCTGGGAAATCTCACGATGTCCTGGACCAAGGATATGACAAGCAGGTATTTGAAATGGAGCTCAGGGTCCTGACTGCTTGCATACCAAAGAACTATGAACTACCTACCATTGGTTAATTTTTTAAACTTGTAATAGTTTGCATATGAATATTTTCTTGACAGAGGAAAGCATTCCTGGGCAGCATGTTTAATACAATTGCGTTTATTGATTTGTGATGTTATTCTCCTTCTTTGTGTACTAAGCTTCTCTCCCTGCTGATGCATTACCTCCCCATGGACAATGCCCACTAAGTGCATAAAGCTGTGATTCAAGGTACTTGATAAATGTTGGCTTGATTCCAGGATATTTGGTTGAAACACCTCCCACATGAAAATAATTTGTATCCTTTTCTGATGCCAGAAAAAGATCTGTTACTGTGGAAGCTGAAGTGGAGCCAACAGATACATCCACTTCAGCTTAAGGACACAAAGAGTAAGGTTAGATGGCTGTTCATTTTGAGAAAAACAAAAAATCTTTGGACCTACTTTTTCTTCAGTTCTTCTTAGCACTTTCCGGGTGTGGCCAGCAACAGACCCATTCAATAGGCTGTAACACATTTTGGTGGGGTACTCACACACATGTGTGCACAAGTTGAAGGACTGGTATCAGTCCCTTCTGACTTTATCAGCTTGTTAAATGATCCTTAACAGTCCAGGGGAATGGTGGAAACTTATTACTTTGGGATACCAGAATGATGAGAAAAAAATTGAAGAAATATTCTTAAGGAACCAATCCTATTATAGCACTGCTATGGATGACAGGCCAGATTTTAAACTTATCTAGGGAGCCTACAGATGATAAAAGATACCAAATATTAATTTCAAAGGCACTGATAAGCCTAACTCACATTGCTTTCAACCTCCTTCTTCTGGTAAGAGAGAAAGAATCCCATCCCCAAAGACCTCATTGTCTCAACAAAATACAGAAGAAAAAGCTTGACCTCTTGTGTCAGTGCTGTGTCAGGAATGCAGACAGAAAATTTTGGGGCCAGATCTAGGGTATTCAGGCACTGAACTGTCAGCACTTTTGAACTAAAGGATTGTCCAAGCTCCCAAAGGTATTATACAGCAGAGTCATCAAATACCACATCTTCTCAAACCCAAACCAATACTTCCTCCAAGCTTCCAGAGAACTCTTTGGAGCTTGAATCACATGAATGTGCCTACATACAATCTACACCATGTATCCTCCACACAGACCATGGAAACAAACCTTCCAGGAGATGGCTGGCATGTTCCCTGACCACTAGCTGAATCACATGTTATGCATTTGAAGAAGAGTTTTTTTGGTCTCCAGAGTGAAATTAGCTGTGAATTAAATATAAAGATGAAAACATGGAGCACACTAATATTGTGCTGCCTACAATAAAATTGTCTTTGAGGGATAAAATGCAGCAGCACAGCATTTATATGTGCTACTGGCTCAGATTTGTTTTGTTTTGTTTTTCAGGTTTTCTATGTTCCATACAGATCCATCAGGGAGGAAATTGGCACTTTGCATACGTCAGCATTTGCTGATTTTCTACGGCAAACTCAATGGATGTTTCCTTTCCTTCTATTTACCTGAAATACTGTTATATATCAGTTTAGTCAATACAAAAATAATATCCCTCTCCACAAAGAATCTCACTGTCTTTACTTTAAATGAAGAATTAAGAAAAGACCGGATCTGGGGGGAGATCCTAGAAAATATGGGAATTTTTTTCATTTATTATTTCTGAGATTAACTTAGATATGATGTACATGCATGAGTCTCCATGATCAGCACTTTAGCTATAAAACTCTTTTTTCAGCAGATTTTTGTGCTAATATTATCTGTTTCTCAGTCATTGACTGAAAGAGCTGGACAGGGTCTAGCACCCATGATGAAACCCTAGTGCCTGATAAAATATCACTGCTACGTGCTGTTATATTGTTAAGTCTTTTGGTTTAAGACCTTCAAACACTAGGTCTTTATCTGTTGCAATGTATTGATAAGAAGTCCACTAAACACTTCTAATAAGGGTTGTTTCTTCTCTTTGGGGAGTGGAAATATCATGGTCCTGGACTGCATCTTTAATTCACAGGGCTTTTCTTACAGTGGTATCAGTGTGACTGTAAAGAAGTATTTGCAAATATTCTGCATAACACAACATCACCCATTCTCTTGGCATCTTAATCACTGCCTAGGATCTGCTTTTCAAAGCTCTAAATTCCCTCAAAATCTTGCAGGTACTCCTTGATGTAGAAGTTTCAAAAAGGTGACTTGGGTGTTACTTGCAGTGTAAGACAAACCTCACAGCATAGGGCAATTGCACCAACCTGAGGAGATGCTACATAAATATGTCCACTAGCCTTGCTAATGGAGAGTGCACAGCCACTTCCAAAGAAGCAGCTGGCAGGAAGTGCATACTAGCATAGGATCCAGATCTGCAAACTATGCAATTCATCCAGAACAAAAGCACAGTAGTTGTACCTCCCCACTGACATCCCACCACAGGACTACCAGACCATAAATCTGAGGTGGGTCAGGCATTGAGAATGGCAAACATTTATAGCCCGCCAGAAAGGTACTTCAGACAGAAAGATGGCTAAAAAGATGTCTCCTTCCACTGAATTTCTCAAGTATCATCAACGATCTGCTAAACCTGCTGTTTATAAGGTGTTGGGAGGCATAGCTCACTTCAAAACATCAACGCTCCTTAAAGCACTGGAAGATGACACTCTTTATAGTAGGATACCATAATAGACATAGGCGATGTTGTCAGTCCTGCCTGAATTTGTTTACCTGGAGTGGTGGGAAAAACAACCCAAGCAGGACAGAAAGGAAGAAAAATAATTTCTTTTTTTTTCAGAAAATTTCAAGAAAACCAAAGTACTTTAGTAAACAAAAGTATTTTGCTTTAATGATTTCACTTAGACAATGCTATTGCTTCTTAATGAGCTATACTAATGTTCATGACTGTGGTAAGGAAAAACAAGGGAGAATTACAGCATCCCTAGGGTTTCTTCATGTCTTGGGACTTTTGAATATTTATTGCTGTTGAAAAGCAAAATGCTAGTGGTGAAAAACCAGAGCTTTAAATTCAGTGTTTTAAAATCGTATGGAATGTTTACTCTGAGGTTGTGCTGGTCAATGTAATAGCTACAAAGCTTTCCAAAAGCCAGCAGTTACCACTCCATGTACCTATTACAGATGGTAGCGCTATTTAATTTGTTCCCAGTTTGCATTACTGTTGTGCTTTAATCCCAGCTGGCAACTAAGCCCCACCCACCCACTTCCTCACTCCGCCCTGGTGGGATGGGGGTGAGAATTGGAAGGGTACAAGTGAGAAAACTCACGGGTTGAGATAAAGACAGTTTAACAGGTAAAGCAAAAGCTGCATGCACAAGCGAAGCAAAACAAGGAATTCATTCACTCCTTCCCATGGGCAGGCAGGTGCTCAGCCATCTCCAGGAAAGCAGCGCTCCATAACACATAACGGTTACTTGGGAAGACAAATGCCATCACTCCAAACGTCCCCCCTTTCTTTTTCTTCCCCCAGCTGTGTATGCTGAGCATGACGCCATATGGTGTGGGATGTCCCTTTGGTCAGTTGGGCTCAGCTGTCCCAGCTGTGCCCCCTCCCAGCTCCTTGTGCACCCGGCTGAGCACGGGGAGCTGAAAGTCCTTGACTAATGCAAGTGCTACTTAGCGACAACTAAAACATTTCCACATTATCAACACTGGTTTTAGCACAAATCCAAAGCATAGCCCATACTAGCTACTGTGAAGAAAATTAACTCTATCCCAGCCAAAATCAGCCCAATTACCTAAAGTTTTCTTAGTGAAGCTGTGGCTGAGCAAGAGGGAGCAAGTTTTTTGCCTTGTTGTGGCTGCTCTAGGATCCATCCAGCAGGCAGGGATCACTTCCTTGACCAAAGGACCTTAGACCCCTGGCTTTAAAGTAGACTGAATGGATCCAACTGTTAAGTGTCACAGTGCCATCCCATGCTGTGAAGTCCCACATCCGACCCTGTGCCCAGTGTGATTAGTTTGCTGAATAAAACCCAAAATCATAGAATCATAGAATGTTTTGGGTTTGAAGGGACCCTTAAAGGTCATCTAGTCCAACCCCCAAATCCCACAAAAGCAAACAAAAAAGTCCCCAGTTTTCTGCTGGCTCAGCATACAGAAAAGGCTGTGTGCATGGGAGATGCCAGGACCACATGGCCAGGGAATAGTGGCAGAAAGAACAGAATTGCTGTGATTAGTCTGATCTGGGTTATTATGGACTTCCAGTGTTAATGTACTCAGCTGGATGAATCTCAATGGGGAAAACAAGGAGAGAGAGTCTCCAGGTGTGAGACTTGGAGTCTGCGAGGGCAGCAGGGAGCAGCTGATAGCCAGCACTTACATAGCTAAATCACAGAGATTGCTGAAAGAAGACATGCAACCCCCTAGGAATTTTGTTAAAAAACCCAGGATGCCCCAAAAAAACTCCTGGACTGGAATAAATGACCTGCCCTGAAACAGCTCTGTGGACAAATCAGAGATTTACTTTCTGAAATTTAATTTACCTCATCCAACAGTCCTGAGAACTTCAGGGCCAAAGAGGACAAAAGCAAGGAGGAGATGACTGAAGCCAAGGAGAATAAAGTATTAGAGGGGAAATGGAAGAAGCAGTTAAATGTACAAGCCTGGAAAAAAGGCTCAATAGAAAGCTTGACCAGAAGCAAGGCAAGTTTCTTGATGAATCCTGTTCAGCATCGGGTGTCTCCTCTTCCCCTTTCCACCCAATATATCCCCAGATCTGCCCCAGGGATGGGTCAGTGTGTGTGTGTCAGGGGCTTCTGCTGCACATTCTTGTTATTAACTCCAGGGGTTCATCACCTCTTCAACATGACTGTATACCAACATGTCTGCTGTGACAACATCCACCCCTGCATGACGTTGACCAAGTTTCCCCCATTCCCACCAAATGCCCTAACAACAGGCCACTAAAATCCAACTTTCCCAATTTGTCCAATGACCCAAGTGAAACACCCACACATCTGCCAGTTAGGGCATTAGTGTGGGATGCAATCAGCTCAAATTTGTAGCCTGGGCTGAACCAGAGCCGGAGTTGAACCCACATCTCCCTGTCCCTGCAAGTTCCCCTGGCCCTGAATGTATGAATGTTTCGGAGTAAATTCCCTTCTCCTAGCCCTACCAGAAAGCATCCTGCCATCCCCCTCCTCTCCAAACTGGGAAACATTTCCTGAAAACACTTTTGTCACAAAAATTAGACATCTACCAAAAAAGTAGTCTGCTTTTTTGATGAGCAGAAATATTCCCAACAATATGATCTAGTCTGTCCAACCAATAGATTTACCTTACCCTGTCTTCTCATCTATTTCATAGTGCTGATTTCTGAAAGTCTCTCATTGCCAGTATTTCCTGCTTCCAGATGGTCAGTAAATAGCACACAAACAAAATAACCCTTGAATTTTCACATTTCCATCTCCAGCAACTATTTATCCTGTGTATCAAACACATCTTTGATTACGCTCTCAGTGGGACAATAAAATTATCGCCTCTTATTAAAACCTGATGATGTACACAGGGAAAAAGTTACAATATCTGTCACAGTGCATATCTGTTCAAGAACTGTGATAAATTAATCTGTGATGGCTTCCAAATAAAGAAAACAATTTCTGAAGGTGGAAAACAGCTCTGTCCGTAGGTTACTATTAAAGGTGCTGTGGCTCGTACCAAGCTGCCTTTTTAAAAGGAGTAGGCTACTGCACGGAATGCTGATCATCGCCCATAGACTTTTTTTAATATTGTGCTCCATCTGGAGCAATAAATTTATCTTGCCTCAAAACATTAAACCTTCTTTAATCCTACAGACTAAACAACAGGTGGTAGATTATTTTTCAGAATTAGCAGCCAACTGCTAGAGCAATTCTCAGCCCAATTACTTTGGTCTGAGGTTTGAATTTCATGGCTTAGTGGAAGCCTACATTTCTTACTGGTAGGAACCATGTCAGATCCCTCCAAAATGAAGACAACTTCATAGCCCTCATTTTAAAGGGAAATACATTTCCTGGCATTAAAATCCTAAATGTAGTAGGACTCCCATTGTAACCAGAGCGATGGAATTAACCAACCATGGATGTTGCTATACTCCTTGTACAGCCCTATCCAACTGGACATTAAGTCTGGGGACATGGAGCATGCCAATCAGTGTATTCTTTGATCTGTATTTTAGTCCCTAGGAAATCATTAATGTGAACGAAACAATAGACAATGTGCTTCTGTCAGAAAAGCATGACAAAATGTGGTTTCGTGTGGTGGACTGAGAAACTGGCCAGGACTGACAAGATTAAGAGCCAAGTAGGTAAAAGATAATTCCGGCAGGGGGAGATTGCAACCACCGACTCACGGACCACCACTGACCCAAGTAACACCACCTACTCAAAAGAGAAAAATGGAAGAGGACAACTGAGCCTGCGCAGTAATTTACATATGGAACGAGCAAGTTTGTACCAATCAGTAGAAAGGACAATAATGAATATGTATGAATATGTAAATTTTTGATCTATAAATCATATGAGAAAGGTGTGTAAGGTATGCATGTTAGGAGGAGCGATCCCCTGTGCATCTGGCGCCGAGAATAAAGAATGCCTGCTCTTTAATACTAAATCAGTGTTAAAGAGGTGTTTCTGATTTTACCGTGTTTTTTGGTAACACCATTGCAAAATATAGGAAAGGTTTTTTCAAAAGCATTCTGAATTTTCCTAACATTTTCTCCCAGTGGACCTAAAAAAAAAAATCACCCTTTTACTAAAAGGGAACACTTTTAGACCAGCATTCAATACAGATCAATAGAGCATTATTTTACCTGCCTAGAAAGATATACAAAATATGAAAAAAATTCCCCATGTCAAGTTGACACTAATACTGAAGTTGCAAAAACACAAAACCACACCCAAAACTAAATGCTCAGTGTCAGCTCAAGTCAATTTAATACATCATATGACGTGAAGCGTTTTGTTGTAAATTTGACTGGTAATCAAAATAAAAATCTTCAAAGTAACACACAATTTTAAAATTCATTTCAGGCTAGAAGACAGGAACTTTTCAGTCAGCACATGTTGCCATGAAATCTGGACTTTTTTTTTAAATTTTGTAGTCGACTTCAAAACAGACCTTTGTCCCCAAACTTCGTGTTTCAATAAGCTGGCATTTTCTGATTAAAAATATTTGAGAAAATCCTGACAAGCTCTAATGCTAAATGCTTCTGAAAAATTCCAGTACTGAGTGATTTATACCATTATCTCCGAGTTGTACAGGTGTATATTTTTAGAAGCAGCAGCTTTCACATGAATGACCATTACGGGTGCTGCCATGGGAACAGGCTAGCAGCAGGCTATCATTAGGCAGTTGGGAGCCCAGACAGCAGCTAAGCCATGGGCATCTCTCTACTTCCACTCGCCCTCATATATCTGATTGTTAGGCAACCTGCTTAAGGTAGTTAGCTTGTTCATCCCCAGTGAGATCAGGCATCTCTGGAGGGCAATTCGGCTCATCTATCAAACTGATCTCATGATGGGGCTATTCAGCGTCCTCCACATCAACTACAGAAGGTGGGCAGCTGCCTGGTTTGAACATGATGCCATAGCACCTCCACAGCTCACAACAGACAATGTGGATCACTGTGTGGGTAATTGGCAGAACTATCTAACGAAGGTCAACATGCTGCCTTGCAGACCAGTTGCCCCCATGGCTAGTTAAGGGGCAAGTAATTGCTTGAAAAAGGCTCATCTGAGATTAAAGTGAAAATAAACAGATGATGGGAAGAGCAAAGGTTATCTAAGGCCAAAGTTTTTCAGACAATGATACATTTCCATGAGAGCCTCCCTTCAATTGCAGATAAATCTACCTCCACCCTACCATTGAAAATAGAACCATCTGCCTTGTAAAGTTCACCTTCAGACTCACAGATTTCTTTTGAGTATATTTAGACACAAAAATAATTAAGGCATCACTATATATTGAGCGTGTTAATTGAAAAATCAGGGACTGTGCGCTTAACTTTAATTAGCAATTGTTCAGTATTTACTTAGGAGCTTGTCATGCTAGAACTTGTTTATCTTGCTGCCAAGGATATTTTTGCCATGCGTATTTTCCATGTTGGTTTGAAATAAGGGGCGGATGTGGTGTATCACACAAGGATATACACATTAATGCAGCAGGCATAATTTCTGATATAATCCTAGAGAAAAGCAACAACGAAGGTACCACGATTACTTTTGCTCTGCTCAAGCATGTGACAAATTTCAGGTGTTACTATGGCTGTTTGCCAAACACATTAAGCCTCTCCTCCCTCTCCTAATGTTCTCAAGCTCCTGCAATAACAGGCCCATCTCCACAGCCAGTTCCAGCTCAGACCCACTTAACAAGCTGCTGCTGCTCTGCCCTCCTGGCTTGCTCTGCTGGCAGTCCCCAAAATGCTCCTCCTCTCTGTGCCTCTGCCATATGTACACTGGTCCTGCTCTGCCACACAGGTTGTTCAGCTTCTTGTCACACTTCCCCACCCATTTTAGGGGCTTATTGAACAGTTTGGTCACCTGTACGCTATTTCTTCAAGTGTCTCTATGCTTCCTGCCTTGTGTTCCCTGTACATAGGGCTCTATTTTATTAATGACAAAGGCCCCCTCAGTCATTAATCTAATGTTTTGATTATACATGCAGCCCCAGAGATATCTCCTTCCATTTAGTTCCATTTATCCTGCTACCTCAGTTTTCTCAGTCTTTCCCTCTCCCTCTCCCAGCATCTTGTGCTCCTGTTGCCACCTGTTCATCAACATTACTCAGGGTTAGTGTCATAAGAGCCTCTATGCTTTTAACACTTACTTTAGAAACTCAGCTCTATATTTATCAGGGCTCTGCTTGTTCCCATGACTATACAAGGGCCTTATTTCTTCTCTTTTTTATTCCACAGACCGCATCTGATATGGTTTCTACCAGGATTCAGCAGATCAGACCTGCTGCCTACAGAGCAAAGTAAGCTTTGCGAGAAGGGAGATGGAGTGATTTATTCCCCATACATGTTCTCATCAAGGCCTTGGCAGTGAGAATATTAATGAGCTGCCAATTAGTGGTGTATTGCCAGAGCTTGATACCAGTAATGTCAACAGTGAGACAGGACCATAAAATCTCCATCTCTATAGGTCAGAATAGGCCATAGGAATGCTTACATGGAAAGTCAGGAAGCAGCACAGGTCACACACCACTTAAGTCAAAGCTCCAGAGTAGTAGTAACATGTAGTAAAATGTAGTAACATTTCCTTTGTACAGCAATTCTCCTGTAACATCTTCCCTTAGATACCATGTGCGTATTATTTAAAAACAGAACTGCTACAAAGATACAAGTTATTCCACATCCACTTCTTTAAAGCCTGTGCTTTGTCTGTGATATTTCTAGACAATAGCAATAAACACATTTTAATTTTAACCTTAGCAATAGCAAAAGACGACAACGTACTAAAAATTGAATGCGGACATAAAAACCCACAAGAACAATTTTCAACTAAATTAAGTGCCACTTCATCTGTTTTCTTTGATTCTTGACAGCTCAAACCTCAGTTTGGGGGAACCGTTCCTTGGTGAACATTTAGAGGAGGTAAACACAATCTACTGGCTTTTTCCTTTTTGAAGCATTGTTTTCTCATAGCCAGCATTTGGAAGAATGCAATTATTAATTTGTAAAATGTAGCCACCATCTTCTCACCTTCATTTTGGAGAGGCCAGGATGAATGCAAAGAAAAGATGGTGCTTGCGCAAAATGAAATCATCATAAAAGAAGAGTTTCTACACCTCCAGGAATCACAAAGATGACAGGCTCCAAGCATGCAGAAGTTGAATATGCAGCAGAAAGAGGCACAGAAGGCTTAATCTACAGGAACGTTCAGAACATAGCATCTCAGCAGGATCTTCTCTTCATCTTCTAACTGGTGGGAAAGAAACAGGACCTTCCTGGGCTACACATGCACAGCAAGTAGGTAATGCAGCCCTGTTCAAAGGGAGAACAGTAGACTGCGAGGGGTAAGAAAACACTGTGCAAAACTCCAGATGAGCTAATCTGGCTGCTCGCATGATTACTACAGGCATGTTTTTAGGCAGCTCCTTTGAGCCAACATAAGACACATGATCGAGCATCTAATGGATTTAAGCATATTCATTCTCGAAGAGCTACCGAAAATCTGCATTAGAGCCCATGTGCATATCCACGTAAAATTTTGAAGCTGAAGCTCTAATAAGCCTACTTAGGGCCCAAATACCAGAAAAAGATTCGGGTGCTTTCACTGCCCTCGTAGTCAATAGTCTACTTTGCTACTCACTGCTATTGCAATATGCACACTTTCAGGTGAGAGTTTGTATTGCCATTATGTATCTTTATTACCTGCTAGGAGAGAAGCTATTGGACTTAAAATTTTCCATTACTGGTACCTGGATACATTTCCCAAGGGGAGCTTTCCACTAATTCATACTCTTGTCATGTTTGCTGCATTGCATCTAATGTAATTTTTCTAAATTAGATAAATAAAATATTTATATTTGGTGACCTTGAAAAGAAATGTGGACCACTAGCTCAGAATGAATTTCCTTGAATTCAATAAATATTAATAGAATACAACAAGCACCAGAACAGAAAAAGAACGACTGATACACCCCTAATGAGTGTGGTGGCATTTATTATTTAAATGACCATTAGAAACACTTTTAGCCTTTTGAGGAATTCAAGCAGAAGTAGTAGACAGATGCTCCTGTATGCAGGAGATTAATCATTCTCTATGCAATGCAGGACCAATTAATTCATTTTCTGTGTTGTAGGGGTAGTTTTTTCCTCTCCAGTAAAGAAAAGCAAATTAAAATTAAAATCTGAGTCTTCTTAGGTGTCTAACTTATGTGCTAGGAAGTACTGCTGTGGCTTCTGGGTAGGAGACAACACTTCCCACACAAACTGCTGTAGCCTGGCTACAACCAGTTTTGTTAATCCTCACAAGCAAACCATGTTTCAGAGACAAGAAGGCAGGCATGCTGTCATGGAAATAAAGCATTTTGACATGCTTGTGCCAGAAATAGCAGTTCTGGTCAGGAATGGAAACTGCTGGGTTTTAGCAGATCTCACAAGCCGTAAGACAGACAGATCTGGAGGACTGGCTTTAAGACTCAAGTTTCATCATGCTGGGATCTGGATAACATAAGTTACCATCACTTGATTAAAATCAATAGGTCACTGTGATACACACCGACCAACACCATGGCAGACCACTGTAAAAGTTGACATAAGAAAGAATGGCAATATATAGCACAAGTCTTTCCTTTATGTCTACAGTGACTGGTCCCAGCATATGGCAAAGGAGGACCACAAACCCAGGGTGGCCCAATCCCATCCTCTGGTCAACTGTCCTTGCCCTATCACAGACCTGTACCAGCACCAAAGGGTTAGATAAGTTGCTTACAGGGGCTGTGCCTCACCTCCAAAACTCAGAACTTTCAGAACATCATCATCTACCATACAACCACAGGCCAGAGGAAAAAGTATCAAGTTAGCATTGGCATAAACAGATCTTGAAGTCACACAAAGGCTTTAAGTTCCACGTTGTACATTTTGCATTAGATTGAACAAGCACAAGAGATTTGTCACAATGAAGTTCTGATGCTGCTTTCAATATAATTCTGATTATTTCAACAAAAATTTGGAGATGAAAAGAGAAACAAAATAAATCATGTCAAATATCATGCTTACTGGCTATACAGGGCAAATATGAGGGAAAAAAAAATCCATTGATATAATCAGTACTGCTTGGCATCTCAAAAAGAAAATCTTCAAAAATGAGAGACTGATAATTAACATAGAATTTTTTTCAAATCAGGCTGAGTGAAAGTGGAAACAAAAATTAGCATTTTTGTATATGTAAAGCAACAGCAATAAAGGCTTAGTATCACTTGTTCTGGTAAATCTTTGTGAAAGATAACAGAAAGCTGAAGTTCTTAGGCATCCTCTTATTAAAGATAAATGCAGCAGAAGAGGCACATTTCTTATCTCTCTTGCTACTGCCTGTCCTTAGCTTCACACCTTGATTTGCTGGCTGTTAAACAAGGGGAGCTCTTGCTTTACAGCTGGCTTATAAGGTTTTGAAAGGTTATAAGATTCTGAGTAGCCTGAACCTGGTAAGGCTCAGGAAAAAAGGTAAGATGTTTGATGGGACAGATACGCCACCGTTCCCTTCCCCTGCAGGGTTCTGTTGATAGGTAGGTACCTCTTGAAAGGCTGGAGGCAGGAAGCTTTTTGCTTCCAAGCCCAACCTGAGTCCATGAATATTCACTCTCAGGTTTGGTTCAAGCTGGCAAATGCCATCCTTAATATGGGAATTGGGACACAAACATCCTAATGTCTTTTGGTGGGTTTTTTGGGTGATGAAGGTAAGTTTGCAAGATTTTTCTTACAAGCTTCAGAGTTTAAAGCCAAAGCCTGATTTAGTGTAAATCAGCAAAGCAGCTCTGATTTCTGCCAAACTATTTCAACAAAGATTAGCCAAGGAAATGACCAAGTGAAGGGTAACCTGGTTGCAGAAGAATGGAAGCTAGGAAAAGGATGACATTTGACTTTTAAGGCTGCTTTTGTAAAGGTCAGGTGTCTAGATGCCTGTACATTACATCACACTGGTTAAGGATCAAGCTATTTCACAGTTGCCTAGATAAAGTCAGATGTTTACAGCAAGGTAGATAATGATCATCTACTTGAATATGATAGAAAAACTTATTAGGTGCTGATATGTCTCTTTGAAAAATAAGATTAGAGCTGAGATGTTCCTCTCTTGTCCCTCTTCCTCCCCCTCCAACACTCTCCACAATGGTTTAAGTGAATTTCACCTTAAAGTTACAGACTTAAACCTTCCGAGACTGAGTTCATTATTAGAGCAAAGAGTATGGGTAGGAGCTGGACAGCGTGTTGAGCATAAATTCTCAACACATTCCCTGATACCGCAACACAGCCAAATCTACAAACAAGAAAACTCTTTACTTATCCCGATATTTAAACTTCTTGCTGCTAAACACAACACCAGAACCTGGCAGCTTTTGCCATCATTCAGTCCTACACAAGGCTACATTTAAGCATGTGCTTACCATTGAACAGATTTTTTACAGTCAATTGATTTCAGTACCTACAACCTCTACACATTACAATCAAGAACATTTTTCATTTTGTGGCATTGTGTGCAAGTAGGTGGCTTGCACACTGGCCACTAGACAGATCCTCTACAGCAAAGCAGTGCTTCAAAGATTTTGCTATCAGCCCCCAAAGTCATTAAATAGAAGGCAGTGATAGGGCAGAGAGATTAGAGTGGTGGCGTGGGTTCAAGCCCTGCTCCACCACCCACCTCTTCTGTGATCTTCGACACATGATTTAGGATAATGGCGCTCCTTTGCTTCCCAAAGATATTGCAAGAGGCACAGATACAGTGGTGATTGAAGATCTTGCAGCCTCCCACAAAGAGGTGATAGGTCATCTCTGCATCTGCAATTAAGAGCTATCCTGGGGAATATAAGAACCTGAAAGGAAAGCATAGCCAACTGCTATCTCCCAAACCTAATCTTTTCATAGGATTGAATCACCTTGATATTTTTCATGCATGACAAAAGAAAGTCTTGCCAAACACAGACCTACATCCTCATATTAACAAGGAGAGAAATTCATGTGATAGACCAAACATTCCTTCTGCTTCAAACCAGAGGGTAGCTTAGGAACTTCTACATAGATGGGAAGGAAGAAAGTTAATAGTTAAGCATTCACTTTACTATGAAGTTGTTATGACAACTTCTACATAAGTATGAAGTATTTCCAGCCAATTACCTCTTTCAGTAATATCATTTTTCTATAATGCACACTGATATTTGTGTGCCTTACAACAAAAACAATGAAAATACCCATATATCTTTGGAAGAGCAACAGACCTTTGTGCCCATTAGCTATCAATCATGAGGTGCAACTACGTAGAAACAGGAATACCTCTGAATCTGATGGAGCTTACACTCTTGGTATCACTCCATTTGTTTCTCCACAAGCAGCTGTTGCAATATGCAGCAGGGTTTATTGCCAGGCTAGCTTTTTAACCAGCTAAAAGGACATTTAAGCCCCCTTATGGCTCTTGCTCACAGTTTAGTCACATCTAGATGAATTCGAGGCTGAAGCACTTCCAAATGAAGCATGATGTCCATTCAACACTGGCAATCAGTGCCCCTAAATTTCTCTGTGATCAAGTCTGAGCTTCACTGCTACAGATTCAGGAGCACATAATTCAGCCTCTATATCAACAAGTCCAGTCAGGTGAGCGTGTACCTGCATATGAGAATTTCCTCTTTAGCATCTGTTACAAAAAAATGCAGGTCAGGACCAGTTTCCAGTGAAGCTTTGAACCACCAGTTTTACTCAGGATGCAATGCTTTTGTTACTAACAGTGATTTTCACCATGACATTAAAACCCATGAATGGTGACTATAATGTCCACAAAGTCTACATATTCCTCTGCACATGAACTTTACAAATAGGTTTGCAGTGACTGGAAAACTTTTGGATATCCATCAGTTGAAAACTGCAGACTAATGTCAGCAATAGTATAGGCAGAGTGGCAACATCTGCAGAAACACTGTCCTGGACCTCCACTCCTCTAGCTGATCTATGGCAAACCAAACAGACTGCTATCCACCAATATCCTAAAGCATTCTGGTAATGATACTCCCTCTTACATTCACAAAGCACAAGTCCATTCACTAACACACCATGGAAATTGTTAATGGCCCTAGGACCAACAGAAGTGCCCTCAATATGATCATTCCAGATACTGCAGTTGGCATGTTAATTCACCTCCCTTTTGCATAAACAAAAGACCTATGCTTCAACTAGACTGCAGACTTCAGGTTGCTCAGGGAACTACTTAGTAAGGTTCCCTGGGAAAAACCTTTCGAAGGTGCAGGGATGCAACCATCAGTGCTGTTTGCTTTTTAAGTACCACCTCCTGAAAGCACAGGAGCAGGCAATTCCAAAGTGTAGGAAGTCAAGCAGGTGAGGCAGAAGGCTGGCTTGGCTGAGCAGGGATCTTCTAGAAATAAGAAGAAAGTGGAAGCAAGGCCAGGTGACATGGGAGGACTACAGGGATGCTGTTCACCACTGCATGGAGGAAATAACTGTGACCAAAGCTCAATTAGAGTTGAAGCTGGCCGGTACCATGAGGGAAAATAACATATTTTTTCAAATATGTTAATGGCAAAAGGAAGGCCAGAAATAACATTGGCTCATTGCTTGATGAGAATGGTCACCTCACCAACAGGGACATAGACAAAGCAGAGATGTTTAATGCTTTCTTTGCCTTGGCCTTCAACACCGATGGTGGGCTCTGAGCCCCCCAGAGCCCTGAGGGTTCTCTAGCCTGGGGCTAGAGAACCATGACTGTGGGAACGATAAACTCCCAACCAACCCCAAATTAGTGTGGGACTTGCTGCTCCAGCTGGACCCCTCTAAGTCAATGGGGCCTGATGGGATTCATCCAAGGGGACTTAAAGAGCTGACGGATGTCATAGCGAGACCTCTCTCAATGATTTTTCAATGCTCGTGGGAATCTGGAGAGGTGTCAGTTGACTGGAAGCTGGCAAACATTGTCCCAGTCGTCAAGAAGGGCAACAGGGGTGACGCTGGTAACTACGGGCCTATCAGTCTCACTTCCGTGCCTGGTAAAATTATGGATAATTAAGAATATTCTGGGAGTTATTGAAAAACACCTGAGAGACAATGCAGTCATTGGTCCCAGCCAGCACAGGTTCACGAGGGGAAAGTCCTGCTTAACAAACTTTATTTCCTTCTATGACAAGGTTACCCTCCTAGTTGACCAAGGAAAGCCAGTTGGTGTGATCTTCTTGGATTTCAGTAAAGCTTTCAATACTGTCTCTCACAGTATCCTCCTGGACAAACACATAATGCAGTTGGTGAGCAATTGACTGATGGGTTGGGCTCAAAGGGTTATCGTAAATGGGGTTACATTGGGCTGGCAGCCAGTCACTAGCAGGGTTCCACAGGGATCCATCTTAGGGCCAGTACTCTTTAATCTCTTCATAAATGACTTGGATGCAGGACATGAAGGAATAGTAATTAAGTCTGCTGATGACACAAAACTGGGAGGAGCTGTTGACACTCTTGAGGGCAGAGAGGGCCTGCAGAGGGATCTAGACAGACTAGAGAGCTGGGCAATCACCAACCATATGAAGTTTAACAAGGGCAAGTGCTGGATTTGCACATGGGGCACGGCAACCCTGGATGTACATACAGACTGGGGAACGAGAGGCAGGAGAGCAGCTCTGCAGAGAGGGACGTGGGGGTTCTGGTTGATGGCAAGTTGAACATGAGCCAACAGTGTGCCCTGGCAGCCAAGAGGGCCAACCGTGCCCTGGGGTGCATCAAGCCCTGCATTGCAGCCGGTTGAGGAAGGGGATTGTCCTGCTCTGCTCTGCGCTGGTGCAGCCTCACCTCGAGTGCTGTGTGCAGTGTTGGGCACCACACTACATTAAGGATATAAAGCTACTAGAGAGTGTCCAGAGAAGGGCCACAAAGCTGGTGAAGGGTTTGGAGGGGAAACTCTATGAGGAGCAGCTAAAGTAACTTGATTTGTATAGCCCGGAGAAGAGGAGACTGAGGGCAGAGCTCATTGTGTTCTGCAGCTTCCTCACAAGGGGAGGAGGAGGGGCAGGCGCTGATCTCTTCTCCGTGATAACCAATGACAGGACCCGAGGGACTGGCAGGAAGATGTGCGGAGGAGGTTTAGGTTGAATACTAGGAAAAGGTTCTTCACCCAGAGGGTGGCGGAGCACTGGAACAGGCTCCGCAGGGAGGCAGTCATGTCACCAAGCCTGATGCTATTCAAGAAGCACTTGGACAATGCCCTCAGACACATGGTGTGAATTTCAGTGTTGTCCTGTGCAGGGACAGGAGTTGGACTCAATGATCCTTGCAGGTCTCTTCCAACTCAGGACATTCTATGATACTATGAAGTACATACACATGCTCCAGTAATAGAGGGCACAGGCTGTCTTGGTCCATGACACGAGGCACCAACAGCAGAGAACAGCAACAGAAGAAGCTGCAGAGAGTTGTACACTAGCACTGCCAAACCAGGCAGTGTGAAGTTAATTTAAAACAAGAAGTTTTTTAGTTACTGACACCCAACTTGCCCACTCTAATCCCGTCAAGTCAACTGATGGCTACCTCCCACTTTAACAGCTAGAACAGAATGACCCCTTTTGAAAGTCTCATGTCATTTGTGATGTTACCTGTCACTGAAAAGATGGAGAATACCACAGTTCTATTCCTAAAGCTATTGCCTCAGATGTGCAAGAGTTAAAATTCCTCAAAGTTCCTCTTTCAGCTAATGCTTTGTGGATTGCCTCTCCATGCCAGAGTGGCACTACAGCTCTGCTCACGATGCCAGTTTTACCCATCTCCTTTTTAATAAACAAAAAGCAACTGTAAAACCCAAATACTATGTAACCCAAATTTTAACTCATTACTCTGGTTAAAAAAAAAACTAAAAAACCATGATATAATAGGGGACAGAAAGAATGTCTAGAACATGATTATCAGAATTATAATAATTTAAACATTTTTCAGATGTTTTTAGTACTCTATAAAAAAATCAGGGCATTGTATATGGATTTTTAATCTCCTAATCATTTCTACTTTCCAGAAGAAGCTAATCCCTGTGACACTCCGTTGGATAAGACACTAAATTACAGACAAGCATGTGACACTACAGAGTAGGCAATTTAAAGCCTTTCTTTAAAAAAATCATCCTTGATTGAAGCATCTGTGATTTGGTTTATGCAGGTGATACTAAAAACAGTATCCTGATGAACGTACCTTCTGGCACAATTACTTATTTCAAAGAAACTTTGTGTCTGAACAGGGTTTCAAAAGGGATTGGGCAAAACAGGCATTTAAACCTTTGACTGATTCTTAAAAGACCATTTTTATCTATACTGAATTGAAATGCTGTTGAAAAAGAAAAAAAAGCCATTTCTCAAGCTAGAAGCATGTTTCCTGCTTAAAGAGGTCATATACACCAGAAAAAAAAAATCCCCTTTTTAAAATGTGGACGCTATATATACACCATACCTCTCGTTTCAATAACTGATTAAGCATGTGTTGAAGTGCTTTGTTTAAAGACATGCCTGTTTAGCAAAGGCAGAATTACCTTACTGAATTCAAGGGTGTGATGCTAAGTATGCTCTTCAATGCTTTGAAGAACTGCTTTCAATGGAGAATTTCAGAGCAAAAAGAAAAAGATGGTCTCTCCGAGTTCTTCAGTCGAACTGTATATGTGATTTCTGGTTTACTGGGAAAGACTTCATCTGCAGCACTGAACTTCTAACGAAGGAGGTCTGTAATTACCTCTTGGAGCTTGCCACTGTAAACACAACAGAACCCAAGAAGCTGCTTTGCAAATGAGGGTTAATGCAGCATATCATATACCATATAGGACCGGACAGCATTAAACAAAGGTTAATCCTCAGCAGCAAAAGATATTAAATGGACTTTCTTATTGAATACCCTAACAGCAAAGGGGGGAGAGAAAAAAGCATTGCCTCTCAGATACATAATTATCTGCAATGTATATGCAAATATCCAGAATTTGATGAGGTCTTTACTTTTCACCTTTAAGCACCACATTAGTAATTCATGAAGCCACTACTAACATTGTTAAGTGCAAGAAGCAGTGAAAATTAAGTACTAATGACTTCAAAGGTAGGGGGTCCATAAAATGAGTAGATACCTCTGAGGTCATCTGTACTATCTGAACATAAGTGATGGAAAACTGTGCGTCAGCTCCACATTTCTAAAAAAGAATTACTAATGCTGGTTATACAGACAGGAGGTGAGTTGCTATGAACAAAAGTTCACACCACCATTACCCACATATTTTCTGGTCTTAAAAACCCACCAGCTATGAGACAGCATTTCAATAAGGCCAGAGAAGCAAAATAACGCACTAGCAAGTAGTTCCCCCACTGTACTGGGAGGTGGGTTGACAAGTAAGAAAACTGTGACCACTTTGGTTTTGTAGCCATTCCTGAAGAGAGGAAGATGCAAGTGAGCTGCAGAATTATGTTTACATAGTCATTGGGCTTTTCAGGGCTACTCCTAAAGTCTAAGCCCTGGTTATTTGAAGAGTTAATCTGTGACAAACCACGCTGCAGCAAGTCAGTCAGCAACACGTCTGCGTTAAGTTGCTGCAAGCAATATGCTAGACTTTCAAGCTATCCAGTGGAGTATATATTGGATATAGCTATTATGGTAAGTTTAGTCCTGAGAACTAGCAATATAGTTTACGCAGTATTAAATAGCAAGTATTGAATTTACAACATAAAAATTACAGGGTTATTTTGAAGTGAATGATACATTAGTAAATTCAAATAGCTGCTCTCGGCATAACAGCAATCAAGCCTCCTATGAAGATGTTTCCGCAGAACTCATTTTCCACCTTACTGTGCTTTCAGTGTTTCAACCTAAAAAGAATATTGAAGAAAAATTAGTATAAATACCTTCAAGAAAGAGGAAAAATCAATAGGTCCAGTGTTTCCATGCTCTTGAATTATTTAAGTACTGTTTGACTTGCATCATTCCAATATACAGATATGTCAGAAGAGGTGCTGCTCTGGAACACCACAGCTCCTTTTGGTGTCGATTTGAATAGCCCCATGGAGTTGTAGCAATTTACACGCATGGAGCATTTGCTCTAGACCATGAATAGAGAGGGTCAGATTTGATTTTTAAAGTGGTATCTCCATGAAAGCGTGGGCTTGTAGACCAGAGGTGTATCTGGCTGCTTTGATTTTTGACAATGAGCATGAAGACTACTGGAATGTATATTTAGAATCAATACACTTCAGCCTTAGCATGGATGGGTGGTAAAGGCACATAAGGATGTGCATTAGAAATAGTGAAATCAGTTCATTAAAAAAAAAAGAGGGACAATAGGGGAAAAATTACATTTTCCAGAGTTATGGTACAGGTCTTTAAGAGGGTTCACAATGTAAAACAGATGAAATGACAAAAAATCCATATACAGATGCTGCACAATCAGATCAAATGGTATACATTTTATTACAAGCAAAAGAAACAGGTAGTTGCACTCTGCAACATACTGAGATTAACCATTCATTATGGGTTTGGCAGAAAATGAGAAGGCCAGGATAAAAGACTGCAGCCATCAGTGGCACTCCCTGAATTTAACAAAGTAAAACTCCTGTTCAGATGGAATGATGAAATTATTGAGGTCTGGGAAGCACAGGACTGAGAAAGCATAGATGATTTGTAACTGAGTGAGGATGCTGCCTTAGCGTGTGTCTCAGAGCTATGAATTCACCAGTCTCAGGCAGGAGAAGAACTGCTGACTATCAGCAAGAACACATCTCTCCCCAGACCAGGCAAGACACCGAAGGTACGTGGCAATCTCAGGGAGGAACATGGGGCCCTTTTAAGCATGGTACCATGGCCAGTGCACCAGGCTTTTACAGAGCTATTTCCTGCTTTATCAAGCGTACCTCAGACCTGCAAAGACTTGCCTGTTCTTTGCAAGATTCAGTCCAGTGTCCCCCACAGCTGCAGTGCCTGGATCTTGTCTATTTACTATCATGTCAGCCCAGCTTTCTATTCCTCCCAGAAATGGTGCAAATGCTGAAGATGTGGCATGGAAAAAATGATGCTGCCTAGCAGCTGGGGAGCTTTGCCTTTCAGCATGGCCCTGTACTCGAAAGAGCACTGCAAACAAAGGAATAACTCCCTGGCAGTCCAGCACAGCAAGTCCTTCCACCCACGGCAACAAACACATACATTGGGTGAAAGACGCTTGCTAACAAAATGCAGTTTTCCTCACCTGGGAGTATTTTGCAATAAGATCTTTCTTCAAGAGGGTCCTTCGACCTGCTCGCAATGGCAGGAGGAGAGGTACACTAAGAAAGTGGCATGCCATGGCTTCACTTGGGCCCATCGGTGCCCCTAAAAGAACAGTTACCACTGGAGATGTTAGGATATGTTAAAGAAATGCTTTAAGATAAGCTTTAAGAATGCATTAAGGGGCCAAACTGGCCCCTTACAGTCAGGACTAGCTGGAATTGCCAGAGTAGACAGCCAAGTTACCACAATCAATTCTTGTTTGAGTTGTAGTATGTTGCAGGACCAGCACTTACCCCTGAACCTGCGGAACAAGATTATAGCTGGCAAAACTGGAATCAAGAGATAGTCTGACATATACAGCAATACACTTGGCATAGAAATTATAAAAAACAACATTAAAATAAAAATTCTGGTGAGGCTGGAAATTATCAGAGTTGGATGTATAAGAGCCAGCCCTTAGTTACAGGGTTTTAAGTAGGTTGTATCATAATTGCTAACCCCAGGATTTCTTTTTCTGAGGCAGGTGGCTCTGCCTAGTGTAAGCCCCATGTTGTCACTCTGCTCCCAGCAAGTCTTGCTCAGAAAGCACAGGAAGATGTCTGCTCAGTGGTCTAGCTATGTGAATAGTGCCATGCTCCTGCCTTGGCCTCCTCACAAAAAGTGGATTTGTGACTATTTAAAATGGAAATACTGCTTTCCAGCATGAGAAGTCCACTTGTTGTTGGGGACCTTATGCAAAAGAGAAATAATATATATCAACATACATAAAACTGAAAGAAAAAACCCTTTGAGAAATGCACGTAGCCAGCTGGGGAACAACAACTGAGAAAGTTGTTATACAGTGGTTAATGAATTACCTTTTCCAGAGTGGTGGCAGCAGCTAAATTATCAATATCCAGGAAGTGGCTGATTACAGGAAATCCTAAAGGCAATACAACCACTTCAATGGAAGAGCCAACTGCATTGCTATTTTCAGACTCAAATCACTTCACATCAAGCCTTTGATTTCTGCATGCTTCTTTTGGACTTTGAAGGTCTCATTATACATGAAAACCTGAGCCCTGCAAATTTTTCTCTGCCTTGGAGAGTGAAAAGTGTTTAAACTGTGGTGGTAAAGGAGGAATAATAGGTAAATTAGTATAGCTAGTCCTGTACAGCCAGCCACAACTTACAGCCAGCAAGGTCCTGATGAATCCAAGAGATTGAAGCAATGTTAACTGGGAGAAAAAAAAAAACCCAGCCAAAACCCCACCCCAAACCCAAGAACTGAAACATGTCTTTACTGTGGCCTTATTTGTCTACAAAGCCCCATTTAGTCTGTCTCAACCAACACACCTAAACTTTTACTATCTATAGGGTTGTCTTGTTCCAGTCTATCTATTGTGTTCTATTAAAACAAATTTTAAAATCTCAAGGCAATGGCTGGCTCCTCATGTTCATTTTAAGTACACAATATCAAGCTTACCAATGTCAGCAGAAGCCTTCATAGTTCCCCTGTTATTTACAGTAATTTTATTTTTGTTGGATTTCTGGGAGAAGCTTTGAATAAGCAAGCCTGTACAAGACAAAAAAGCAGCCTGGATTTTTTCCATACCACTTTTCTATTCTTTCTCACCTTTCAAAGTTATTTTTAAAAATCCGTAATTTTAAAGATGGGATTTTCAGATAAATGGTAGCTAATTGATTATAATTGGTCCTCAAATTTTCTGTGGTACTAGAGTGCCTAACTGCAAATACCACTTTCAGATTACAGGTTTTTCACCTAGCTGAACACAGCTTCCTGAGAAACAGCCTACCTTTTGGGAAGTGAATCTGAGGGACTCAAATTCAGACATCTGAGGGACCAAGAAGCATCATATTAACTCATGCCTCAAAACAGATCTGTGCAAGGGAACTAGGGACAAACTGGAGTTCAGAGACCCCAGGAGAAAAAAAAGGCAAAGAAAGGCGTCTGGCCCTTTCAGGGGAAGCACTAGGTGAGATACCACCTGTCAGAACAAAAACAATGGAGATGCTGGGTTTTACTGGCTCGTGAAATCTCCACAGATAAAGTGGGGTTTATCAATGTTCAGGGGATGCCATACATTTTCTCTGAGAATCAGCAATTACTTTGCCCAGAAACCTGTAGTTTTTAAAATAATGTTTCTGCCTTGCATTTTGGTATTCAAATACATTGACATTCAGTATTTTCTTGGGGTGCAGCACAACCCAGCACTCGCCAACCTTCTCAATCTGAAAAGTGGGTTTTGGCATTAGGAAGGGATAGGCGAGTGCACACATCCCAACCCCAATTCCTATTTTTTCTAGGAGAGCCTTTGAATTTTTATAATTATTAAGACTGGAAAACTGAAAAAATCAACAGCTTGTTTCTTAATATAGATATGCAGGAGAGAATCATCTTACCCAACACTGAATGGCTTAAAGTCAGGCATCTAGGCTAAACTAGTTATTTTAAAGAAATCAAGCGTCTCTCACAGACAACCCACTCTATCACATCAGAGGGAGCTTAAACCATTATTTAGACACTTGCCCCACAGATGGGTAAGTTAATCCTTCTCCAGAATTCCTGCTTTTCATAACCTAGCCTTTGATTTTCTGCCATAGTTGAAACCACAAAACGGTAGTAACAACCTTCTATTTACAATTGATGCATTTCAGCTCCAAAAGAGTACCTGTGTGAGTTTCAACAGAAGCAGCTTCCCTCACTCTTCTGCACAGAAGGAGATGCTGGTTTCTTCCAAGAGTAGAATTATGAAGAATTTTTAATGCTGACAGTGTGACCTAATCACCTTGAGTATTTTGAAAGAAATATATAAGGAGACTGCACACGTGCCATAACTACATCACTACTAATCAAAAGCATCCTGAGCATTTTACAGTGTTTGTTAATGAAGTGAGAGACAGAACCATGTCAGTCTATTGTATCAGCTATCTGCAGGATGGAGCGCAGCAGTAAACCCATGTTATAACAAGTGGCCAGGAGAAGCATCTCTATAGCTGGTCTTTCGCGGCTCATCCTTTTTCACAGCATCAGAGTGAAAGCAGTTCAAAACATGCTCAGAACTGGTAACAGAAGACTGATGAATGAATCTGAATGAACTCCCTACAGACCTAAAACATAGAATTGATTGTAAAAACAATGAATTTGTGTTTGGTCCAACAGTCTCTCTCACACCCTTGATTTCCCAGAGTGTGTCCCAGAGATTAGCCTGCGCCCAGTGCTGCAGACCATGTGGAGTTGTTCTTTCCCCTCCAAAAAACTAGCAACTCTCCAGAATGACTCCAGTAGATTTAGCAACACATGGAGGCAGTGACAGACCTCCACAGTGGTCCAGCTTTCCTGCACAAAGGTGGTAAGAAATGGACTAATAGAAAACCTGTAACACAGAACTCCCTGTTAAAAAAGCTAGCAGATGGCAATTCAGAGGAGGAATTCCTGGAGAAAGAGAAACAATGAGAAGTAAATCACAAAAAGGTCAGCACAAGAGCTCAATTCATGACCTTTATAAAGCCCTTTGTGCACACAAAGCCCAGCTGTACTTTTTGGTTCAGACTGAACAGAATTTCTTTATGGCTTTCAACCCTGCAGGTGCAGATGAGTAGACAGAGGGTCAGGGACAACAGCAGCACTCATGGACTAACCAGAGACTGGTTAAGACCTCTGGCTCTTACTTCAGTTTAGCCCTCACTTGAGGTTTGTGCCTCACATGGTGCTTCCAGCTGTGTGTGGGAACCCTATTATGTAGGTCTGGAGGTCAAAAACTGGGTGTTTCCCAAAAGTGAAAGACAGACAAGCTGTGTGCTAGCCCAATTCCTCCCTGCTAGCTACAGCAGCTGGCAAGCCTGCCACTTGTGTGCCACAGACCCCAGTGGTGGTGGCACCAGCCAGGAGGTGCTGTGAAAGGCCAGCTCAGACATTGTTCCTGGACATACCTCCTTTCACTTCTAGTGCCCTTGGTCCTCATTCACTGCAAAAGTCTTTTGTAAGGGACAGATGGGTTGACCCTGGCTCCCTTATGTTGATCATCTAATGAGCATGAGGGAAGCATTTTTCCCCTCCATCCTTTAGACAGAAGATACATGGTCCAAGCCGCCTCTGTTCCTGGTTTGCCTGCATGCATGGAGAAATTAAGTCCCACAATACAAGTCCAAGGCACAGGGGAAGGATCTGATGACCCTTTGTCACTACAGCTGACAGAAATGGCCCTTAAAACACCAAACCAGCTGGGAGAAACATTCACTTCCCCTTGGAATGGCAATATTCACTGACCTGAAAAAAAAACCTCAGCCTTCTCCCCACCAACCCCACCCAAACATACACAGTACAGCTCCAATTACCCAAATGCTTCAAGGGAGATCCAAAATACCAATTAGATTTGGAAACAATTCACTTAGGCTTTAAAGACTGCCTCAGACACCCACAGCCCTAGCACACATACTTCAATGCCTCTTGGCTGGCTCTCCAGGTTTTGCAGGCAGCAAGGCTGTGCTCTGGGACCAGTAAACAGAAAGCGCAGATCAGAATATTCCCTGTGGCCAGTTGGCTCTGATAACAAGCGGGTGTTCATGCAAGCAATGCCAAGACAACGGTAAGGAGATGCCAGACATCTGGCTTAGTAGTACAGCATAGTGATCATAGTTGTCTCCTACATTCACCTATCCAATCTATCTAGCTAGATTCACCTAACTGGTGAACAGATCAGCAAAGTATCTCTCCCTATAGCAGGCACTCTTTGCTCTCAAAAGCATACTGAGCCTCATACAACTAATGCTGTGGACCAGCACAGAGCTATTTGTAAAAAGAAAAAGAACAGAACTCACCACAGACTTATTTTGCATGCAAAATAACATGTTACACTGAACCATTTGTTTTGAAAACATGCAGCTAACCACAGAATAGCTCACCAAGCCCAACAGCCCTCATTATGTTATTAGTATGGTGCTGTTCATCTACTTCCCCCTGCTTTAACTAGGTCTGTTATCAACAGTACTGACAACAGGATGATTTCTTACATATAAACATACTGTCTTGCAGTCACCACATGCCGTTTTCCTTTGGGCAAGTATACATTACAACTTTTAAGAGACTGAAGCATAACTAAGTTTCATAGGGGCACAATTCTTTTAAGACAATAACACTTCCCTTTCTAATTAGGACTATTTTATCTATATATGTATGTATTTAAAAAAAAAAAGGCAAGCATTGTTTCATGAAAAAAAGCGCCCTCTATAGATAGACCTTGTATTAAGGAGAATTTCACTGGGTGAAATTGTACAGGTTCAGGAAAGATTTCCAGTGAAATGAGTATTTGACTACAGGGAACAATTTGAGAGGCCTTTGTCCCTGCTACAGAGCTAAATGGAACATCCTGTGTGTAATGCTAGACTTGGCTAATGGGTACAGCACCAGATTCAGGCTCAGCTGAAGCTGGCACATAGGCAGCAGAGACTAGCAGCCTTCCACAGTGACTTTGGGGTGACCAGGATGATGTAACCACAGCCAGGAAGCTGGGCTGCAGTCATCCTCCTGGCAAGCAGAGGCTGGACAGACGGCCACAAAAAAAATGAACAGAAGAGCCAAGGCACTTGAAAGGACCAGGCAGTTGCTGGCCAGGCATTTGCTGAATAGTCAGCAATGACTGAATTAATAATTTAGCTATGTAGCCTGGGGCTGAGTGGACTGTCAGTGAGCTGTACAGCTTGGGTTGTTTCGGTTCCCCCAGCCCCTGCCCCAGAAGCTACTGTATTTCATTCAGGAATGTTTGTTGATCTTGACAACATTTATTGAAGGAAAAGGAAAACCATGAAATATGTTATCATGTGAAAGGATTTCGTATTTTATTAACAACAGAAAAATGCATCATGAATTTGCATCATGACCTTTTAAATGGAAAGTGGTTTTATTTTATATGTGCATTTAGACAGTCTGAAGTATAGGAGTTAAATCCAGAAGGGGACATCTAACAAACACATCCACAGTAGGACTGTCACCTCTGAGGAGAGACTCGGGTGCCTCAACAGTTTCAGTAGGTAATGCTATACGCTATCAAAATTTGTGAGCACATTCTAATTCTGACAAAGCTTTAACTACGTCTTCCACAAGTTACATGCCTCTAAAACCCATCACTCAGGCGTGGTTATAAAGCATGGAAGATAAAAGGACTCTACAAATGACTGCTCTTACACAAGATTTTTCTTAAGTATAGGCATACACACTTGTTTGATCCATGCCATGAAACACAACTCCACATTCACTGCAACTTTTCTTACATCTCTGACCACGTGCACAGACGCAAACACAACCTTGGTATTTCACTCCAAAAGCAGAAGTCATGAACAGCAGCAAACTGACATTGTTGGTTTTGTTGTGGGTGGGGAATTTTTTTGGTGGTTTGTGTTATTTTGTGGTGGCTTGGGTTTGTTTTTTTTTCTTTTAATCTAACTGCTTGAGGAAAACATTTGAAGGTATCTGTTACTCTTCAGTAAGGAGGCAGCAGTAACCTAACAGTAAAACACATTCTACCATCCAGTTGGGAATTCTATGTTAAGAGGAAAATCCCTCAAAGATTGAAACACTAGAACTGAAATACTTATTCAGAGAGACTGCAGCAAAACTTCACAGGAACCATAGCCAGTTTAAGGGACTGTACGTGCCACTCGAATCCAGCGCACCCTGGCTGGACTACATCTCCTACAGTCACAAGCTTTCTTCCTGCACTGGAGAATAACATTTTTGGCTTGTCATCTAAACACACCCTGCAGCCTAATGCATTGCAAGCCCCTTCCTAGTAGTAGAGCCGCATCAAGCCATTACCTGTGTTGTACTTTGGAGCTGGAGCCCTAGCTATTTTCGTATGCTAAAAAAAACCCAAACCAAGTACAAAGAAGGGAAGTTCGTGGAAAAAAATATTATAAGCCAAAACAGGCTTCAGCCAGGTTATTGTTTCCCTCCTTTATCTATTGCAGCAAATACCAGATGAGATTTGATGTACCCTTCATAGGCAGCCTTGTGAAACCTTCAAGTGCTGTACATAGTAAGTCCACTGCTGAGATTGTGATCAAAAACCCTAATACGGGACAAATGTCAAAGTGAGAAAAGAGCTAGGAAATGTTAATAGCATGCCTTTAATCGCATGCTGGCTTTTCATCACAAGGCAAACGGCTTGCTAGAGCTTCAGTTGTACTACCATAACAGTTTGCTGAAATGAATGTAGCAGCATTGTTAACGCTGAGCTACTATTATGTCCTTAAGTGTGCATGACTTACTTTTAACAGAACAGTTCAGTTCACATTTGTTACACAGACAATAGCAGCACTTTCGAAGAGGGTATAAAACTTTCAAATCTCTAGAGACATGCTCAATGTGACAGCAATTCACGGGTTGTTCAAAGCTCCCTTTCAACAGAAAATACCTTCTTGCACTAATGCAAGCCCCCCCTTCCCACTCCCTCCCCCCCCGCCTTTTATAACATAGTTGTTCCATTCATAAACTGGAAGTTGAAGTAATAGCGAAAATTTTACAATCACTCCTAAAAATATATGAAGAAAATCTAAAACCATCTCAAAGTTAATCCATTTAAGCTGCAAATATACCTAGAGAGCATGAATTTCACTGGGCAAGAAAATAGCATCATCTGTTGATGTGCAACAGCCCATTGTTTACTCAAGGCAGACAGAGGGAGCTGTTGCTATTCAAACGAGAGATGCTCTTGGACAGACACACATGATGATATATAATCAAGTAGTTTGAAAGATGACTGGCACCAAAGACCTCATTTACTAAGGTCAAACAGAAAATGCATCTGTAATTCTCCCCATTTGCTTGTGTAGTTTTCATCTTCTCTTGCAAAAAAAAAAACCCACCACCAACAGTAATGCAAAACTGTTGCACAACATTAAAAGTTTTTCAAGCCTGCCTCAGTTACAGTCCATTAGCAAAGCCAAGTAGATTTGAAAGCATTTATCCCCAGATATGCCTTATACCAGTGTAAAGGGAGCACTTACTACAGACCAGCAGAGTGGGTTGCAGACTGAAAGGACCAAGGGGAACATCACATGCTGCCTCAGGGCACCATGGACCCACGTTCAATTCACTGCTGCAGGCTTACAACATGACCCTGGCCAAATCACTTAGCTCCAGTCACCCTACTTGCAATAGCCTATTGCCTCCCAGCACTGCTGGTAGCAGTTCTAGGTAGGACCCAGCTCTAGTTTTCCAGCTCAGGCTATTTTCCCAGTGACCCATCTAAAGGCTGGCATCTAAATTGTTGAGGAAAAAAGGTTGTCCTCAAAGCCTAGGAACAGGAAACTATGAGGACCTCTTCTGGATCAGACTGAAGTCCAGCTAACTAATGTCTACTATCTAGCAATTGTTTAGAGCAACAGTCAACACAGATCTTGGCCCCCATCACATCCTTCCACTTTGAGAGATGAGTGTTCCCAAGGAAGATTTTTATCTAGAGCATTAACTGCATTAATGGGTATGCAACATGTTCATTAACTTGACTAAACCTTTCTGAAGTTTTACTAATACCCTCCATAGCATTCTCTGGCAGTGAGGTCCACAGGTTAGTTAAGCACTGCAAGGAAAATTTAATTTTAAACTCTCCACTCAACAACTTTATTTGCTGCCTCATTTTCTTTTTGTGAGAAGTTTCTTAACAGCTCTTACTCTCCACCCCACATACAGAAACAAAACCCCTGTCCAATTATCAGCTATGACACTAAACACTAGCCATCTCTGCTGTCATCCCAGGACAGGGTTCACTGCAAAATGGAGGAGAAAGTCAACACCTTGGAAATGCAGCCAGCAGACTCGCACTGAAATCACTAAACCCTGCAATTGCTCAGCGTATTTGGCCAGCAATAGGCTAGGTGCACAACTCTGTTTCCTCTGCACTTTTTCACTTTTACTTTCTAGCAGCTTCATTCAATACAGTAACATTCCCTCATGCGCTGTAGCAATGTCCTCGGCCTCAAAAATTGTGTCAAGATTAGCTACAATTAGCTTAAACTGGGTATCTGAAGACCTTTTGTTAGAAGGATCCATAGCAAATAGTCTGCAATCCTCTTAAAGCAGGGGTCTCAACTCTGAATAGAAAATTTTAGGAATACAGAAAACGTGCCAAAATATTATCCTGCTATATTGCTTTTGCTCATATTGGAAAGAGCATTGTGCTGCATGAAGTGAGCTTTAGTTCACTATTTCCTAAAAAAAAAAAAACAACTCACAAAAATTAATGGCATTTTATCTAGAGCTGGGTAAAACACCCAATAAAACAAGAAAGCACAGGAAGCCGGCCTGACTTTCTGATCCATTGCCAGCACCATATCCTTGCTAGGATTTGCTCTGTTACAAGCAGCAAAGCAAGAGGACAATAAGAGGGCAGAGACGGTTTACTGCGTTTAGAAGACATCCTTTGGAGGATTACGAGAGAGACTATTCGTTTTTGCCACATCTCAGCTTTAACAGAGATGGCATCCCAGTAATTAAACAAGGAACACTATTGCATGTTCCTATGGAATTTAATGACCAATATCTACTAAATACACAGGCTTGCCCTGAACTTCATGATGAAGTCCTTCAGGTGGGACTCCCCAGAGTACTCAGTATTCCCCACCTTGTTGCAGCCAGTGGCATAAAAAATCCTGACATAAGGACTGAGTTCAGCAATGCAACATCCCAGCTGCTTTTTCTCCTACCTTTTAATTTGTCTCCCTACTGCCACAGATTTTAATTGGCATCAGTCAGGTTGTTAAACCCCATCTCGTGTAAGTACATGGAAGAAACACGTGTCATTGTTCTGAGCAAAACCTGAAGATATCCTCTCCACAGAGGGGATTCATTTTCAGAATAGAGTCCAAAATTGTACTTTCTATCTTATTTAATACTTTGATTTATATACTCATTAGTATGGGGAAATAGCTCCTATTAAAACTATTAAAGATAATTTTTGCAATAATATCAAAGGATATTAGTAGGTGTAATGATAGTACTAACGATAAAAATTAATAACCATTCATTATTTTTAATCATATGTACAGTTGAAATGAATAATCAGGAAAATAAACAAGACATTTTATATGAACCTAAAACTAAGGGGATGTGAAAACACTGTAAATTACACTCTAAGTTCTCAGCTATCTACTCAAAGTTTAATGTTGCACTTTTGCAGACAGGAAAGTATTCTGCAGGTAGGCCAGGAACCAGCAAGCAGCACGTCAAGCAAACGCACACTCACCTCTTCCATACCTGCAACCTTTGAGGCCTCACTCCGACACATCCAGGATAATGGAGGCATTTGGCATCTTACTCCTAGATATATATGAAAGATCACAGGATTGGGATGTTATTAATGCTGAAAAGCACCAATAACATTTCTTCCCTTAATCCCTACAGCTGTTCCTTTACCATCCCATTGGCCATGTCTGTTCTGATCATTAGCTCTTTAGCATGCTGCTATTTCTCACTCACAGGGAGGACAGCACAGCCAATGCCTCTACAGACTTCAGCAACAACACATCTTGGGCTCAAGCTCAGTCATCAGCACAAGCAATCAAAAGAAATACCCATGCGGCTTTGCAGGAGTCATTTAGCGGTCTCAGTCTGAACAGCGCCTACCCAAGCTGGGCTTCGCACAGCAACTGTCAGCAATGCATGTGAGGAGGCTGGGCTGACTTAAAGTGAGAACTCTCCTGCCAGACTGACATACGTGTCAGTTGATTCTTCCAACTGTGTTCCCTTCCAGTTACCAACAGCTTCAAAAAGTACTAACTTGCACTACTCGTTTTGGATTTCAAGCATGCAAGACCAACACCCAACAAATAAGATATCATACTTCCCATCATTCCTTCAAAGCTCTGAAAACACAGCTCATGCTAAGCACCAGCTTCAAAGTACATAGTTAAATGATACTTGCACCTTTTGGTCTTAAAGGTGGAAAGATTTCTTCTTCTCTTGGAAGGAGGACCATCATTCAGGTTTTGTTTAAGGACAAAGGGGCAGGTGTGAAATAAAGCAAGAAATAGACCCCTTAACTGATCAAGTTATTTTGAACAATAGAACTGTGATTTTGTTTTTCATTACAGGTTACCTTAAAGGTTTTGCAAGAGCTTTTGCTAGATATTAAATTCCCTAGTGAAAGTTACAACAGCCATTTGAAAATTGAAGCGATTTTATCTTCAGAATCAAATGTAAGCTTCACTGCTGTCAAAAGCTCTGTGCTCGTGTCATCTAAACCACGTCCTATCTTAATTCTGAAATAAATGATACAGCTTTCAGTCTGCAGACAGGCTGCATTTTTGAAAGTTTCACTGCTCCAAAGCTTCAGTGGCTACACTGTTCCACAGTCTCAGTAAAAGGGGGGAAAGTACAGGTCACATGGGACTTTTTCAAGAAACATGCTTTTGCCTTCTCCTCAGATAAGGTTCCAGGAGAGTAAAAATCAGTGCCAGCAAAAGGCTACCAGAAGTGAGCACTGCATGCTCATAAAAGCCCTTCTCTCCAGCTGATGAACTGAAGTCCCACACACTAGCTGTCACCTCAGTGGCTGGTTGTCCCATGCAAACCTTTTCAAACTTGGACAAGGCAACCAAAAGTCCCAGCTGATCCCATAACAAGACTTTCCACACTAGGAATTGCAGAAGTAGTTCCCAAAAGCAGAATTTGCTTCCTAGGCCACTGGAAAGGACAACTTAAAGCTAATTTCTATTATCTTGTCAGCCTAACTCACCTGAGGTCAGAGGAGCAGTTTCAGTAAAGTTGCCCACATCTCCCTCCACACCCTTGGCAGTTTTAGAGGACAATCAGAGCCCCTTGCCAACAGTGGCCACACTGCCCCATGTCAGTAAAAGCTTTTCATCAGCGGGGAAAAGCCCACATATCTCCTTATTTCACTTCTGCATTCCGCCAGAAAGGTGATCATCCAGTCCTCATACACCTGTCAGTCTGGCACACAGCAATTTGTGCAGGGCAGTTGCCATGAAGTCTGTGTCCTGTCCTTGGTGGAGACAAGTCCTCACCATCTGGAGAAAAATCAGAGGCAGGAGAGGCAATATAGGTCCTGCTCCAGCTCATCAGAAACACAAATGGACTGTTGGTTTGGCAGTTAGAGGATCACAGAAGACACAACCCTTTTTCTGTGTGTACAGAGGCTTTTTATTTCATGCAGCTAATGGATTTAGAAGATTTTCCCCTCCTGTTTGCTTACCTGCAAAACTTGTACTCTTACAACTATACCGAGTGAGTTCATAAAGATCAGTGCTGCCCGAAGAGCACACAGAGATGCTGGAGCAGCCAGTTACAGAGCACTGTTGTCACAGAGGTACACCAAACAAAGGACAAGCTCAAACAACTCTTTCATGAAAAACAGCCAAAACCACAACAAAAAACAATGAGAAACAGGGGTAAACTGAACTCAATCAGCCCTACAGTAACATTTAACACATGACAGGCTCAAGTTGTCAGTCAGGGTATTATTACTGCACGTTTACACACGACAACGACGGTCCAAAGTGCGCACACCCACACTGACTCCCTCACAAAAGGAGCTCTCTCCCTCTCCGGGGCACCCAGAAGGTGTAACCGCTCGCCCCTGGGGGTGGGGGGTTTCACTGAAGGATGTATCCAGAAGGAATCACTCACCCAGAAGCAGGCGAGGGGCTCAGTCCCGGGACATTCCCTCAGGCACCGACCCGGCCCAAGGGCAGAAGCTCCGAGCACAGCCCCGCTGCCCCAAGCCGGCCGCTCCGAGGGGGCTCTGGCCGCGCTCCATTTGTACCCCGGGTCAGGTCCAAGCTGTGCCACAACTGGTCATGGTCCAGAAGCTTCTCTGAACCGCGGCGCCTCATGGGCTGCGGGCCTGCTGCTGCTGGGGGTTTCGCCTCTCCTCCCTCCCCTCCTGAAGGGTGCACGGGCTGGGGGCAGGGGGGCACAGCAAAGCACAAAGGGCGGGAAAACGAAGAGCCAGCGATCACTGTGCCAAAAAGCCCTGACTGGGGAGGGGAAGGGCAGGCAGGAGGAGAGTGTACTTGCCACAGTGTCAATTATTATACAGGATTATTATATTATTTTATATAATTATTATATTATATAATATTATATTATATAATATATTATATATTATATTATATATAATATAATATATAATAGTATTATATAATATAATATTATATTATATAATATTATATTAATTATTATACAGGCTGCCCAATAGGTGGTGGAGTCACCATCCCTAGAAGTGTTCAAAAAAACATGTAGATGTGGCACTTCAGGGCATGGTTTAGGAGGCACGGTGGTGCTGGGTTGACAGTTGGACTTGACAATCTTAGAAGTCTTTTCCAATCTTAATGTTTCTGTGATTCTACAACTTGCAGAGGAATGATATGCAAACAAGTACATGTTAATCCAAAAAAACCCTCAAGCTACACAGCTCAGTTCATTAAACTGGTTCCTCAACTCAGTGGAGGAAAGAGCCTTTAAGGCCTGTTATAGACTAGGACTAACTGAGGCTCTCAAAGCTGAGGCACCCCAGGCTGACTTGCCACAGAGCCCAGGGCAGCCATCCAGGCTCCCCAGGGCACAGCACACCCAAGCCCTCACCAAATCCTGTCACTGTCTGGACCCATTTTCTCAATAAGCTATTGCAACTAAACAGTTAACCACTGCTGGTGAAGCAGAGATATAACCTGCCTTTATCTACAGCAGGTAGTTAACCTACTGCATTTAACCTCCCTTCAAGCCTCAATCCATCAGAAGTTTTAGGGTGCAGGAAGCACCACAGAACCCTGCACAGCTGCAACCTGATAACAGCCTCCTACACCACTTGCAATTTAACCTAATGCTACAGACCATCCCCAAGTAATCCCATGATGGGAAACAAACTAAAAACAAGCACCCCACATACATCAACCTCATAGATGTAGCCCAAGTCCCCCAGCAACCAAGCAGTGGAAGCAGAGCTGAGCAAGAGGCAACAGCAGGTTCAGCCAAAAGTCCAACAAACAAAAAGCAAACACAAGCTGACAAAACTGAGATATCCAGAGGAGGACACCAAACTTACAAAGGACAAGAGCTATATAAAGACCTACCCACAGACAGGAAAAGAATAGCTCCTCAGATGAAGGTTAATGGTGGTGGGAGGGACCCAGGTGAGGCTGCTCAGAGCAATTAGGGCCTGTAAGGGCCCTCAGGCCTGCTCCCCATTGCTGCCCAAAAACAGGTGGTCTCCCTGGGAGAAACAGAGTTAGATCAGACACATAGTTTGGACAAAATCCCTTACTTTTTGGGGTGTCTTCCCCCACATTCCATGCATAGTTCAGGGAGAGACAGTCAGCTTCTAAGGCATCTTACCTTCCACAAACAGTCAGGGAGGAGATGTCCCAGAGGACTGGAGGAAGGCAAATGTTACCCCTATCTACAAGAAGGGCTCGAGGGAGGATCCGGGTAACTATAGGCCCACCAGCCTTACTTCAATCCCTGGGAAAGTTATGGAACAAATCCTCCTGGGGGCCATCACAAGTCAACTGAAGCATGTGATTGGGAAAAGCCAACATGGCTTCACTAAAGGCAGATCGTGCTTGACAAACCTGGTGGCCTTCTATGACAAAGTGACTTGCCTGGTTGACATGTTGCGGGCGGTGGACATTGTCTACCTGGACTTCTCCAAGGCCTTTGATACGGTCCCCCACAGCCTCCTCCTGGAGAAATTAATATGATATGGCCTAGACAAGTGGTCTGTGCAGTGGGTGGGGAACTGGCTGACAGGCCGCACCCACAGGGGGGTAGTAAATAGCTCTTTCTCAAACTGGCAACCTGTCACTAGTGGAGTCCCCCAGGGATCGATATTGGGCCCAATGTTGTTCAACATCTTTATAAGTGATCTGGATACTGGCATCAAGTGTAGCCTGATGAAGTTCGCTGATGACACCAAGTTGAGTGGGGAAGTAGACGCTCCAGAAGGGAGATCTGGATAGGCTGGAAGAGTGGGCCAGCAAGAACCTTATGAATTTCAACAAGGAGAAGTGTAAGGTCATGCACCTGGGAAAACATAATCCGGGAGTGCAGCACAGACTGGGATCCACCTGGCTGGAGAGCAGCTCTGTGGAAAGGGACCTGGGGGTCCTGGTGGACAGAAAGCTCAACATGAGCGAACAGTGGCTGCTGCGGCCAAGAAGGCCAACAGGATGCTGGGTTGCATCAAAAAGGGCATCGCCAGCAGAGAGAAAGAAGTCATTATCCCCCTCTACTCAGCGCTTGTCAGGCCACACCTGGAGTCCTGTGTACAGTTCTGGTCCCCGCTGTACAAAAAGGATGTGGACAGGCTGGAAGGGGTCCAGATGGGGCCACCAAGATGATCAAAGGACTGGGAAGCTGCCAGATGAGGATAGGCTGGGAGAGCTGGGTTTGTTCAGCCTTGAGAAAAGGAGGCTCAGAGGGGATCTCATCACCATGTACCAGTACTTAAGGGGCAGCTACAAAGAAGATGGAGACTCCCTTTTCACAAGGAGTCACATGGAAAGGACGAGGGGGAATGGACACAAGTTGCTCTTGGGGAGATTCCGATTGGACACGAGAGGGAAATTTTTCACAGTGAGAACAGCCACCCATTGGAATAATCTCCCCAGGGAAGTGGTTGACTTGGCCACGTTGGATGCCTTCAAGAGTCATCTGGACAGGGTGCTGGGCCATCTTGTTTAGACTCTGCTCTTCCTAGAAAGGTTGGACTAGATGATCCCTGAGGTCCCTTCCAACCTGGGATTCTGTGATTCTGTGATTCTGAGATCTTCCAAAGTCAAGAGAGTCAGATCAATGCCCAGAGTTAGGGAGGAGGGATGAGAACTGGAGGCCCTGATCTTCATTTGAAGGGTTTTGTCTAAACCCCTGTCCAGTCAGCCTACAAAGTAACAAAGCACTAACAAAGAAGGTGGCAGATGTGACACTCTGTGGCATTACAAATAACTACCCCTCTCCCTTAAAAGTAAGTTAGAAGTCACTTTTACACCCAGGCTTCTTGCTTCCTCTTCAGTGATCAGCACCTGTCTGTACCGAAGGACTAGTGGGGAGGTTTGCTCCTTCCCATGCCTGCTGTGCAGGCAGTGGTGAGGCAGCAGCCAGGAACAGAGAAACTGGTGGCCACTGAAGCCCTGAAGCCCCCGAGACAGCTCCAGGGAAAGGAGGGGACAGTCCAGCCTGGGATTTATTAGCCACGATGCTAGGCTGGTGGCATCTTGCAATGCCAAATTGGGAGGGCCCCAGCCTTCACTCCCCCGCAGACCTCCTTTATCAATGGCTGTGGCTGGAGGCCTGGCTTTCACGAACAGGACTTCCCTTTTCTCCTGGTGCTTGATCCAGCTGAGAGTTGCAGGAGGCTTTAAGTCATGTCTGTCCTTCAGGCACATTGAAAGAAGCAGATAATGTGTGGTTCCTCCATATATCCATATAGCTGTGCACAAATTTTGTTGCAGAAAAGAGACACTAAAGTAATACCAGGGAGCTCCTTGTGCTTCTCTTTGTTTTTCTCTTTCTCCTCACTTAATATTTTTTCACTTATGAGATTTCTGTGCACCCAACCTTGTGCAACCAAAGAAATTGCAGTTCCCAACATATCCAAGTGCTTTGGCCACTGACAGACCCAGGACTGAACCAGCTCCTCCATCCCTGGGGAGAAAGGCACTTTTTAGCGACAAAACAGCCAAACAGCATCTTCGATTTCACGTTACACAGTTTCTGTATTTATTAACTAACTATTAAATGTTTAATAATGAAACAATATTTGTAAACTAATAATTCATTATTATTTAAATACTTGTAAATTGATTATTCAACAGGTACTCAGTATAACTATGATACTTATAATCAAGTGATGGCAGCAATTTATTTACAAGCAAGTCAAGAGCCCCCCTGGTGCTGCAGTGAGCAGAAGCCACACTCCCACCCCCCCACCGAAGGTGGCAGGACCAGGCAGGACCAGGCAGCACCCTGGTAGTCGCCTGCACAGACCCTTCCCCCTCGGCATCGGGCAGGGGGTGGCCACAAGGGGGGTGGGAGCAGCCGTGGGCTCATTCCCAAGGGGTCGGGCCCCGGCGCGGCTCTGGCACAGCTGCGAGTCCCTCCGGCTCTTGCTCCTGCCAGCGGCCAAGCCATGGCCCAGTGCCAAGCACCAGCCCCTTCGGCTCTGCCCGCAGTCACCTCCCCAGCGAGGAGCCCATGCTGGGGTAGAGTCTGGCAAGGCAGAGGGACAGCAGTGGATCACGGTTTCACCTGCCCCTGGGGCCAGGACGAAGCCACCCATGTGGTCAGGACCTACCTCAGACATCCTCTGGCCTCAGCATTGGGAGGGACGTGGCCTTCAGCAAGTGCGAAGGGGGCTTCAGCGATGGAGAGTCAGGCCCCGAGTGCTGCTCCGGTCTTGCTCTTGCTCCAGCTCAGCCTGGTACCTGGTTTCCTGCAGGCAGCATCCATCGTGGGCAAACCAGCTTCAACCTGGGGAAGATTAACTTATTCCCAATTAAAATAAAAATGCAATCACTAATTCACCCAGTATGAAACAAAGACAGTCGTTACACCAATGCCTTTCACCCTCCCCTGGCCCCACTCCCCAGCCCAGGCTCTCCCCTTGGGCACACGCACCAGGTCAGGGTCAGGTGGAGGGGGGGGTGTGTGTGTGACCTGAGCCCTGGCTTGCCTTCACTGGAGGAGACCTTCTTCACTGCTGCGTCTTGGCGTATGTAGGTCTGCGCTGCTTTCCCTTGCCTAGCAGATGGGTGCCGCAGCCTAGTGCTGGGTGCTTGAGATGGCACAGCTGGAGGAGGCAGCTCTTGGCTGGGAGCCGGGCACTGGCTGGAGGAGCAGCAGCTGCTGCAGGCTGGTGTGCCTTGCAGGGTGCGCCTAGTCTTGCCATGGTGGCCGGGCAGTTCTAGGCTCAGTGCTGGCTGCATGGGGCAGGTTGTGCCCTGTGTGATAAGACCTTAGTGGAGCTGGTCACAGTGAGCACCAAAAGTATGTGACAGTGCCCCAGGTAGAGCTACAGGTGTGCAGGGGATGCTGGTGGCCACGGGCCTACCCTGGGGTGGTCCCTGACTTAACACTTCTTACACAAGTTGGTGTGATGCTCTGAGGATGCCACAGGATTCTGCTGGAGCATGGTGTGGCTTACCCTTGTGCAACAAAAATAGCTTTAAGAACCAGCTCACCATGACAGGTTACTCCTGCCCTTAAGCCATGTATGAATCCTTGGGAAATGACAGTAATTGGCCTGATCTGGTGTGGAGAAGAGCTGTAGATCAGGCTCGGTGGCCCTGGCTGCAGAAACATGGGAACGAACAGTGAAACCACTAGTCTCCTCTAAAAGAAAAAAAATATGCATGAATATTAATGTGTGTTTGATTTTTTTATAGGTACTGCTTGCTTCCTGTTGTGACTTTCCAGTACTGTTAAAAATAATATGATGCTTAGCAAAGCAAGAAGGAATAGCAGTAACTTTGTGAGTTTAAGTTAATCTGTTACTTCTCAGCTTTTCAGTTTGCAGTTTCAAGTTTAACAAACTTAAAATTTTACTTAAACTAAAACTTCTTGGGTAGTATAAGGTATTGGTGCATCCATCAACATAATGTAGAAACTTTAGGGAGGTGCAGGCTATAAGGAATGCCATTCAAATCACTAATTAAATACAGGATGAAGTGCTACAGCATTTTTACAGGTATAACTAAGAGGGAGAAGCTGAATATGCAAGTAGAATACATCAAAACTCCTGTGCAAATACTAATTAGTAATGATGGCCTTTGCAGAGGCTAATCACAAAAATAATAACCAGATAGTGGCCCAGAAAGCCCAGTTAAAAAGCAGGAAAAGGCTGCAAGCTGAAGAAAGTAATAGTGTCTTCAACTGGACACCCCCACTCCCCTAAACCAAAAGGAACATGGGATGGCTGTCCAAATCATGAAGCAAAAGAAGTCACTGACAAAGAGTTCATATATCAGGAATAGATAGTCTTGAAAAGTGGTTCCATAAATCTCCATCAACTGCTAGGAAAATGCTCCAAAACCAAGCACCTTAATAGCCTTGGTGGGGATCTCTGGTACAGGGTAATCCAGGGTAATTACAGGGTAATATCTTGTACAGGGTAATCAAAACAACAGACAACACAATACAATACAAGACAACAGCTTAAAGAAGAAGCTGAACCTATTGATTTCAGTCATGTTCTTTCAAGCAAGTGTGTGTAAGTACAGCAGAAATCACAGAGGGGAGAATAATGAGTACTGAAATGTTGATTCTCCAGAGTAGAAGTAACACTGAAGGTAAATGGTTGTTGTGGCTTAACCCTGGCCAGCAGCTCAGCTCCACACAGCTGCTTGCTCAGAATTGGAAGGATAAAAGTGAGAAAACACATAGGTTGAGATAAAGACAGTTTAACAGGTAAAGTAAAAGCTATGTGTGCAAACAAAGAAAAATAAGGAATTAATTCACTACATCCCACTGGCAGGCAGGTGTTCAGCCACTTGCTGGCAGAGCCGGGCTACATGACGCGTAACGGTTACTTGGGACAACAAATGCTGACTGTCCCCCTTTCCTTCTTCCCCCAGCTTTATATGCTGAGCATGATGCCATATGGTGTGGAATATCCCTTTGGTCAGTTGGGGTCAGCTTCTTGTGCACCCCCAGCCTATGCACTGACAAGGTGGTATGAGAGGCAGAAAAGGCCTTCATAGAATCATAGAATCATTAAGGTTTGAAAAGACCTCTAAGAACATCAAGTCCAACCATTCACCCAACACCACCAGGCCTCCTAAACCGTGTCCCAAAGTGCCACGTCTACGCGTTTTTTGAACACTTCCAGGGACGGTGACTCCACCACCTCTCTGGGCAGCTGGTTCCAAAGTCTGAACACTCAGTAAAGATATATTTTTTAATGCACAATCTAAACCTCCCCTGATGCAACTTGAGGCCGTTTCCTCTCATCCTATCACTTGTTACTTGGGAGAAGAGACCAACACCCACCTCGCTACAGCCTCCTTTCAGGTAGTTGTGGAGGGCCTCAGCCTCCTCTCCTCCAGGCTAAACACCCCCAGTCCCCTCAGACACTCCTCATCAGACTTGTTCTCCAGACCCATCACCAGCTTCGTTGCTTTTCTCTGGACACGCTTCAGCACCTCAATGTTTGTCTTGTACTGGGGGGCCTAAAACCGAACACAGTACTCAAGGTGTGGCCTCACCAGTGCCGAGTACAGGGGCACGATCACTTCCCTGCTCCTGCTGGCCACACTGTTCCTGATACAAGCCAGGATGCTGTTGGCCTTCTTGGCCACCTGGGCACTCTGATGGGTCATGTTCAGCAGGCTGCCAGCCAGCACCCCCAGGTCCTTCTCCACCAGGCAGCTCTCCAGCCACTCCTCCCCAAGCCTGTGGCATTGCATGGGGTTGTTGTGACCCAATGCAGGACCCAGAACTTGGCCTTGTTAAACCTCGTACAGTTAATCTTGGCCCATTGATGCAGCCTGTTCTGTGTCTGCAGAACCTTCCTACCCTCAAGTAAATCAATGCTCCTACCCAATTTGGTGTCATCTGCAAGCTTACTGAGGGTGCACTCAATCCCTTAATCTAGATCATTGATAAAGATATTGAATAAGACCGGCCCCAAAACTGAACACTGGGGAACACCACTTGTGACCGGCCTCCAGCTGGAGTTAGCTCCATTCACCACAACTCTCTGGGCTCAGCCATCCAGTCAGTTTTTTACCTAGCGAAGAGTACATCTGTATAACACATGAGCCTCCAGCTTCTCTCAGATGATGCTGTGGGAGACAGTGTCAAAGGCTTTGCTCAAGTCCAGGTAGATAACACCCACAGCCTTTCCCTCATCCATTAGGCAGGTCACCTGGTCATAGAAGATCAGGTTGGTCAGGCAGGACCTTCCTTTCATGAAGCTATGCTGGCTCAACCTGATCCCCTGATTGTCCCTCACGTGCCTCGTGAGCACACTCAGGATGAACCACCCGGGTACTGAGGTCTGGCTGACAGGCCTGTAGTTTCCCAGATCCTCCTTCCAGCCCTTCTGTAGATGGGCCTCACATCGGCAAGCGTCCAGTCATCTGGGACTTCCCCTGTTAAGCAGGACTGCTATTAAATGATGGAGAGTGTCTTGACTGTGTATAAGCGCTGCTCAGCAGTAACTAAAACGTCCCTGTGTTATCAACACTGTTTTCAATACAAATCCAAAATATAGCCCCATAGAAGGTTCTATGAAGAAAATTAACTCTATTCTCTATTCTGGCCAAAACCAATAAAATAGTAGAAGATAATCATACCTGTCTATTACTTAGGCTTAACTGTTGTATTTCGTGTTTCCTGAAGTTGACACTATGGCACATGATTGTAAGTCATGGGTTAAAACCTTTCTTGTTCATGGGTTAAAACCTTTCCTGTGAAGGAAAAAAGATGGTAAAAATCTATGCCTAAATATAACAACTGCAATTTTAAATTACAAACTTTATGTCTTTGTTATAGGCAAGAGATGGAACCAAGAAATAATAAATAATCTGGTGGACAGCTGTTTGATAGCTAATAAACTGAAGAAAAGAAGAAAAATATCTGCTGGCTAGGCTGCTAATATGTGACTCCTATGGAGGAAGATGTTCTAGCCTGGCCAACTAAGATAATCATTAACACTGCTTTCATGTTATTTTAAAATGTCTTCCATATGTATCACAGAAGAGCAAGTAGTTAATTCCACCCCATAGATATTGATAAGTACTTGTTGCCTAACTTCACTTTAATTATTTTGGACCCTAAATGCCCAAAATATTTATCACATTTATCACATATTTATATGAGGAGGAAAAGACACAATGGTTAGCACGTGGCAATGACTGAAATTATAGGAAAGAAGAAAATAAGGAACCCAAGTGGTAGAAATTCCAGGGTGTCTCAGAGAGAATCTCTGTTTACCTCCTACTGTTAAATATGATCAGAATGACGTGATCATGAATATATTTATGTACAAATTGTGAAGTGTGTATATAAGTCTGTGTAGATATAATTATATGTATTTGCAAATAATATTTGAGTTGGAAGAAACAAGTGATTCAATTAAGTCCAAATGTTTCCCACGTGCAATCTGGTAAAGTAGAATTTGTTATCGTTAAGCTATCTCTGCAACTTCAGAAGTGAGAACTATACTTTCATGTCTTTCAGAAAACCATTACAGAAATTAATGGTCCTCAAAGAGGTAAAAAGGAGTAGGTAAAAATAGGTTAAAAGTAGTACCTGGCAGATAGAAGAGCTTCCTCAATTAGAGATGTCAAAAAACCTAAATCTGTGGTACGTAGGCATGTAACTTTATGGGAAAGTGTTATCAAATGACTAATCAAATAATTGTAAAAAATAAAAAGTTACTATATTCCTTTTCTGAAAGCTAGCTGCTATTTTCCCATTAAAGTCCTTTGAGCAAGAGAGTCAGTAAAACGTGTAGTCTGTCATCCTTGCAGTAAGACCACAATTTGAAGTTGCCACCCATGCGATACCTGTAGTAGAATAGACTCCACAAGCAACTGAGCCTGCGGGAAACTGTGGACACAGGAGCAGCCAGCACTGTGCTCTGAGTGATAAAATTGCTTCTGGCAAGTTACCCTGGGTTATCCACCATGCCAAAATATTAGCCTGTACAGTCTGTCAGTTACAAGACATGGTAACCTCCCAGAAGTGTAACTTGTTCAGGCCTCTCAGCTCCAGGACTGTTGCATTTGGCCTTGTACCGTGTTCTAAAGTCAATAACTTCTGCCATAGTGTGAAGCGTATGTTGAAGGTTGTGTTACTACATTCTGGCTACTGCATGTGTACAGTGTGAGCTTTCATCCTAGCAGCGGCAAGAACAGGTTAGTGGGTGGGCTGTAATGGTGGGTGTTGTCAGAGCTGTGTCCAGGGTGTGCCAGAGTCATTTCCACTGGAGAGCTGTGCAGGGCTTTGACCTGTGCCATGTCCTGTGCCTCTGCCCTTGCAGTCTCATCACCTTGTGCTGGCAGATCCTGAAGGCTGCATGCCTGCTAGTATTGTCCTTAATGTATAAATCGTCCTTTTTTCTGGGTCTGGGCTGGTATTACAAATTTAGACTCCTGTGCTAGGGAGCAAATAGAGCTTAGAAGATACAGTAGTAGCGAATGGTCACTTAGGTAGCCAATAAGTACTTCCCAGCAATACACCTGCGCAAAGCTTAACAGCCAATTAGCGTTGCAACTTCTGTGCTGATCAAGCATGCTCCCTACCCCTACCCCTAACAGTGCTAATAGTCAGCACTATTAGCCTTGTAGGTGAGAGAAACTGATAGGGAGATTGAACAGGGCCTGATGAAAAGGATGCTTCTCAAAAGCCTGAGTACTTGGTTTTCAGCTTACAAAGATCTCTTTAACACCATGCGTTCAGGTCTGTTTCATGTGCACGTGCCCCTCTTTTGGAACAAGTCCGACGTCAGAATGATATAGTTGAAGGAACCTGAGTATGGCTGGCACTGGCTAGAAGACATTGAATCAAAACCTTTCCCCTAAAGCACGGCAAGAGTGAATCTTCTCTATTTGATACACTGAGTCTCCAGCAGCCCAGAAATTCAAATATGAATACCTGATAAACCTCACCAAAAATACCACATAAATCAAGCTTTCTCATGCCATGACCAAACTTCCAGGATTAGCAGGTAGTACCTGACAAACATGAACTGAAGCCTGTCTGGGTCTGAAGGAATTTCCTTTTAGGGTGCAGATGAACACAAAACAAAAACAGTGGAAACAAACCAGAAAGCCTTCACCTGCATAATGTCTATTTTGGACATAATAAAAGCACTAAAAATGGGAATTTCTATAGACTGCTTTCTCAGGAGCTCCCTCCAGCTTTCTGCACACAAAGGTCAATCTTCAAATTCTCAGGGTCAGGAAAACCCCCTAAAGATTTTGCATGTTAAAATGTTTCTCTAGTTAATCTGAGAAGGAATTATTTCAAAAATATTTTGAAATCAAAAGTCAAAAGTGTTTCAAAGCAGACTGATGGTTATGAGAGCAATTGCCAATATTTTTTAATTCCATTTTTGTTTTGCAGCCCAGTGAGTGCTATTGTGCCAGGTTTTTATCCTGGAAAAACAAAACCATCCACTGAAGCCCAAAGATGAGCATCAGCTTCCTAGGAATGTTAAGCAGATGGAGTGGACATAGGTGCAGCCTGTCAGACTGCAGATGAGAAGCTTATGGTGAGCTGCCCCATTACTTTGCTCTGAGGACCTTAGACAACTAACACTTGAGGTCAGGGAAAATTTTATGGAGGAGAAAGAATAACATTTTTAGGTGAAATGCACAGATATTATTCACCAAATGGACTTCTCAGTTCTCCTGTCACTTGGGCTTAGCCAATCAGACCCTGCCTTCTTTCAGATAGTTAGGATCAGTATTTTAACTCTAAGAATCAGTTGAGATAGTCATTCTGTCAAACACATCCATCACCCTGTCTTCATAGTAACTGTTTGCGGGCCAAACCAACTCCAGCAAGATATCTCTTCTTATTTTTACTACCTTAAAATAATACCCCCAAAGGAAAACTCAGGGAGCTACTCAGAGCCTTCTTTCTTAAATGTTTATTGCTATTAGGCTTAGCTATTCCCCCCCAAATATCCCAGTAGCTATCCCGCCATAACAAAGATGTGCAAAGTAACTGATGACATTCTTCAAAACCTAGAAAACTTGAACATCTCTTCCCATCTGCTTTGCATTTCACTCAGTAGTTGAGTAGTTGATCTGCTGCACACTGTTTGTATGTGCAGAAGCAGCAGGTAGCTATTGTCACCAGCTGGCATGTGATTCCTTCCCTTTTCACAGAGGACTTCCTTGGTGCCTCTAGCACTGCTGAAGGAGGTAAATATCTCTGAAGAACTGTGTGCCACCAAAATACTCTAGGAAGTAACAGTGAGACAAGAGGCTGATGAAGAGCTGCCAATTACAGCCCAGCAAACAACTAACTGCTGTCACTGGGAGCTCCCCAAATGGAAGGCCACAGAATAAGGGTCTTGGCAGCCATAAGGAAAGATAGGAGTGCTTTGCCTGGGTGCCACATTTACCGCAAGCTGACTGGAGCTTCAAGGACAATCCAGGACAAGTAATACTGCCTCCTTTCTCTGAAGAGGTTCACAAGCAGGAGAAATAGGGCCTCTGTCTGCTACTGCAGGGACACAAGTAGCATCTTAGTACAATTTCTGGTGCTGCTGGGAGAAGGTCACTCAGGACTTGGCCACCCAGGGCACAGCCTCCTGCCCTTGCCTGCATACGCAGTATCAGGCAGTCACAGTACCAGGCTAGGAAACTGCTGTACCAGAGGAGGAAACTGCTAAAAACTTGTAACCCCTACTGCAGCTGTAAGCAAAAACTGTTGAGTTTTAGGATTGATAATGAAATTGATTTATCTGTATAACAAACTTGCATTCAAAATACCTCGCTCAGAAGATACCAGACTGCAGTGTGGTAGTGCCAGAAGGGGCTCACTGATCAGACCTGAGAGTCTTCATAGGGAGGGCAATGCAAAATGAATTAAAACTGACCAAAACATCCCTGTCCACCAAGTTATATTAATGCCACCATACATCATCCTGTGCCAATATGATGTGGCAGTGTCACCTCCCAGTGTTACTGTATTAAAGAAACTGGATGAACACAGATCTGTAACACTGTCTTTAGTTTTGATTCATAAAGTGTCAATTTACACCACAGCAAATGAACTTCCAGGCTTTACCTTGTATTACATTTAGCATTATTAAAAATCTGACACTGTGCACCAGGAACAAGCAAATCACAGGAGATGAGGTGATATGAATGTTACATATCTGCCTGAAACAAAGTATTACCAGTGGTCTTGATCAGTAAAGCCCATGACACAGAAAAATAATTAGAAGTAGTGAATAATGACTGAAGAACAGATAAGCCTTTGAAACACAGTTTAAGCATGTATCGGTCACAACAAATACTGGTCAAGCGGGGTAAACAAATACATCAAGTTTTGCAGGGATTTCAGTTCTCCGTAGGCAAGTTACAGTTGTGAGATCACAGAATCACAGAATGGCAGGGGTTGGAAGGGACCACTGGAGATCATCTTGTCCAACGCCCCTGCTCAAGCAGGGATGCCTAGAGCAGGTGGCACAGGTCATTGCAACCAAGAGGAAATAAGTGGTTCCTGCACTGACTTTGTGGGCACTGCATTTCGGTGACCTCAGGATTGCCTCACAGATGGCTTTGGGAATAGGGACAATGTGGTTCAACTTCACCTCCTGTGTTTCATAAAAATCTGGGTAAGTCCAATTTTACACTCTCATATACCTTGACTCTTGACTGATGAACTCAGTATTTTAAGGACTCAAAATGAGGCTGCTCCAGGCCTGCTCCGTGGAGCGAACTGTCTCAGGGACTCGGTAACGGGAGCAGGCTCTACTGTGGGGAAGAGAACCCACTGAAAATATCAATGCTCAATAACCAAATCATACCCCTGTCAGTAACTGTATGTTATATATTGTATTTATATATGTCATCCATTCACCACTAAGTCTGAAAAAAGAAGAGGGGAAAATATAACCCCAGGCCAAGCACATACTACAGGTACAGGAGAAATACCAGATCTCTGATACATTTTCTTTTTTCCCTCCTCCCCCTAAGGTAAATATGTGACAGTAAAAGAAGATGCTGAGCTACTGGAAAAGGAATCCAACAGGATGCATCCATCGTGCGCCACATAAGGAAGAGTAACAATGGGGACGCACAGGTAAAGGATGTTATCATAAAGCTTTATGTAAATGTTGTAGTCAGTGATGTGGTGAGACGTTCCAGCTAACCCCTTGGGCAGACTGCGGACAGAGCGTAGAAACGTAGAAACGTCTCCCCTGCTCTGTACCCAGCCAAGCACTGAGTGGGAAATGTTTTCTCCAGGAAAACAAGTCTCCCGCAGGACGTATTTCCCGTCTGCCACCCCTGTGACAGTAGGCATCCAGGTTTAGGCAAAATGAGTGTCTAAACTATTTCTAGGTGCAACCTTAGTGCAAGGCACACACAGAATTTTGAGGCGACACATTTGCAGTTGCCTGGCTGTGCAGTTTACCCTTCTCTTGCAAAAACCAACTGACCACACCTTCCTGTTGAAGAATCTGAGTCAGGATCTGTATTTAACTCCTTTCCCTTGTGTTAGGTAGGCCATCTAAGTTATCTCTGCCAATTATTTTTGCTTCTGGTTTTGTGCACCCTTTTAAAACTCTTTCTTGATTTTGCTGTATGAGATGTGACATAGAAGAAATTTGTCACACTTTGCTCTTTCTAGAGGGATGCCTGTGCGGCTTCTGTTTTATGCAGGCAACTGTTTTCTGGTGTGCGAGACCTGAACAAGATGTTGAGCTTTGATGACATGTTGCTGCAAAAAGTGTATGACTTGTAGGGTGTCATGGCAGTTTAACTCTGGAACTTGAGGGGATTTTTGTATTAGCAAAACTTGCTTTTTTGTCTGACACGCGAGTTCTAGGGACTTGCTGCCAAAGACATGGAGTCATATTCTCATAAGGGCTCATGCATTACTGGTAGAATTTTTTTCTCCTACTGATTTAAGTGCCTAAATTCCATTTCTGAAGTGACTTGGGCCAGAGTCAGGGAAGCGTTTTGGAACCCAGAGTTATAAAGTAGCTCAGTAGAGGGATTATCAAAACAGCTCATAAAGAGCTCCAAATCTGCACCATGGGACCATTTTTGAAATGCACTTGCCAACACCCTTGCGTTCTCTTTAGTTTTCAAAAACTCAAGAGTTCCTGAGTGAGGAAAGGGTTATTTGAATATAATATTTCAAGGCACTGAAAAAAAATGCAAACTTCATCTAGAAGCAGCGGAATATGGTTGTGATTTCAAAAGGGGCAGGGGAAGGAAGTTTGTTTTTTACAAAAATATGAAAAACTTCATGCAAAATATAAATGATATTTTGAAATAGATAATCCAATCTCTATTCCTCACTCGTCTTCCCATGGACTCTTGGGGGGAAAAAAAATGACTGACGCAGCTAGGCAGGGAGGGATCGCCCCCGAGGGCTGGGTAGTCAAGGAGGCAGGATGGCCTCCAAAACCAGGCAGTGTGTGACCATGGCATGTTACTGCCCAGACCAGACTCTCAGCAAACAACATCCCCACAGCTTCTAGACCTGTGATACGCCCCGCTTCCCAAAGAGAGTGAAACAGCCTGGCCAGGCACTGGCCAGCTCTCTTAGCCTGGGGTTGTGTGGTGGCATGACCCTCCTGTGCCATTTAACGTTCCCTCCACTGAGCGCTTCACCAGCACCACTACACAGACATTTGGGTTTTGCATTTGAACGTGACTTCTGTTCTCTGCTTCAAGTTTGCAACACTTGGAAGTCCCAGACTGCTCTGCTAGCAGCAACTCTTTTTGTATTGTTTCGGCATGCATTAATGGAAACAACCATCAGTTATAACTGGAAAAAGTGCTGTGCTAAGTGGCAGAAGAGCCAGCAAAAACATGCCCACATATTTTTAGTCACCCTGGGATTACATCCCAGGCAGCTCTTTGTTTACAGCGCTACATTTACATGGAGCAGCCATGTAGAATAAGGATATTCCTCCTGACAGCTGCTCTGCTTTCCTCAAAGCAACTGCGGGAGGGACTGCTTCAAAATAACACCTGCTGCATTTCTGTCTCCCTCCAAACACCACCACAAGTGTAAAGGAGACAGCTACCCCAGTGCAACCCCTCTGCTTCTCACAGCTCACAGGTGTTGGATGGGGGCATGTGTTACCATTGACTGCCAGGGATGCCCCAGGCATGGACCTCAACTCCCATCCCTGGGGAGGCACAGCTGAGATCTCAGCTCATCATCCATCTCTCAGTAAACAATGCACTTGTTTGTTCTTCCGTTCATCTGAGGGAAGCCACTTGCTTTAAGGTGTCTTTATTAGCCTCCCCATCCTCTCAACTATGTTCATTTAGCACATTGTCCTTTCCTAGGGCAGAAGACAAAAATAAATCAAGTGTATCAGTGATAACCATGACATCTTCTGAAACTGTTGGTCTGCATCTTACATATCTGAATTCTTAAAAACAGAGGATATTTGCTCCTTCCCCAACTCCAGTTAAGCTCTGATCTCTGAGCCCCATTTGATCTCATTTGCAGGCTTGGTGTGCAGGAAGGGTTTCTTCTGTTCTTTCCTGACCACACATACAAGGTCAGAGACTCTCCTAGTCATATCATTTCCAGAGAGGCAAAAATACTCAGGGCCAGACTTTTGGAAGACCACCATCAATATTTTAGTCCTATACTGAGGACTCCAGCTCTTCAAGACAGTCTGGCTCCTGCCACTTCTCTTAAGGTGGTGAAGAAGAACCAACCACCATGCCAGCAACATTTACAAGACCTTTGCTAAAATATAGTAATTCCTTCCTGTGTAGTGACTGCCTGGGTGGCTCACCACGGGTATCATGGTAACTGCTGAGGAACAGATGAACTTAACACATGCCATGTGGATATTGAGTTTTCCCATTGCATTTTTCTGTGCAGGACTGGGGTGCTGTTAATAAGCAAGGGTGAGAGCAGTTGGCAGCTCTGGATTTTTCTCATTAAAGAGAGATGAGAAGCAAAACTTGTCCGTTTGTCACAGTGCCAGGAGAGCAAGCAGAGTGGACTTCCTTGTTCCTGCAGAGAAACCCATGAAGCAGCGCAATGCGAGAAGTGCATGCAATTGCCTAAAAGGTTGCAGGCACTCCAGAGAGGTGGCTGATTCCCTTCTGCTGTTGTCACCCTGCCTTTACTTTATGCTGGTGATACAATGCAGAGACTTATCACCTGCAATCACAGGCCATATCATACACTTTTTGAAAAACCTTCCTCACAAAGAAAATTACCCCTAACTTTGTTAAGATGAGCATTGCAAGCCAAATCTTAATTCTCATTCTAAAAAGCCTGACATCTGACCCTGTTAAAAATTTAACAGTTCTTTTTTTCCAAGTTACACTGAAACTGCATAATAGAGGGGACATTGTCAGAAGTTGCCATAGAAATGGGGAAAGAAAGTGAA